>NC_056746.1:1012064375-1012214375 GCF_019279795.1 Protopterus annectens | reverse complement strand
GGCAACTCGGCATGTAAAAATCTGCTGTCAATCATTAGCAGACCGGAGTTCCGCTGTGGCGACCCCTAACCAGGAAAAGCCGAAAGACACACAACTGGTTGTGTACTACATGTGACAACAATCTCCCGTATTCTCCATATGTCTGGGCTATGGGGTAGGGTTGCAAGACAAGCCTTTTCTTACACAGAAAACATCCAGGCCTAGCTAAAATTTGCAAAACAATACATCATGTCTCCCAAAAGCATGTGGGAAAATGTATTATGGTCTGATGAGACCAAGGTTGAACTTTTTGGCCACAATTCCAAAGGGTACTTTTGGTGCAAAAACAACACTTTGCATCACCAAAAGAACACCATCCCCACGGTGAAGTATGGTGATGGCAGTATCAGGCTTTGGGGCTGCTTTTCTTCAGCTGGAACTAGGGCTTTAGCCAAGGTGGAGGGAATTATGAACAGTTCCAAATACCAGTCACTTTTGGTCCGAAACCTTCAGGCGTCTGCTAGAAAGATGAAGAGCAATTTTACCTTTCAACACGATAATGGCCCCAAGCATACATCCAAATCAACAAAAGAATGGCTTCACCAGAAAAAAAAAAAGTTTTGGAATAGCCCTGCCTGAACCCAGATCTAAATCCAATAGAAAATCCATGGGCTGACTTGAATAGGGCTGTGCACAAGAGATGCCCTCGCAATCTGACAGATTTGGAGCACTTTTGCAAGGAAGAGTGTGCAAATATTGCAAAGCTAAGCCATGCTGATAGTCTCCTACCGACAAAGACGGAATGCTTTAATTAAATCAAAAGGTGCTTCAACAAAGTATTAGTTTACGGGTGTGCACACATATGCAACCAGCTTGTTCCACATTTTTTATTTTTTATATTTTTCCCCTAACAGATTTGTTTGTTTTTCATTTGAATTGTACAGGTTATAGGTCACATTAAAGATGGGAAAAGTTTTGAAATGATTTATTGTGGTCTCATTTTTTATATCACAAAAACCTGGCAATTTAACAGGGGTGTGTACACATTTTATATCCACTGTGTATGTGTATATATATATATATATATATATATATATATATATATATATATATATATATATATATAGACACACACATATAAGTCTGTGTCTACATGTATGGAAATAGCTAATTTTGCTGAATGGTGGTTTGGTCAAGATTAGTTCAGACAATTCTTGGGTTGGGGAATTTGACCTTTCCTTGAAAATTGTACAATCTCAGACTCTTGGAGTTAGAATATGTAATTAGTGTGGGGGGTATGGGAGGTGCAGGGAGTCTTGTCCCCACAGCAAAAACTGATATTTTCTTTTGCATTTTGTTGTGAAGTTTTTACATGTACCAATTAATGCTTGGTGCAAGTGTAGTAGCATGCTGACATGCATAATGTCAGTCAAGTGGTCTCAGCATTATGCACATTGATATTAGTGCTGTTTGACAAAAGTAAGTAGATTTATAAGGTCTGGGTTAGCTTGGCATTTATTTTGCCTGTACCTTCTGCTTCACCCTGGTGAATGAAAAATGCAGTGCTATGGTAGGACCTAGAGTACTGGATGCTTTTATACCTGCACCCTCTACTCTGCAATACAGTACTTGACAGGACACAGTCCTTTCTGCCCATCTGTTTCCTTATTATCAGATAGCTTATTCTAGGCCGCGACCAGGTGCCTTCCCAATTTTAGGACCTAACCTTCTATCTTTGGGATGGGACAAGCAGTCACTGTGGGCTCACACCCCCTTGTGTCTGTTATTGGTAGCACCTAGGCCTATTAATTGAAATGGGGTCTCTCATTCTCTAATCAGGGCAGCATCCCTTTGCTTCACAGAGCCTGCCTTTAATTAATTTTAGTGACATTATTTGCCTTCTGATGGAAATGAGAAACTGTAGAAGATCTAATGGTATATGATACTTGTTAATAAATTAAATTATTATAGAAAGTAAAGGCAAGGGTGACCCCATACACAGGTAGATATCTGGAGACAACAATTACATTATTACATTCATCTTAAGGTGGTAGAATAAATTAGTTGTCTACAAGACCAACATGAGCAAGAGCGGAGGAATTTTCCAAGTAGCCTGGATAGTCTTCTTGTACTCAGTATATGTATGACACAAGATGTTCTTTTGAAAAAGAACCAATGTCCTGGTGAAGTCTTGATTACACCTTTGAAACTATTGCATATGCATACCCAAAAAATATCACGTGTCTGTGTTCATTGTACTGTAAAATTACTCCATGATTTGTTTTGTTTTCCTAAGTTGTGGTTAAGAATGTCCTCTGAAAAAGCTTTGCTTCCTTACAAAATAAATACTAACTAATAGTAAAAAATTAGGAAAATAAGAAAAAAGTACCTTAGTTACACATCCTTTTGGGCAGCTTTTACTCTGTATATGTGGTGGTAGAACAGTAAAACTCAAATGCATCTCTTTAGCGAATCACATTAAGGATACCAGGCAGGTTGCATCATACTTCAGGGTTAGTGCATGAAGATTTCTTTGATATTATCCACTATGAAGAAGAAATAGCCTAGGCGTTGAATCCCCTGAAATATGTTTCCTTCAGGCTGGATGAGTGATCTTTGTGCGTAACTGTTGATATATCTAGTTTATGCATTAAAAACCTCCTTCTGACAATTATTGTTAGGCAGTCCTGCAGCCTATCAAGAACGCGGTGACACTGCCCACCAGGGTCTTTAAAGAGGCTGTAAATATTATTCAGGATCCTGTCTAGCTTATTTAGCTTCTTAGTTAAAGCATTAAAGGTTACATAGCAGCATTAAACAAGCTGCAGAAGAATTATCCTTTTCTAACTGTTTACTGAATTTCTAATCTTAGCAGACTCATATCCCTTATTAAATACTCAGCTATGTGTGCATTGTGGAAGTCACATGCATTAAAGGAATAAAGTGGGGCTAGGTTTTAACAAGATAATTTTACCCACAAGGAGCTGCTGTTTATGGGACCAACAGAGAAGCATGAGTGTTGGCCTCTAAAGAAGAAAAATATCACTTTGGCATTCCAGAATTTGGTGTAATTTGTGGTGATTTATTTTGTATATTTGTGCCACAGTTTTCCATCAGTAGAGATCTAAGTAGTATGTTCATCTCTGAAAGTTAGTGCATTGACATCAACAGTCAAAAAAATTGATTGTAAGCCAGCCAGTCATTGCAATAAACTGACAGAAGAGCAAGTTTGCAAAGCCTGCCATGTATACCTTTGAACTTAGCACAAGAAATCTGGACAAAGCCAAACACAATGGGGGACAGATTTTCAATAATGCTCTTATAGACTTAGAAAATTAATAGAGAAACATGTTTTGTGTTAGCATGCATTTCTGAAGCGTATGAAACCTGAAACTCAAATGTCTGTCATTATTTAGTGACTGTATTGCTAATGACTTGCTAGAATACCACAGATTTTATAAGGGAAAGAACAAAAATATGAGGCAAAAATCTGGACATTCTCTGAAAATCTAGACAGTTGAAAGATATTCTACCAGGTGATAGTCTCATTAAGTTTTGAGTTACCATCAAACAGAATCACATTTTTTTTCATCTAATGCTACAGTTTTCTTTAAAGTTCGATGCATCCTTTAGGTTCTTTGTGTCAGTCAGCAGTGGGTTGATAACTTTCATCAGTAACCCCCCCCCCCATACCAATTTAAATTGCTGGTAATAATTTCACCAGTTTCTGTAGTTTTGACCTGTAAATGTCACATACCTCTCAACTTCTGAGCACAAGAACTCTGTATAAAGCAAAAAATAATTGGGAGGCAAAGGCCCAAAATTAGGGACAGATTTTAAATAATAGAAAGTTGATAGAATAATAAGATTATAGGATGCATTTCTGAGGGATATGAAGTTTTAATCTCAAATGCATACAATTATTAGTGACATTAGTCTTCTAAGATTTTCCAGAAGAACACAAATTTTATGAGGAAAAGACCAAATGTGAGACAAAAATCTGGACATTCTGTGAAAACTCTGGAGAGTTGAGAGGTTTGTAAATGGCATTTATTTCCAGTTTCTGTTGCTAAGTACTAACCTAGTCCTTTCTTCAGTACTAGATGTTATTAAACTGGCAACTTCATATTTCCTAATTCCCATAGCTGATGAGTGCCTGTTTTTCTTACTCTTAATTTGTAATATGGAGTGATGTCTCCAATTGCATGCTGCATTTGTTCTTTGTACACCTTTTCTAAATCTGGCTATTTATCATTAGCTAACCTTTTGCCCCTTTTCTGGGCTACTCGGGCACGTTAAGTAGAGCACCTAATGTTGCAAGTCAGCTAGGATGTTCTTACAGGGTGGAATGAAATTAAGTACCTGGAGAAAACACACACATACTTGCAGACAATGTGCAAACTGTACAAAGTTACTGGATGTCTCCATGTACATCATGTTTTAATTTCTAGCATAGCTCTCAACTGTCTAGATTTTTGCCTTGTATTTTTGGTCTGTACCTCATAAGAATTGTGGTTTTATGGAAAATCAGTGAAGGAGACTGAATTCACTAAGTAATGATAGAAATTTAGGTTTCTGACTTCATATCCTACAGAAATTGCAAGGGAACTCAAAACCTTTTATTGTAGCAACTTTCTAAGTTTATAAGAGCAATATTTAAAAATTGTCCCTACTTTTGGTTATCCCCCCCCACCCCCCGCACTATTTCTTCCCTTTGTCCAAATTTGTTGTGCTAAGAGGTTAAAAGCTATGATTTTTAGACTCCTCTGGATCATACAAAAATGTTACCTTCCGACTGATATTACTATACAATTACCAAAGCCTTAAGGCAATTGCTGTAAATTACGAGAACATGGTACTTGTTACAGGCATTTACTAATATTAGGGTTATGTTGTGACTCATCCTGCATAGGGCAGCATGGTGTCCCCCGGTGAGCAGGAGTAATCTGTATAAGGTGAAATAGTTTGTGTGTCCTGTGCTCTTTTTCATACATGAGGCTATAGAAAGTAGGAGACTGACCAGTAGATTGCACAGTGGCAATAGTACTTCTGGCATTGTACTGGACTATAGTGGTGAAGCAAAAAGATTTTATAGTCATTCAGAATCTCCATCCTAAACTGTAGTCACGAGCTTTTGGTAGTGATTGAAATGACAGGATCTTGGATATATGCTGCAGAAGTAAGGTAATTCTTTCACAGTGTAATGTCTCTCACTTGTGAAAAGCTGAGGAGACTATTGCAGGACAGGGGAGACATGGTTTGCCTTGTTCAGTCTGCTGTCACTATGGCCTCTGTATCAGGGCAAATAGCTTAAAAATGGCAGAAATGATGCTGATGTTCATGGTTCTAACAGCATAATTTAATCTGTCTTGGTTTTGCTCTGTCAAAAAAGTTAGTAAGAATAAAAAGAGTAGAATGCTAAAGCAGGACAGAAAAAGCATGGAAAGAAGAGCAAAAATGTAAAAGCAAATTAATGAAGACAAAAATATACTATAATAATTTTCATAATAATAGTAAATACAACTCATAAAAATTCTGGACAGCCATAAATTCAACCCTAACCCCTCTCCCAATAACTCATCACGTAAAACCACAATACAATTCAACTCTTATTTCAGTGATAGTATAACATCTCTAACCAAGGCCAACATGTAATCCTTACCCTATCTAGCAGCCACATGTCACCACATCCACTTTCACCTTCAAACCTGTGCCAGCATCCTATATAGAACTACTGTTAAACTCAAACCATGCTTTTACTTCAGCTGATGACTTTGCAAATCAGTACCTTAAAATAGAAGCCAGTAGCATTGAGCATTGCCTGTCCTTTTTCAGTCCTTATAATAGGTCAGTCCAGGAATCACACATTCCCTCTCTCTTGAAAAAGTCACTCATTATCCCTCTGCACAAAGGAGAAAATTCAAGTGATATTACTAACTTTAGACCTATAGCAATCTTATCCCCCCTCTCCAAAATACTTGAAAGATGCATTCTAAAGCAATTGTAAAGTATGTCCTGCAGGAAGAACTCCTATCCCCCACACAACATGTCTTCCAAAATTCCCATAGTACTAACACTGGATTTCTAAATTATATATTAGATACTGTCAGTAACTGCAGTGGTGGTGCTGCGGTAGCATTGTCGCCACACAGTAAGACGTTGTCCTGTTCGATTCTCAGCTAAAACGTCTTCTGTGTGGAGACATGCATGAATGGGCGTACCTTTGTTGAAGGGTGTGCATCAGAGCTGGCAACTCGGCACGTAAAAATCTACTGCCAATCATTAGCAGACCGGAGTTCCGCTGTGGCGACCCCTAACTGGGAAAAGCCGAAAGACACAACAACAACATATTAGATACTGTTAGTAAAGTTACAGGTAATAGTGAACTAGTCTCCTTCTTATTTCTAGACTTGTCTAAAACCTTTGACACAGTTTATCACAGCAATTTTCTACTTCAAATGCCCTCATTATGTCTCTTTCAGCCAACCCTTGTATTGGTCAAAATCTACTTGTCTAATAGGTATGAGTCAATCAAACAGTAATCCACCTTCTCTCCATACCTCCAAGTCACCATTGGTGTACCACACAGCCTTATCTTTGTTCCCCTCATCTTTAACATTCTCACAACACCTTCTGCACATCTACACAACAGGCCTACCCAATACAGTACACAGATGGCTCCACACTCATTTGCATATCTAACAACATGGCACACCTCCAAAAAATTACTCAGAAAGCTTTAACAGCAACTGAAGCATGGCTTTGTAACTCACAATTCATGCTCAATCATAAAAAAATAAACTACTACTTATCCCCCCTAAACCCTTTCCCATGAAAACACAAAATTGAATGACCTGTCTCTTGATAATACAACCAATGAAGTCAATTCTCATAGCAAATTACTGGGGATGCTGGTGGATGATAATCTTAAATTCAACCTGCATATAGAAACTTGCATAAGAAAAACTCATCAACAAGTAGGGATATTTTATAGAGCCAAAAACGTTCTCACCTATGCAACTGAACCTACACTTGCCACTACTTATCTTCTCCCCACACTTATTTATGGTGCTCCCATCCTTACTAACCTTTAGACACCACAAAAATCAAAACTTAAACAGCACTGTAACAAAGATGCTACATTTGCAGCAAATAACCATTTCAGAATCCATCACTGTATTATATTAAAAAGCCTAAATTGGTTAGAACTACCTCATCAACTAGCATATATGCAGTTTCTTACCACCTATAAAATTATTCAGAATCCATCTGCTTGTCCAGCACTAAATAACATTCTAAACAACCATGTTCCTAGTCGGTCATTATGATCCAATGACCAAAACCTCCTGTCTGTCCACAAACCTATCAAATCTGCTGGACATTGTCTGTACTTGTACCATGTTGCTAAGGCCTGGAATTCTTTATCTCTGTCCATCAGGTTAATACCCTACCTCCATCCTTCAAAACCATTCTGAAAGACTTCCTAGCCAAAAGCTGGCTTTGTGTTCTTCCTCAACACCAGGATAAACTATATCCCTAAATGTGTACAAATACCTATTCATACCTTTCATCTCCTCATCTCTCCCTTATTCACTCACTTCCTTACTTCTATCAATTTCTCTCCCCTGACTTTCTCTCTAAATATACCATAAGCCTGCTTTTCTTTTACTTCGTATTGCAGTTTCTGTTGGTATTATGCTAACTTATCTTTAATTTTATAAATGGGCTAAAATTCCTCTAACTACTAAACCATTGTCATATAACTTGTCTCTATAACCAGTGTAAAGATCGTAAAATTATTATTCTTAAAATGTTTTGTTATACTTCGGAGCTTTTCTCCCCATGCCTCTGCTGAAAATGGGCTTCAACCCAGTTGGACTTTCCCAGTGATCAAATGTCAATAAATAAATAAAATGTTATATAATACTAGTCTGCTGTCATATTTTTCCAAACAGCTGGCAGTGAGTACAAAATATTTTAAGTGAAAGAGCTCAGTAGACAGGAAACTTCAATGTAAAGGAATCCCATAATTCCAGTACTTCACTATTTACTTTCTCATTTTGATGTTTTTTTCAAGCTCTACACTGTACTCGATGACAGCATGGGGGGGGGGGGGGGGGGCATTGGCGCATATAACAAAAAGTGTAGCTAGTTTTGTGTGCTGTGTTTGTATCTGAGATATATCAACTACCTGCTGATATGACATGTTGGGTGAGTACTATACCTGACACAGGTTCTTCACCTTTAAGCTTAAAGCAGGACAGGACAGGAATGTGGCATTTCACAAGATGGCAGTGCTCCCCCACTGGCTAGTGACACATAGGCTCACATTGTCTTTCATCAGGATTTTAACTGTGTCTATGCCCCTACTGTTTTATCTGTAATGGGACAAACACATCGAATTACATTTGTTTTACTTCATCCCGTGTTGAGCCTTAAGTGTGTCCTTCCCATTTGTGACTTGTGTTCTAGTTTATCCTGATGGTAAACTTTGAAGGTCAAGGCAGAACCAACATTAGAAATACATCACTGCAGTGGTATGCATCTGTATGTAAATGCATTACTGTGAAGCCTGCCATGTTGTGAGTCATTAGTTATTTATTTATTTATTTTATTTATTTTACATTTGTTGACCGGGCTAGTCTAACTGGATATATGTCCATTTTCAGTAGAGGCCTGGGGAGAAAAGCACCAAGCATCAGCAGTGACAAAAATTACAATATACAGTAATAGTCAAAATAAATTACAGGACATTGTTACATTGAGGTTAACATAAGTTATATAGGTTAACACTAAGATCAAATACTGAGAGCAATAATTTGAGAGAGAGCAATCAAAAAAAGAAAAAAAATATCGAGTTGTAAAAATGTCATATACATTTTTTTTTTTTTTTTACAGGTATGTGACATAGAACAGTGGAGTATAGAAGTGTAAGGAGAGCAAAAAAGGGGAAAGAGCTAACAGTCAGGGTATCTCAGTCTGGGTTAGAGCAGGGGCAAAGCCAGTGAGTTTTAAGATATTCTTTAAGATGCTTTTTAAAGAGATGAGTGGAATCGAGATGAAAGTTCACTGGGGAGGTGGTTCCAGCTTTTTCCTACTGTGTTGGCGAAAAGTGAGTCCCCAGGTTTGTTGTTAGATTTAATAGTGGAGACTAGACTTTTGTTAGCTGAGTGTAGAGTTACAAGATTTTTGTAGGGGGTAATCAGATTAGTGAGGATTGGGGTATTATTAGGGTGGTAAAGGATCTTGTGGGTGATAACAAGTTGTTGACAAAGTAGTTGGTTCTGCAGTTCTAACCATCCCAGTTGTTTGGGGTTGTGACAGTGGTGAGTTCTGAAAGGGGTGCCAGTGGCAAATCTGGCTATGTTACTGTAACTGGTGGAAAGTTTGGTGAGGTTGTTTATAGATAGGTTGGTATATATCGCAGAAGCATAGAAAAGGGTAGAGATCAGGTGAGTCTGGGCAATAGTGATTCTGGCTGAAGGGGTAAGGAAGGGTTTGATTCTGTAAAGGGTGCCTAGTTTTTTTGTTGACAGACTTTATTGCAGCATTAATATGGTCATCATAGCTAAGGTTGTTATCAATTGTTACTCCCAGTAGACGGGTTGTAGTGTCAGGCGATATATTAGTTCCATTGTTAGAGGTTACTGTGAAGTGTGGATGAGGTGACTTATGAGTACGAGCAAAGAGCAATAATTTTGTTTTTTTGGGGTTTAAAAGGAGGTAGTGTTGCATAAACCAATTTTCAACACTGTTAAATACTGTTTGAGTGAGGGACTGGAGAGGGGTTATGGATTTGGCTGAACAAATTAAAGCTGAGCCATCTGCATATTGTAAGCAGGTGGCTTGAGGAATTTTGGTACGTAGATCATTGATAAACAATGAAAAGCGAAGGGGTCCTAATATAGACCCTTGTGGTACTCCAATGTTTACAGGGAGGGAAGTAGAAAGATTATTATCCCAAAGTACTGCTTGCTGTCTGTTTTCAAGATAGGATTTAAACCAATGTAGTGCTCGTGTGTCGAGTGATATGGCTCTTAGTATGTCAATAAGCATGTTATGATTCACCATATCAAAGGCTTTTGAGAGGTCAATAAACAGTGCAGTGGAGAAAGTATTATTGTTACGATTTTTGTTTTATGGAGTCAGAAAACGATACTGGCAATCGGCAAGTAAATTGTTATGGAGAAGGTGGGAAAGTAGTTGTTTGTGTATACACTTTTCCATTATTTTAGCTATTGGAGAGAGTAAGGCGATAGGCCAAAAGTTGAAGAGCTCGGTAGATGATCCACCTTTATGTAGAGGGATGATGTGAGATACTTTCCATATGGAAGGGATTTTGCTTTCTAAAATAGTTCTATTTATAAGGATGGAGATGGGATAGGCAATTTCTTTAGCTGCAATTTGCAGGAATTGTGCTGGAAGACAGTCAGCAGAAGGGGAGCATGGTTTAAGTTTTTGAAGGAGGTTGCTAATGAGGGATGTGGGTACAGGTTGAATATGAAAGGCTGGAGTTAGACTATTATTGGTATTTAATGGTGGAGTGGTGATGGGTGGTAAAGTATTAGTTAGGTTAGAATGTCTTCTGTAAAATAGTTATTAAAGGCATCAGGTATCAGGTTAGAGTTATTATGGTTAAATCCTGAAGGGGCAGGAGATTTAGAGTGCCCTGGTTTAAGAAGTTTGTTAATGCCTGTCTAGAATTTTTGTGGTTTTTGTTGGTGGGTTTGTTGAAGGTGAAGGTAATAGTCTTTTTTGTCTCTGAGAATATCTTTCTTGGTAGCATTTTTTAATTGTTTATAGTAAAGGTGATCTGATAGGCTTTTGGAGGCTCTCCATTTGGCCCAAATTTTATTTCTGAGGAGGATTTTTTGCCTAGTATGTTTTGTAAGCCAGGGGGCAATTTTGGTTCTTATTCGGGATGAGTGAATGGGGGCGTGGTAATCCAGGATTTGAAGGAATCTAGTATTAACGTAGGTCACTGCTTCATCAAGTTGAAGATGAGACAGACCAGTCACATGCTTTTAAGTTCGTTTTGGAAGCTGTCTGAATTAAAGAATTTTTTGGAGCGGGAGGATTTAAAATGATTTGTATTAGGGCTGTGAATTTTTTGTTTAATGATATAGGTTAGCATATGGTCACTGATATCGTTGGGATGGGTTCCTGGTTTATAAGTATCAAGATGGCTGTTGAGAAGGATCCAGTCTAGGGTGGTTTCCTTGTTGCTTGGCTTATGGATTCTAGTAGGGGTGGTTATTATCTGTGAGAAACTGTGTAGATTTATGTGATTGGTAGGATTAGGGGAATTACAGGTTGCCCAGTTTATATTAAAGTCTCCTAATACAATGGTTTCCTGAGGTAGGTGGGTAGATAGGTGACTAAGTATGTTTTCAAGTGTGTTAATATTATTTCCAGGAGGGAGATATGTGCAAAGTAGATAGATAGATTTGGAGTTATTGATTTGTAGCTTGATAGTAAGGGTTTCTGCATTGGTATCTGAGGGTAGTGGCACATTGAAGGGTGACACTTGGAGTTCAGATTTATACAAAATGGCTACTCCTCCACCCTTTTTAATTTTGCGGTCATATCTTAGGATATTATATCCAGGAGGGGTAATCTCCTGGTCCAGAGTAGAGGGTTTTAGCCATGTTTCTGTAACACAGATAATGTCAAATGAGTGTATCTCTAATAGTGCATGTAGGTGTGCAATTTTATTGTTAATGCTGCGGATGTTAAGCTGAGCTATCAGGAGGGAGTTAGATGGTCTATTAGGGGTAGTAATAGTAGAAATGTTAGACTGTGAGGGTTATTGGGAGTATTAGTATTGGGGCCAGGGTTTGGATGAATATCACCATCTAATAGGGGGTGTTGTAGAGGATATTGTACAAACTTAAGGATTTTGTAGTAATTGAATGGAGTTTTTTTGACAGGGAAGTAAGTAACATTATTAGATCTATGGTACTTTGGAAGTATGTAGATGAAGGTGGCAGTTATGGTACTATGTTTAAGTGAGTTTATGTGTGAAAGAGGTAGAGTTTGTTGGTAGGGGTGGTGTTGCTCAGAAAGAGAAGAATGTTTAAAGAAGGTTAGTGTGTATGGAGTAATTAGAGAAGCAAGAGTTGTAGTTAAGAGTAGTAGGTTTGTGAATAAAGATTTGTGTGTTGGGTCCATTAGGATGTGTAAAAGAGGAGTTAGAATATGTTGGTGGCGGGATAGAGGTGGGTAGGAATAAAGGTGGGAGAAGGAGAAAGTGTTATATGAGATGAGGTAGCTTGAGGGAAGAAGTGAATAATAAACTGAATAAATGATGGTTATAAGAGTGAAGCTGCAAACTATAGTAGTACAGGATAAGGTGTGGAAAGGTTAGGGAGTGGACCTAAAGGTAAATTGGCTTAATTAAGCATTTGTTGAGGTAGGGGTTGTGGTATTATTGTGGTTATTTAACAGATGCTACTGAAACTGGTGCCCTCTCTGTGCTGCAAGGTATGTATTCTACTTGTTGCAGATTTCCCACCATCTAATCCGTCAAGTGCATACCTCTCAACTATCCAGATTTTCACAGACTGTCCAATTTTTTGTCTCGTGGTTTTGGTCTGTTCCTCATAAAATTAGTGTTTTTCTGGATTTTTGTGGCTAATCAGTCAGAACTGAATTCTGTAAATAATGACAGGCATTTGAGTTTCAGATTTTATATACTTCAGAAAATTCATGGTAACGTAACACCTTTTATTTTAGCAACTTTCTAAGGTTATAAAAGCAATATTTAAAATGTGTTCCTATTTTTGGCTCCTCCCCCCCCCCAGTATTTTTGGCTTTGTCCATATTGTAGTGCTAAGAAGTTGAGAGATATGGTAAAGTGATACATGTTATGAAGTGCTGGTACTGTATTGTAAAGTCAGAGGCAGTTTTGCTTTGGTTACTATTAGCTTACTGTCCTTCAGATTGCTGTATTTCAGAAAGCATCATTGACTGTGTCAGCTCATGGCTTGCTATCACTTGGAAGATTCCAGTGTAAACAGATGATTTAATGCCCTGTTTATGGATCTGATTCCAGGATTTCTTTAAGCATAGTACAGATCAATGCTATCATTATCGGTATGCCCTTTGTGAGACAGATACTTGCTGGCTTTCCCTTGTTATATTGTGTGGCAGTTTCTTGTCAAAAGTCATTTCCTTTTTGTTGTCATTTTTCATTGCTGACATCACCCCTTTCCTTTTGTCTTGAATAGCCTTACCATTTATGGATGTACAAAACACAATGGAAGATTTCTAGAAAACTTAGTTCAGTAAACTTTCAATCAAAGAATCAATCTTTTGTGTAAATATCTCAGAGCTTTCCCATGTAGGGTATGAGTGTGGAAGACAGCAGTGTGAATATTGCAAAATGGCATTTACTGTCAAACCTTTATATTTGTGGAAGGGGGCAAAGACTTCCCACACAAACAGTGCAGGGAACCCCAACATACCTCTCAACCCATTAGCTTAAGAAATCTGGACAAAGCCAAAAATAACGGGGGCAGAAAGGCCCAAAATATATACATATATTAAATATTGCTCTTATAAACTTAGAAGGTTATTAGAGTAACAGGTTGCATTAACATATATTTTCAGTAGGATATGGAGACTGAAACTCATATGCCTGTCATTTAGTGACTTCAGTCCTCAGTTACTTGCCAGAAATCCATATATTTTATGAGAAATAGACAAAAAATATGAAGCAAAAATCTGCATAGTTGAGAGGTATGAACTCCACCCCTGCACCCTTTAGTTCATATGGTCATCTCCGTGATCACTGTGCCTTGGAAAAAAAGAATGTTTCCCTGTGTATTGCAACTTCATTTCTAACACTAGGAAGTTAAAAAAAACGTCAGTCACACTAGCATCACTGTTTCAAAACTGTATCTGAAATAGTGTGCAAACTGTAGTGTTCTTCAGTATTAGGAATGTTATGTCAACCTGCACAATAAATGAAAAATGTTTTACTGGCCAACTTGTACATGAACAGGCAGAACACATCTTGCTGCAGTCTCAGGAATGAAAGGCATGTGTGTATCCCCCTTGATTCCCTGTAGTAGTCACTTAGGCTATAATGAACATATGTAGGGTAACCCTCTGTACTCTAGTAATGGAAAGCATATACAGAAGTACATGCAGATTACCAGGAAGTAATGTCAGCTGCTGGGAGTAATGAAACAATGCACAGTACTAAGGAGATAAGGAGAATACAGCATGGTCTGCAGAGGTCAGGAACACTCAGATATTTAATTCTGCATTCATACATTGCACTTATGAATGGTACCCAAAAAATGAGTAAGGCACTGCCTTTGTCAAGATTTCCTGTGAGCACTGTTACCACACCCTGGTGAAGTGACGATGTTTTGGCATTCATTGATAATGTAGCTCCATCATTTGCAAAAGGAGCATTATTATCAAATGCAATCCTGATGATCTTCAGCTAAAGTTTCCTCCTAGTGCTTGGGGAGTACGAATTGGAGTAACTGGGCAATGCTGGGCTCACCCATCCCTGGAGGTGGAAATGGTGGTTGGAGTTGGCTGATCATCAAGCAAAAAGTGGCTTGCAACAGACCAAACATGGCCAGGGCTAGGGATGTGGGCTTCGCTGTGTCATGCTGGTGACGGTAGCAGTAAGTAGTGTGTGTGTGTGTGTGTGTGTGTGTGTGTGTGTGTGTGTGTGTGTGTGTGTGTGTGTGTTTAAGTAATCATGTGCATATTAAGTGATGGCATTGCAGGGGCCTCCATGGTGATGTAAGTGCTGACCACAACCATCCAGGGCTGTAAGCAGAAAAGCTGTGATGGCTTCTGTAATCTCTTCTCATCTCACAGGCAATGAACGGGCAGGGAGCAGCTCTTCACCTGTAAGGAACAAATGTATTGCAAGGAAAACAAATGGTTAGCAGGCAGCAAGGACCCAACAAATATCCACTCTAGAGCACATATATGGGTTAAAAATGACCTAAAAAATCTCTGCCATTAAGTTTTAAAAAATATTGTTAGCATTTCTTTCTTCTGTAACACCCTTTCTTACCTGTAGAATATAAAGTTAAGTACTGATAGGAGTTCCATCTTCATCACCTTCGGGACTAAGGCCAGAAAGTTTTTATTAAACCTGGCATCCAAAACTTTCCTAGGCTATATGGTCCAACCTCCTTTCCCAGAATGCTGTGTAAATAAGGACCTTACTCCAGATCTTTCATTTGTTGTACACTGAAGACCATTGCATCTACTAACAGCCTCAGGATATCACATTTTATTGTGTTTCCTATATTATCTTGTAGTTTTCATCAGTTTCAGTTTGTTATTCGCAACTTAACTTCCAACAAGTTTCGAGTCAGTTCATTCCCTTTTCTTGGTATTTTTTCCTGTCAGGGAATTTCAGGTGCCCCTCATCCTCTCTGAGGTCTTTCATGCCTCACCCTTACCTTATTGTGTTAGTCAGACCTCTTGATTGACTTAGCTGAATTTTATTTAGTGTTTGTTTTTGATGTTCTACTCAGACTTGTAGATATGATTGTTTCTGGTCTGATTTAGGATTGTTGTACACCGATCAACAGCTTAATTTAAATTCTCTAAGTGTGAAAAAAAGAAATTGAAAAATAAGAGGAATCAGCTTGAGTAAAATTCAGTCACTGGCTAGTAAGTACACTGCCTAGATGCCAGCAAAGAAAAAATTTAGAGAACCCGAAAGAAAATCAGCCAGAAAAAAAGGTGAGGAGAAAGCACTGGCTGGAAAGAATCCTGCAGCTGTTCAGCAAAAACCGTTCAAGCTTTATCTTTGGTGCAACAGATGGTTTCCAGTAATTTAGAGAAAAAGTTAAATGTGCTTAGAGCTGATTAAAATAATTGAACACTGAGGGAGTATGTAAACTCAAATAAAAATTAAAAGGATGGAAAAATAGAAGAAGCTTTAACTGGCTATTCAGATGAAGTGACAAAACTGCAAAAATCAGAGGTTGCAGTGAAGAAAAGGATGGCTAAGTATGAGCCGTATCAATAAGACCTGTTTCAAAAATTGTTAGACTTCAAAGATAGCTCACGAAGGGAAAATCTGAGATGTTCTGCTGCATCAGAGAAACTGGAAGGAACAGAATTGTTTCTGGTTATTGTGTATCGTGAATAAAAAGGAGTCTAATCAGTTGATATAATGTCAGTAGGGGAGTTTTGACTTGAAGTCTTACACTTTAAAATATAAGAGGAACAAATTAGGGCTGGAAAAGCTAAAAGCAGATTCTCTGTCGTAACTGCAAAGGCTAGCCAATTGCCTATGTCTACCCCTCCTTTGGTTACAGATGATATTTTTCTTCAATCCTGAAGGGTAATGAATTTAACAAAAAAGCTTTATTTTCATTTAGATATGGATTCTTCTTCCAGTCCTGTTACTAAGTGGACCAAGCCTGTGACTACTCAATCCCAGTTTGGTGTTAGCAAGGTTAATGTCTGTGACTACTCCTCCCCCAGTCTTGTTTTGCTAAGGCTACTATATGATGTGGATAAGACTACTGTAAGTCTATGACTACTCCAGTACTCCTTCCCTGTCTGGTGTGACTAAGACTACTGTAAGTCTGTAACTACTTTTTCCTGTTTGGTATGGCTAAGGCTACTTTAAGTCTGTGACTACTGCTCCCTTTGGGTATGTCTAAGGCTACTGTAAGTCTCTGACTACTCCTTCCTGTTTGGTATGGCTAAGGCTATTGTAAGCCTGTGATTACTCCTTCCAAATCTGGTGTAGCTATGGCAACTCTAACAGGTTCCTATCGTTTCATCGAAAACTTAATTTCGCAATGCTTATTCATCAAACCCTAATTGTCGACCACCCTTTCATCAAATGTTTAAACCCTCAAAACTTTTTCATAGGGAAGGGAGTTAGTTGGCTGTCATAACAAACTTGCCCTTTTCCCCAATATAGTGGGATCTCAGAGTTAGTCTATATAATTGGGGTGGTGTCAGGGGGTAAAGCCCCCCACCTTGGTGAGTTTAAAATAATGTGCTGTGGTTTAATGATTACTTTGGTGGGCAAGTAGTCATCAACTAGGAAAAAGTTTTGATGGTGTAAATGTTTGATGAAAGGGTGTAAGACGATTAGGATTCGATGAGTAGGCATTCACGGAATTAAGATTTCAATGAAGTGATATGGACCTGACTCTAAACATTGCTCATGAGGAGTCCTCTCCCCCCACTCCTGAGGGTATGTCTTATGTAGCTTCTCAGCTTGAGTTTAGAAAGCTTTTTGTGACTCTTCATCCATTACCTTCCATGTCTGCCAAGTCCTGTAGGCCTATTTTAGTGAAGGTGGATTATAATAAGCTGTAGTAGGTATTTGTTGAGCTGCAGCACATATGGTCTCAGGTCCTCACCACCACATTTACATTGGGGTGGTTAGAGCATATTCTACTTTACCAATTTTTGTCTCTCACCCTGTTTGTTTCTTCCCTGAGCCTCCTTTTGCTCTGGTCCTGGTGAGGTATTTGTTTGGCATGCACAGTATTCATTAGCAGATTCTTTGATGTATACTTTGGTCTTGATGTTGAGACTGTAGTCCCTGAAGTCAAGTCCCCCAAATGTCAATGACATTGTCAGTACTGAACTCCTTGACATGTGATGTCCACCAGTGCAGCTTGGTGTCAATCATTTGGGATCATCATCAGTCCTAACCTCATCAGAGCTAACTGTTCTATCACTGAGGTTAGCTTTTCAACCTCAATATCAGTGCCTCCAGCATCAACCTGTCGACTAAACAGTTTGGACAGTTCCATTAGCAGGGTTAATCCATCAGGGTTGGGTTTGCGGACTTTCTCCTAGATGTGGATCTTAGCCTCAGTCAGCCTCAACTCTGATTCATTGGGTTAACTTTGCTGGCCTGACTCTGGTGTCAACATCGGTTACAGTACTGATGGTGTGTGTATGCTTCCCTGCATTTGCCTCATTTGACTCCTATACTTCTGTTTTGAATAGAGATCAATATGCACCTGCTCTCTCAGCCATCCTCTTGACATTAGCAGGATGCCCCATTTCATCTCTGGATATGGTCAGTCTTCTTTCCACTTCTGACCATTCCCTCTAGAGAATAACAAGACAGCATGCAAGAGGAAGTATGCTGACTCACGACAACAGTAATCCACCACAGATATGGATAAGATCAAGGAAGTTGTCCACCCCACCCCCCCACCCCCATTTCCCAGGTGACCCAAAATTGAGAAATGTTAGAAATAATGTGGATTAAAGTAGGATGGTATCCTGCAGGAGGCCTTCTGTTTTCCCAAGACTTCTTCTGAATGATCCCTTGAGCTGACATCATAGTTCAGCTGATGGTCCATGTCCACCTGACAGAACCTAGATGCAGTGGCACCTATTCGGACGACGTCTGACAAGATCCTCCAGCCTTCCAAAGACTTGATATGTTGGTCAAAGATTCCTCAGAATGACTCTAGTGGTGCAGCTACAGATCTCAGAAAGAGTCCAGCTATTCATCCACATAACAAGGAATCTCATATGGTAGACAGGTTAGGAAAAGTATTTATGCATCCTCTAAATTTCCCTTGAGAGATGTAAACAATTTGTCTCACATGCTCCATTTCCAGAGTTGTTTGGCTGAGGAATCTGGACAAGATGCTTTGGAGTTTTTTTTCCCAATAGGTGAAACATAAAAATAGGGACACATTTCCTCTAGTGTGATTCACTTTGTTAAAAAAATAGATGAATGAGTGGTTTCCATTTCCAGTCTAAAACACTCTATTCATTCATATCTTTTATCGGGGTTTTTTTTCCTCTCTCCTAATTTGTACATAAAACTGACTGCTTCCTAAGCAGCAAGGCAGCTAACATTTCAGTATGCTTAAATATAGGTCATTATCCATACTTTTAATATTCTTTGCTCTAAAACAAATAGCCGTTTTCTTGAATATACATAGACAAAATACTTGCAAATGAAATTACATTATTTATTTGCTTTCCAAAAAGATTAAACAAGTTTTCAGTAGTCAAATTATTGAAGCCTGGTATATTTGACATTTTTGTTTTAGTTTATGGGATACTTAAGTATAACAATGTAATTTGTGGTATTACATCTCTATGATAGATACAATGTGCTGACTCAATGCACTTGGAGGGGCAGTCAGCAAACTATGGCTCATAACCTACTAAGTGGAGAGGCATATGCAATGTGATTACTATATTTAAAGTCGTAGTACAAAATCTGTCTTATTTGCTCATGACAGGGTTTTTTTGTTTTTTGGCCTGTATTTGCATGCTAATCATGTACATCATAATCTGCTTCATCTACCGTCTTGGGAGACTTTCCTTACAAATGTGTTAGCCCGAAATTATTTCATTTGACTTAACCAAAAGCAGAGTATTAAAGTTGGTTAAAGTAATAGCACGATTGCAGTTACCTGAGGAATATACATTTAATTAGATTAGTTCCATTATAGTATGGAATTGTGCTCGTCATTTTAAATGATTATGACACTAGAACAACAAACACATTACTGCATCCACAGGTGGGCCATAAAGAAACCTAGATCAAGCATGGTAGTGCTACAGATGCATGCAGCGCACAAGAGTTAACATTATCACTGAAGTTTCAATCATAGCTGTCTTGTAGGATTTAACCGGAATTATAGTCTTAAAGAAAAACAGAGATAAAGATGCTGTGAATCTTAGTGTAATGTGAAATCACTTTCTAAAGTTTTCAAACTTCATTTGGATCTAGGACTTTACATTTCACTGATTTGTAGGTCATTACTTCATCAGCTGTTTTCCCTTAATAAGTCAGAGATGTCTGATCCAGTGTTTTTAGTATATTTTTATATGATAGATTCTTTTTTAATGCGTTTTAAATATGTTTTCTGTATTTCTTTATTTCTAACTAGCAATTTTTTGATGTGCTGCCAATCCCAACAGTACACTCCATAATACAGCTAGCTACTGATTTGCATATACAGAAAGCTGTCATTTTTCGTTAGCAGAGAATCATTATATGTGCAACCTTTATTAATATTTGAATAATATATCATAAGAAGGAAGGTACAAAGCCAGAGGTTGATAGCTGATAGATTAAATTAATCAAAATGTGGTTTGGGGCCTATAGGAAAGGTACTAAAATGTAAACTCATGTTTATAACATTGCTTCAGCTTATGCTTAAGTGTGGAGCAGTGGACAGCAGGATAGGCCCATAGATAGTTATTATCAGTTTTTCAGTGGGTAGCTGTCTATCCAATAGAAGTCTTTTGAGTGTGTTCTTAAATTAGAGGAAAGCTATCATTAGTATAATAATTTAATCCGTAATCAGTTGTTATAAAATAATGCAGTGACTGACTTTGGTTCTCTTAATTTTATCAAAATGAATGTAGGAATTTTAAAGGTTGGTGTCCAAGTCCATATTTTTGACTCCTAGGTAATACAGTAACATATAATCAGAAAAAGTTTAAAATTCCAAAATTAGTTTCTCTCTAGCACCATTATTCTGTCCAGAGTTTATCACATGATAACTGTCTTTATGAGAATTGTCTGTGGTATTTGAAAGTTCATATATGGCAGGAGCTCATACCTCTCAACCTGCAGACATCAAATATAGGTACAAAAGCTCTAGAAAAGTAAGTAGAGACAGCTAAAAATCTAGATGCCTAACTAACATAAAATGTGAATTCTTGTAATACATAGCTTCTCCCACTTCTAGTAGGACCATAGGATGCTACTCAGAAACACAAGTTTAAAAAATAGAGAGTGAGTAAAATTATGTCAAACAAATAGTGTGAAATCTGTAGACTTTAAAAAATAACAATGCAAATATTTACCTTACAATTTCATTTTTTTTTTTCGGAAAAAGGGAGATTTAATATGTGGGTCCTTTTTCTTTAAATTATTGATGCTGCTAGTATTTTATTCATATAATCTAGCTTTCTGTGTACTCAACACCTTCAAAATTGTGTGGGGAGGTGATTGAACAAATTGTGTGGCATTATAAATCAAGCCTGAAAACAGTAATGCACCTCCAAAAATAGGTACATTATGTAAAGGGGTAAATTATGCCTGAAAATAGGTAGCTGTTGTGATGTCTCCACATTGGGCTAGTAGTCAGGGAGCCTGGATCCTCACCACTGACACTGGAGAAGGACATTCACTTGGAGTACAAATGGATAAACACAGTATTTCCAGATGCAGACCTCACAGCATTAAGCATAATTTCCCTTAAGAGCACACAGGGCACACAGTGAGCCCAGGGTCTTTTTTCTCTGTCTAACTCCCTCCAGGTCCCCAGTAGGACTGGCAACTGGTACAGCTGTAGGGTTAGTTCCTCAGCTCAGTGTCCAAGCCAAGTCCTCCAACACCCTCTGTGTGAAACCTGTGCTTTGTGTCCCTGCTCCGAGTAGCTGACACACACACACACACACACACACACACACACACACACATACACACACACACACACACACACACACGCACACACACACACACATTGTGAGATTTGATTTTACACACACACACACATACACACACACACACACACACACACACACACACACACACACACCCCTGGGAAAGGCTGGCACAGATTTACCTGCTGTGCCCCCTTTTGCCCAGAGTTTAAGGTAGTTATTACTGCCACCATACACTTCACAGACAGCTACTCTTAAGCCCTTAAAAAAGGGTATCCAATTATACTATGTAATAATAATAATACAAATGGTAGTAGTTGACCAAAACAGCTAGGCCTTCTGAAGTGGCCCACACAGTGTCACCAAATAAATATAAGCACTCTCAAAGGTTAAATACTTTCTGAAAGGACCAGCCACAACAAAAGATTTAAATATATTTAATAATAAATAGTAAAAAAGCATGAAAATACTGAATATATATTTACAGTAAACCACAGAGTTCAAATCACAGGAAATATTGAAAATAATATTGATGGACAAACTCAGACAAATAAAAAAAAACAATAAACTAAGCTTCACTATATTTTCCTGATTGAAACTAGGATAATTACTATTTCCTACTTACTTACTAGAACAAGGCAGATGATGTGGGGAATGGTCTTTCTTCTTGTCAGACTGAAGTTAGAATACTCAATACCGAGATATTTTTCTTTGTAATATCTGACATTTTCAAGATGGCTGGCAGAATGACATCATCTGGTCACCTGACTCTAGGTTCTCACACTAGTCCTCTTTTAAGCTTGAAATAGGATGTTAGTTAGCATAGATGTGATTGATAAGATGCATATCTAAAGTTTTTCTAATGTTTATGGCAGTGCCTAGGGCTTCCCCTCTTTTTACTGAGCTAATGAACAAAGTCTTCTTCCAGACATGCCATCTCTGTTCCTATTCAGAGCTGTGAGATAATCACTTCCATGGCCCAACAGGTGGTCCAATTAACAGTATTTTTCTTAAAATAAGAAGTAAGCTAGTGTTTAACCCCTTTTCTTTCAGTTTCCTTTGCTAACATATATACATACAGCATCACATGTATATTCCTTCTCTGTCCAGCAGGACCCACTGTTAATACATTTTTAACACTAGCAAATTTCCAAACACATTTTGATTTTCAAATGCCATGCAGTTCTAATACACTTGCAACATAAGCATCTGTACAATCAGTTTGATATTCAAATGTCATACAGTTTTAATACATTTGTAACACAAGCATCTTGTGTAACTCAGTTTGATATTCAAAGGACATGACATTATTTACAGAACTACAGCTGGCTATGCTAGCACTAGCCCATATCATCTCATCTCTCTCCCCCTTCGAAGACTCAAGCTAGTTTTTCAAATAACTCTTTAGAAACATGGCTTGAGAAAAATAAGCCTATCTGTGAATATGTTACCTCATTCCCTATCTTGAGAGCCCATCTGCATTGGCACTGCTGACCCCACTATGGTGTTCTACTGTCATGTCATATGCCAATAATTCTAAGCTCTACCTCAATAACTTGACATTTTGCTGGCTGGCTCTCATTAGCCATAAATCCCCGTCATACTCCTCCTGCCTCCTACTGCAAATACTCAGCACAAGGGCGTCCCTATTATAATAAAGTTTCATCATGTTAACTTGTTACAGTTTGTAACCCTGCCTCCTGCCTAGCAGTTCTACCATGTAGTTAACATCACTGACCTTTCTTACCACTTTGAAGGATCCCTCCCAAGCTGCCTGCAGTTTATTGTGTCTGACAGAAATGAGCACCATAACTTGCTGTCCCACAGCATACTCTCTGGCTCAAGCATTTCTGTCATACCAGACCTTTTTCTGCTATTGGGCTCATGCCGGGTTCTCCTGGGCCAAGCCCATGAGCTCTCTAAGCCTTGTCCTGAGGTTTAGGGCATATGCCACAACAGACTCCTTGTGGGTTTCACACTCACACTCCCTCTCATCATGAATCAAATCTAAGGGCCCCCTCACCCTATGCCCATACAGCAACTCAAAGGCTAAAAAAACTGTGGCTTCCTGGGGTACCTCTCTGTAAGATAGATGGGTCACATATTTGTCCCACTTTCTATCAAACTGGTCTGCAAATGCCCATAGCATGATGTTTGGTGTAGAGTTTAACCTCTCCACAAGACCATTAGTCTGGAGATGGTAGGGAGTGGCTTCACCCCCACAGTGCTTCTACAGACAAGCTAGCAGGTCTGACATGAAATTGACACCTCTGTCAGTCAGTATTTCTCTTGGGAAATCTACCTGCTGGAAATCTCTAACAAAGTATTTGCCACCTTTTCTGCCTTAGTGGAGAACAGAGCCACTGCCTCAGGGTATCTATTAGCTAATCTACTACCACCAGGATATACTTCTTCCCTGTGGAGCTTGGGGTACTCAGAGGCCCCACAATATCCATAGCTACTCTCTGAAATGGCTTCTCAATCACAGGCAAAGGCATGAAAGGAGTTTTGACCTTCTCTCCTGCGTTGCCTACTTGTGGCACTGCTCACAAGTTCTGCAGTACCCTGTTACATCCCTGGCAATCCCAGGCCAATAAAAGTTCTACATAGTATGTCTGTTGGTATGCTTTATGCCCATATGACCTGCAAAGGTAATGTCATGGGTTATGGCTAGAAGTGCCAGACAATAGGCTCTAGGCACTACAAACTTCTGTATTACCTCACCCTCTAGCCCTCCCTCAGTGGTCTACTCTGTACAGTAACACTTTGTTCCAATTTACAGATTCCCATTTTTCTCTGAGAATCAGGTGCCTCCCTAGCTACCTTCCACAAGCCTCTTAGTTTAGGGTCTGAGAGCTGAGTCTGTCTCAACTCTATCATTGTGACTTTTCCCAGCTGCCCATCTACAGGAAGTCTGGTATCTTCTGAGAGCAGTGCCTCACTGTCAACCTGGGTACTACTACTTACCTCTGCCCTTGCAGTCACTCTGTCCAAGGGAACATCAGTACCTGCCAGCAGCTGTGGCTCACCATTAGTCTCACTGCTACAGGGTAGCTCCCTCCCTGAAGTAGCCACCGCATTAGTCTGAGCTTCAAGTCTGCAGTCTGTTTGAGTCCCCCCAGGCTACCAGACCCACGTGTCTGTCTCTAAGCCTGAGTGCATGTCACTGCATGCACACAGGGTAATGCGTTATCAAAATCATTCCCTACCAGGACATCTGCAGGGATGTCCTCAAACACACCTACTTGCTTGCTTCCTTTTCCACCCTCCCAGTCAATGTGAACTCTAGCCAAAGGTATTTGGAATGGGATCCCTCCTAAAGCTCTGACTGAAGTAGACTGGCCAAGCAAGTAGTGCTCCTCTGTAACCATTGCATTCTACACAATGGTTAGGTCAGATGCTGTGCCTGTCTTAGCAGTGGCCTGTTTTTCCATCTACTAAGATAGGATATAACCTCTTGTGGTAGGTTGGTAACCTTGTTGTTTCCAGACAACTTACCATAGGCATTATGTTATTCCCACTTGCTGGTTCCCTTACCTTTTGTTCCCCACCTTGCCTCCGTGGACATCTATATGATACATGCCCCTACTGGTTACAGTTAAAACATTTAACCCTTGATCCTAGCCATGTACCTAAACTAGTGGCTTCCCCTGTTGCTAGTGGACTCTCATGGGGTGGATTAGGCTGCCCACCATGGGTTCCCTTAACCCATGTGCAGCACTGAGTATCTTATGCAATGATGTCCTGCTTATTAAGTAGAGATCCCCTTTTTTCTCCAGCTCATCTGTAGAGTTGCATTCCCTGTCTGCCAACCAGATTTTCATGTCCTCAGCAAAGTGTTAAGGGCTTGTTCCCTCACCAAAATGTTTGCCCTTCAAATGTGGTGACTTGACACCCACTCACCCACCTATAAAAGTAAGTGCTTAACTCAGCAATATGGTCACACATGTTTTCATCTGGTTTGTGTCTATACTCACATAACATTTTTCTATAAGTTTCAGATGTTAACTTAAAACACTCTAATAAACATCTGTTTACTTGTTTATAGTCTAACAATCAATATCAGAAGTTTAGAAATGGCAGTTAGAGCTCTGTCATGGAGTAAGGGTGTCAGGAACCATACCCAGAGCCCTTGGTCAACATTATACTGTTTACATACCCTTTCAAACATATAAATAAAACTATCAAAATTATCACCCTCTGTAAAAAGAAATCTACTTACTTTTATTGCTTCTGGGGTTTGGTTGTTCACTTCCTATTACCTCCATGACCCTGGAGAAGAGTCAGCATCTCCCTCTCATGTTGCCTCTGCCTCTCATTTTCTTCAGCCTCCAAACACCACAGTCTCTCTGCTGATTCTAATTGTTTCTCCTGCTGCACCCTCTCTACTGATTCTAATTCCAAACATTTGGCCTCCAGTTCAAGTCTCTGTCACTCTAGATGAAGTTTTAAGTTATCTGAGTAAAGGTTGAACTGTGCTGTTTCTAAGAGCCGCAAGTCCCCATCAACAGACTGGTTATCCTTCTGCTTGCTGGTTTGTGCTGCAACTGTGATTAAGGCTGCAATCATTTCCCCTTTCATCAGGCTAGCATGTACCAATCCTGTGGCAAACTGGCTCCTTGTCAGCTTGCCATAATCCTCTGCTGACATCATTGTCTGCTCTCCCTGACTAACTAAGCAAACAAAAGTGAATAAATAAAACTATTGCAATATGAAACTCTGAATGTTCACCATGTGGCTGCTTGAAACTACAAACACCTTCTTTAGTGACCACTGCTTAAGGGATACAGAAGTTCAATATCCACACCACTGTTAACAATATGTGATGTGGTTATCCCACCACTGCTAAACAACATGTGATGTCCCCCTCTGGGCTAGTAATCAAGGAGCCACAGTCCTCATCACTGGAACCAGTGGGGGACATTTGATGGGAAGATAACAGGTACACACACAGTATCTCCAGATACAGCTCTCTGCATCAAGCACAATCAAGCACAATTTTCCTTAATAGCACACAAGGAACACAGTCTGGGGCTGGTTTCCCCTCTTTCTCCAGATCTCCAATAATACTCTGCAGTGGCATGGCTATAGTGTTGAGATCTCAGTTGAGTATCCAAGCCAAGACCTCCAGCACCTTCTCTGTCCAACCAGTTGTTCGTGTTTCTGCCCAAGTAGCTGACACACACCATCTTCCTCTTTGAGATTTGATTTACACACACACACACACACACACACACACACACACACACTCTCACACACACACACACACACACACACACACACACACACACACACCTGGGAAAGGCTGGCACATGTGTTTACTAGTTATGCCCCCTTCTTGTCCAGACTATAAGGTAGTTACCACTGCCCCCAGACACTCCTGCCAGCTAAATTAAGGCTCTTCCAAGGGTACCCAATATACTGAGTGAAATTAATATTACCACAAATGGTAGTTTGACCAAGAGCAAGGCTCACCAAATAAATATGCAGGTACTCTCAAAACTTAGATATCGCTACAAAGATATGCCACAATGAAATGTTTAAATATATTTAATAATAAAGAAAGAAAAAACAAGAAAATGCTAAGTATATATTCACAGTGACGTCAGAGTTCAAAATCACAGGAAATTCTTAACATTGAAGGGCAGGCTCAGACAAAAAAACAAAAACAAATTATATTCCTGACTGAATCTAAGAGAATTATAGTATTCCCTACTTACTTAATAGAGCAAGGCAGATGATGTGGTGAATGGTCCTTCTTGTTGTCTGGCCCAAGACAGAATACAGAATACTCTGTCTCACTAAGACACTTCTCAAAATAATGTCTAACATATTACTTCTTAAATAGCTTGCAGAATGACATCACTTCTGATCATCTCACTTCTACTTCCCATGCAAACCCCCCTTGCTGGAAGCTGGCTGGATTTAGCACCTACCTGTAAAAATACACACACAAGGGCTTTTGCTCAGATCTGTGGCAGGTACTGGAAGTAATAAAACAATTTCATACCTCCACGCTTCCAGAGTAGTAATTAGTTCACCACAAAGACAATACAGAAAGCTTCCTGGTACAGAATTTGTGTCTCTGGCTGCCTTGAAACCTATGAGATAGCATCTTTATGGCCTAGCTCATAACGTGATTTAACTTCCATACTTCTCAACTGTACAGATTTTCGCAGGGTGTCCAGATTTTTGCCTCATATTTTAGTCTGTTTCTCATAAAATTGTGATTTCTAGCAAATCATGGAGAGTTAAAGTCAGAATATAAAGACAGACATTTCAGTTTCTGACTTTATACCCTTCTGAAAATTCATGCTAATGCAAAACCTGTTTTTCTAGCAAGTTTCAAAGTTTGTAAGAGCAATATTTAAAACGTGTCCATATTTTTGGGCCTTTGTCCCCCTATTTTCTATGGATTTGTCCAGATTTCATGCTCTAAGAGGTTGAGAGGTATGGTTCAGACATATTTTAAAGTTTGCAGGACTGAGTTAACCTTCCAGTTTGTCTGTTAAAACATACACATTTAAACAGTTACAATAGTGCATGTACATTTCTGTTCTCTCCAGTAGGTCACATTGTTGATACATTTCAGACACAAGCACTTTGCAAATTCCTTTTCAGCGCAAACATCTGTACACATCAGTTTGATATACACATGACGTACAGTTCTAATACATTCGTAACACAAGCATCTTATATAAATCAGTTTGATATTCACAAATGACATAAAATTATTTACAAAATTCCAGCTAGCTGTGTTGGCAGTACCTGCTATCATTTCACTCCTCTTCCAGGGATTCATTTTATGGTTGTTTTTAATTCAGATCTGGAAGCTGTGTTAACATAGCCTAGTTAGTGTGTAGCACTTATATCTGTAAATAATGTGTACTTTATACAATGTTTCTGGCAAGTACAGATAATGCAGTTTGTTGCCAAGTCAGTTTTTTCTGTCTGCTGCCTTCTCTGCTAACCACTGCAAATGCTCTCTCCTCAGGTCCTACCTCATCTGAGCTGCACTCATCTTTTGTAATAGCAGCAAGTGTTTAGACAGACATACAGAGTCAGTAAGTCTGCACATGATTTGGTTTATTACTTCATATTTCAGGGGAGCGACAGTCTACCTCCTGCTCTCGAAATGACCACCCTACCTTTACCCAGTGTCCCTACCTACCCTGAGCATGTTATCTTGTTTATATAGGTATTATGCATGGGAGTGGTACAAAATCCAGCATCAATAAAGTATAACATTTCCAGATCAAAATACCTGAAATACAGTATCTTGAAGAATACTGACTTTAGGCCTGAAAGTACAGTCCTGAAAATAATGTGCTCTGTAAAACATTGTATGTTCAACTTTGCATGGGGGAAGCTGTGTCCCCAGCCGAATTATTTTCATCCTGAGGTTCCAGAGTTCATCTGAAACCAGGTGTTACAGTAATCTGTGAGTTGTCTGACCTTGTGTTCCACACCATGTGGGAGGGTGCGAAGGGGCTTGACCCCCTCCCCCTGCATAAACATTGGATTAGAGATTTGTAGTAAGAATGTTGTCAGTTGTGTAGCATCTGTTTGTGATCTTTCAGTCATTTAACAGTACTCATTTGGGAATATTTTGGGTTAGGTATTTTTAGTTTCAGGATTATGTGCTTCAGTGAAGTCTGTCAGTGGAATTGTGTAATACTCCTGTAATGCAACAACCCTTAGATTTCCTAGTTTGTTTTGGCTAATTTTAATGCTCCAACTGTTTGATTTCCTGTCAGTTTCTTCCTTTCTTCCCAATAATAGTTAAATGGATAAATTACCTGTGAAGTCTGTTATGCTCCTGATTTAGCTCTTCCTCTCACATATTGTTGATTTTTAGAAACCTGATAGGATGCGCATGCATTCTGTTACAGCATATAGCATACTATTGTTTTGCCTCTTGATCTTAGGTCAAGCCAATAAGTTTTACTTGCTAACATTTTGTTTGTCTTATTTGTCATGCTGTTTTTTCTGTAGTAGGTATTTTAGTCATTGTTATTTATTTATTTTGGATGGCCACGGTGGTGCAGTGGATAGCATTGCCGCCTCACAGCAAGAGGTTCTCCGGTTCGATCCTCAGCTGGGGTGCCTTCTGTGTGGAGTCTGTATGTCTTCCCTGTGGTCTCATAGGTTTCCTCCGGGTGCTCCGGTTTCCTCCTAAAGACATGCTGTAGGTGGATTGGACACTCTAAATTGGCCCTAGGTGTGTGTGTGCCTTCTGTGGAAGGTTGGGCACTGGGCTGGCAACTCAACACTTTAAAACTCCACTGCCAATCATGAGCGGAAAGGGTGATCCACTGTGGTGACCCCTAACTGGGAAAAGCTGAAAGAAGAAGTTATTTATTTATTTTATTTATCCTTTGTTAACTGGGTTAGTCCCACTAGGCTAATGGCCTCTTTTCAAGTGAGACCTGAGGTGGTATTTATACTACTAGGGGAAATTTGGCCAGGGCATTGAAGAACTTCCCCTATTCTTTTCAGTAGTCACCATGGGATCTCTTACATCCACCAGAGCTACCACCAACTCAAACAGATGGAACCTCAGTTTAGTCTGATTTGATGGACATCACACTCAAGAGTGCAGCACTCCCTAATTTGAAAATGAATCCAGTCATCTGCAGTGGGAATAGAGCTCACAGCCTTCTTATATTCTTGTGGAGGTATATTACTATATTTAGAAGGTAAACAGCATTGCAGGCTGTAATCCATTAAAAGGAACAGTGCTGAAGTCCTTATGGGGTATGACTATGTTTAGGTCTGTACAACAGGACATAGTCTTCTCATTGAAGCAGAGCACAGGCTACTATATAGGGCAGCTAAAGTTCTAATGAGGGTGTACAGCACAGCCATCTGGATATCTTGTGGTGTAAGAGTTCAAGAGGTTTTGGGGTGGGAAGGTGTGTAGTTGTGAATGTGATGGACTGTTTCAAAAAACTTGTAAACACATTGCAGGTGATTACTATTTCTGCCAGACTTACCATCTCAGAGACACAGGTGGAGTGAGATTTTTTCCTATGAAGTCACTTGTGGAAGTGCTACTGCAGGCCACAGGCCACTTGTTCAACTCACTAATGGTCACAACCGTCAAATGGCTTCTTGGAAAACTGCTGTATTTCTTACTCATCTCCTTATACACTTCAACTGCTGCAAGCAAACCAAGCAACATTCAATAAAGAAATTACTATATTAAAGACCTTTGAACTTAACACAGGAGTAACTGCTCAATCATAAGAGTGTGTGTGTGTGTGTGTGTGTGTGTGTGTGTGTGTGTGTGTGTGTGTGTGTGTGTGTGTGTGTGTGTGTGTGTGTGTGTGTGTGTGTCTGTCTATTTGTCTGTCTCTGTAGATGTAGAAAATGCATGATAATATTTTAGTTGGATGACAATTATTCAAGAAAAGGTTTTTAATCTTTTGAGTCCTTTTGCTTGAAAATTACAGTCTTCAGTGTAACATTGGAATTGTGAGAGAATCTGTCCATGTTCAAAAAATGCACTTTTATCCAAGTTGCAATGCTCATCATGCATTTTTTTAATTTGCAGAGGCAATATATATATATATATATATATATATATATATATATATATATATATATATATATATACACACATATGGGTCTACTACTGTAGATCGAAATTACACTATTTAGAAATACAATAGTAGTGTCCCACTAAAGTGAAAGTGCACTTCAACGAAAGTGCACTTTCGTGAAAGTCACTAGAACGAACAAAGGGTTAGGGCTTGGGTAATGGATAGTGGATAGCTAGTAGGGCTATCCACTGTCCTTAACCCAAGCCCTAACCCTAAGGTCCATGACTAACACACCACAGTGCAGGAAATTGTATTTCCTACACTGAGCAGTAGTTACAGACCTATTTCCTGTACTGTGGTGCAGTAGTCACAGACCTTAGGGTTAGGGCTTGGGTTAAGTATAGTGGATAGCCCTAGTAGCTATCCACTATCCTTAACCCAAGCCCTAACCCTAAGGTCCGTCACTACCACAGCACAGTGCAGGAAATGTCCCATTCGACTTAGTGACTTTCGCGAAAGTGCACTTTCGTTGAAGTGAACTTTCGCTTTAGTGGGACACTACTACTGTATTTCGAAATAGTGTAATTTCGATCTACAGTAGTAGGACCATATATATATATATATATATATATATATATATATATATATATATATATATATATTCACTTTATAGTGTTGAAATACTGAAACATTGAAATTCAGTATCACGAAACTATAAAGTCGAATCCCATAAACACCGACCCTACACAAACAGGAAACTACCAACCGCAAATCTACAAATTCCCATCAAACACACATCACACACTGCAAAACACATACATACACCAGCATACATACCTCCCAACACTTCCCTACAAGAAAGATAACACACACGCACACAACCAAACACCCCCCACACCCCCCTACTTATATATAGTAACTCCGAGGTCGCACGACACTCCAAAACACACACAACCCAGCATTGCACATTCCACAGCCCCCCTGATTAAACACATATCACATACACACAAACACCAGCACTCCTAACACTAACACATTCACACTGCACAACACCAACCCTAACCCACACCTTAAACATCCCAACACACTCAAATACACACAAACCCTCCCCGAAACCCCACAAAAGTACACTTACCTAATGCGCTAGCCGTACCGTGGGTTTGACATCCTCTGTTCGACACTTCCGGGTTTGCGGTTTCCGTCCGTTTGACTTTACAGGCACGAAATTCTAAAATTCGATATTTTAGGATTTCGAGCATGTAAAGTAAACCCATATATATATATATATATATATATATATATATATATATATATATATTTTTTTTTTTTTTTCTTTTTCTTCTGATGGGTGAAGTTGCTTGATAATCTCAACCAAAATCTGATCACCAAAAATTATCAACCACTCACTGATACATATATATATATATATATATATATATATATATATATATATATATATATATATATGTTTTAATTAGTTGGCATATTTATTTTCCCATGTGAATAGTGCAGCTGTGTATTGACTAGATGTTTTGTCAAGAAGAACAATTATGTCAGATGAACTACAGCACATAGTGGAAGAGTTTACCAGTTGTAACAGTTGATCAATGGGAAGAAACGTTCAGAATTAAAGTAACTACTTCTCTGTCTCTTGACAGATGTGTCACATAACCCACACTGTAGCAAAACTGATCATTGTCTTTTCTGAAACTGGTAGTTGGGACTAGCACAATTCACTGAGAACACCGATTACTTTCTTAGATTTTCTCTGTATGTGTGTCTCTAATTGTGTTGCACACTTCACAAGAAGCAGCACAACAACCGTACACAAAGTGTAAAATCTGAATATCGTCATGGATTAATAAGGCTGGCTATAAAGTGCATGTTGCAGTGTAATCGCCAACAATGCACATCTCTTGAAAGCTAAGTTCTCAAACAGTTACTGGAGTTTTGTGCTTCTGTTTTCATCATGAGATGACTTAATACTATACTTGGGTAATCTGCAACTGAATTTTGTCTTATACCACTCATTATACAAAAATGCTGTGAAATTACTTTTAAATAGTGTTTACATCAACAGATGCAAAAGCCTTCATACCCACTAAGCTGTTTCACTGGTACATTTACAAAGTAGATGGGTTACAGCATCAGAAGGTTCTAACTGCCAGCATTTCCCTGGGTATCAGCACAGAAATGGCTTCTGTTGCATCATTCTGCTGTCTCAATGCGACATGATGCAACACTACCTTTGAGTTCAGAGTTAATATTAGTAACTGATGCGATAGAGATGCTTGAGTTTCAGAGGGAATAAGTCAGATCTTAGCTGCAATTCATTTGCTGTATCATGTGGCAAATGTCTCCTTGGAGGACCACATGAACTACTGCTACCAGCTTGATGAGGTTCCTTTGATTCACTGTATTTTGTAGTACATCTGTTAAGTTGGACAAATGATACTGTCAGTAGTTATAGTCCTCTGGTTACAAAACCCAGTTAGACTATGACCAAGTTATTCTGTAGTAACTATTGTTGCATTAACTGCATTGTGTCATATTCTGATCTGGCCATTTAGAATTACTTTCCATAAAAACGATCTAACATTGAAGCAGAACCCAGTGGCTGTTCAATGAACAAACAGTGCACTGCAGTCTTTCAAATGCAGATAATTTTTTTAACTAGAACTACGCACTTTCTCAGTCAATTGACTGATGCTCACTGTTGCCTTCTAGCCATCCTTTAATGGAAATATTTAAATGATGTTTATGAGTTATTGCCTGTTTTATGTTCATAGCGTACTTCATTTTTATTCTGGAAATCATGTGACATCCTGTAAGTAGTGGTACCTTATCTTGGCATGTCAGTTCAGTTAAGCCCAGCGCAGAGAGAATGAAGTACTATACGTACATATAGTCCTGTTTTTGTTAAGCAGGCAGCTAAAGTAAGAGATGCTGTTTAAAGGAAGGTGAAAGTCATTCAGGTTATCAAATTAAAGTAAGGTGCACATCATAGTAATCATCTAAGATGGCTTTAAATCTCAGGTCCCCTTTAAGAAGTATTTTCTCAGCCTAATGCTGCTTTGCTTTGGTTTAAGTTTATTCCCCTTTGTCATTGTTATAGAAATATGTTATTGTCCCAGCTGCCACCTTCCATGTAATTCCTTTCCCATTCTCAGCTTTTCTTTTGTCTATGAATTGCACTCAGGTTATATTTTAATTAAGTACTGGGTTTAAGACTCACATGCAATAAGAAGTGGCTGCTCACAGCCTTCTGTCCCTTTCCCTTGCGTGTATTGTGTGTGCACACGTGTGCATACATGTGTGTTTGTCTGTGTATCTGTCAATGTCTGTGTCTGATTACATGTGTGCTGTTTACATCATCACTTCAAACATAAAACCTGTAAGGAGCAAGAGAAAACAAAAACAAAACAGCTCCAGTGGATAGCTGAAGACTCCCCTTTATTCTGCTCTTCTCTTACTCCAAGTTGAAAGATGTCCACCCCACAAACACTAGACCTGATGTAGTTAAACTTCTTTAGTTCTTCTGAAGACTTTTTGTACATGTTTTGTAGAACCCACCTACCTCTGAAGGCACTGTTATTTGTGTACTATTGATTAAATAAATCACAGTTAAATCTTTGCAAGTCTTCAATGTCTTCATTTCGTTTAACATAAGTTTCTGCAAATTAAATTTCCTAAATACTTGGCAGGCTTGGTAACACAATCCACTTTTCATTCTATGTTATTAATGCAAATTTTAATGTAGGAAATATTTGTGTGAGTACAGAGTATGTGTATTTATATGCACATACACAAGAGGTTTGTATAGCTGCACGTAAAAGCAGCTTTAGTTTGTGATGCTGTAGACGGTGATTTTCAGGTGACAAATTCACTTTAATTTCTAATGTTTGACCAGCAGTACAACATGAAGCTAACATAAAAAAGGAATGAACATGAATGGAATGACATGAAAAAGCTTATACATTTAAGTAGACTAAAAGAGCACATAGTACAAACAAATTAACAACAATGGAAACAACTTCATACAAAAATATCAAGGAACATGATTTATGGTTTGAAACATAAGAACCTGAAACTGAAAGTCATCAAAATTAACTTTTATTTAGTAACCAAAAGAAATGTCTACATAGCAAAACAAAATCTGTGTTGTACATATTACATTGTTTGCAGTCAATTCAGTAGTGGGCTCTTAATTACAAAGCAAGGGTGTCATTGGGAAGTACTGAAGCTAAATCTCAGACAGATGCACACTGGTAACTTGATGTTCTTCGTCCCCCATTGCTGCAGTCCTTACTATTGGGGTATAGTCCGTGTCCAGTCGGCCCGAATACCAGAGTATAAGGCTGACGTCGGTCAGGGCGCATTAGACTGACGTCAGTACGTCAGGGTACTAATGCGCATGACCGACGTCATATCCTCAGTCTTTTTTGCCGCATGGTCCGATGCAGAAGCAGTTTTGCGAGTGCAGGTTGGCGTTCTGAAATATTTCCGAAACCGGAGTTTCAGACCGAAACAGAGTTGGCTAAGTACCCCGTTGGGGAACATTTTGGTTTTTTCTTGCCTCAGTATTTAACCGGATGTCAGAAAAAGTGAATAACTGTATTTCTTGTGGGAAACAGATACCTCATAGGGATTACCATACCTTGTGTATACCTTGTTTAGGGCCTGAGCACGACGTTGTTGGTTGCCGCTCTTGTGCTCGGTTTAACAAACGCACTATTAAGAGGAGGTTAGACTGTGCTAGGTTAGTGTTTGGGAAGCGTTGCAATTATAAAATGCCGTCGGATGCTCCGACGCCCGCTTCGTCCAAGAAGCGCAAGGACAAAACAGCGAAGCCTAGGGTTGATGAACCGGCAGTCCCGGACGCCGGTTCTTTAGAAGGCTCAGTGGAGCCAGAGGTTTTGCCAGGAGTTTCCATGGAGTCTCAGGCAGAAACTTTACTGTTACAGGATGTGCCTTCTCAGGAGGTAGGCCAGGCTGAGGGGGCTTCTCCGGTAACTGTTCTTCCCTCTCTTCCCAAGGTAGTTAGAGCCTCTCCTTCTGTTGCCAAAACTTCTTTGAGAGGTAGGCCTACTTCAGTTTCAGTGGGGGCTTCTCCTAGCATTTCGGGTTCTGTACCTAAGAAACATATGCTTAAAATGGCAGAAGATTTGATTACTTTGATTAGAGGTTCTATGCCCCCGCCTGATAAGAGGCCTAGGGTGGAACCGGAGTTTGATAGTTTTGAACAGTGTTCAGAGGCTTCAGAGTCTTCTGGAAGACTTGCAGGAGTATCCTACTTATTCTGATTCTGATGTGGATGATTCCACTCCTACAGCTTCTCCTCCTGAGGATTTCTCATTTTCAGAGACTCTGCATTCCATGAGGGAGCACTTTAAATGGGAAGGCCAGGATTACTCTGATTCCAGGAAAAGGCTTAGGGAATTCTTGTTTTACCCCAGCATAGGCCCTTAGCTATTCCTCCTGTGTTGAATGCGGTGGAAGATGTTTTTGCAGAGGCTTCCCTGAACCCTGACTCTTTGCCTCCTGCTCCTGTTAAGCCTGATAGGTATTATAGGGTGCCCGAAGCTCATAAGTATTTGTTTAAGAGTCCTAGGGCGGACCCAGAAACTATTTCTCAAGGGCCTAAAGGTGTTAAGGCTTCTGTGGTTAAAAATCCTGTTCCCACTGATAAAGAGGCAAGGGCTTTGGATCGGTGGGGAAAGAAAGTGTATACTTCTTCCACTCTAGCCATGAGAGCGTTGAATTGTCAGTTTCACATGCTAAAATATCAGAATTATCTCCTTTCGCAATTAAAATCTAAGGTGGATGCTTTGGCGGAAGGTATTGAGTGTAAAGAGTTGCTGGATTTGGTTCATGTGTCTGAACAAGTGGGTAAGCATTCTTTGCAATGTGGTTTTGATGCTGTACAGGCCTCCTCGAGGGTGGCTGCTACTAGTTCTGTTCTTCGCAGGCATGCCTGGTTGAAGGATCAGAATTTAGCTGAGCATGTTAAGACAAGGATTTTGGATGCTCCTTTACAGTCTGATGTGTTGTTTGGATCGCCTGTGGAAGCAGTTTTAAAGAAAATGGAGGACAAAGCTAAGTCTATGCAAACTGTTAAGGATTTTTGCAGGTACAGCCTCCAAGTTTAGTAGAAATTGGCCTGCTAAGGGGTGGACATATCCTGCTTATGATTCCCAGTCTAGGGGTAGGTCTAGACGTGGTAGGGGCAGGGCTCAAGGTTCTTTTAGGCCTAGAACAGGGAGTTCCCCTGCTCAGACTTCCGGTGAGGGCAGGGGTCAGTCCTTTCGTAAGCAGACCCAATGACCTGTCTTTTCAGCTGCCAGTAGATTCTCGTCTGGCAGCTCCTTTGGGAGGAAGACTGTCTCTTTTCAAAGAAAATTGGGATTTAATTACTCAAGACAAATGGGTGTTGGATATCATTCACCACGGTTACAGATTTTATTTCCATACAATGCCCCCTTTCAAAGGCATGCCAGACGTTCCTCCTCCACAAAGAAAGGAGGCTCACAAGCAAGTTTCTCAGTTACTCCAGATGGGGGCCATTCAGCCAGTCCCTGTATCAGAAAGGGGCCTAGGATTTTATTCTCGCCTGTTCCTAGTACCAAAGAAGGGGAACACGTGGAGACCAATTTTGGATTTATCTCTCCTCAACACTTTTCTGGACATTCCCAAGTTCAAGATGTTGACGTTACAACAGCTTTTACCTCTACTGGGCAAAGATCACTGGATGGTAACTTTAGATCTCAAGGAAGCTTACCTTCATGTGCCTATAAGGCTAAGTTGCAGGAAGTATCTGCGGTTTCGAGCTGGAAATTCTCATTATCAGTTCTCTGCATTGCCCTTTGGCTTATCTACTGCCCAGAGTATTCACAAAGGTTCTGGCTCCAGTGATAGCTTACTTCAGGCTTCAAGGAATTCAAATCTATCCTTACTTGGACGACTGCCTGATTCTGGCTCAAGAAAAGGAAGACCTTCTACAGCATCTGGAATATGTTATAGCAGTGCTAAGATGCCTAGGGTATTCTGTGAACGAAATAAAGTCCAGTCTAGTACCCTCTCAAGACATGTGCTTTCTGGGTGTGAGACTGAATACAGCAGCCCAGATGGCCTTTTTAACCCCGGACAAACAAAAGAGTCTGTCACTTTACTTCCATCAACTATCTCATCAGTCCGTGCTGACTGCAAGGACAGTCCTTCAAGCATTAGGGTTCATGGCATCTTGTATTCTGGTGCTTCCCAATGCCAAACTGCATATGAGGAAGTTACAATGGTATCTCAAAACGTATGGACACAGCACTGCCAGGATTTGGACACTGTCATTCAAATAATACCTTGCCTTCAAAAGAATTTTTGTGGTGGGCTCAGGAATGTCACCTAAACAAGGGACTCTCTGTGACCCGGCCAGAGGTGAGTCAGATTTTAACGACAGATGCCTCGGACATTGCTTGGGGAGCTCATCTAAATGGAAAGTGGATACAAGACAAGTGGCCTGCCAGACTACAGCATCTACATATCAACATGAAGGAGATGTTAGCAGTCCAGTTTGCATTAATGGCTTTCAAGGAGTTACTTCTTCCAGGGCAGGTGTTGATTCTAACAGACAACACAACTGTCATGTGGTACATCAACAAGCAAGGGGGAACACATTCTTATCCGCTATGCAGGCAAGCAATGATTTTATGGAAGATTGCGCTAAGCTTGCAACTAACTCTTCAGGCAAGGTTTCTGCCGGGAGCACAGAACTCCTTAGCAGACGTGTTAAGCAGACAAATCATGGATCCCCACGAGTGGAAACTGGATCTTCATGTATTTCAAAAATTGACAGTGTCATGGGGAACTCCAGACATAGATCTGTTCGCTTCTCCACTAAACCACCAGCTGCCACAGTATTGCACAAAAGGGTTTCATCACACAGCTTGGAAAGTGGATGCTCTGTCTTTCAGTTGGAAAAACCTTCATGTGTATGCCTTTCCTCCTCTGCCTCTTCTTCCAAAGGTACTATTAAAGGTCAGACAAGACAGGCCAAGGATGATTTTGATAGCTCCAGATTGGCCTCGGCAACACTGGTACCCACTACTACGGAGTCTGGTAAGGAAGCCTCCATGGCCTTTACCTCTGATTCCTCATCTGTTATCTCAGAAGGATGGTCATCTGCTCAATGTCAAGCTTCACTCTCTTCATCTAACAGCCTGGCATATTCTGTGTTGAAACACAGCAGGTCTCAACTTCCTCAACAAGTTCTAAATGTGATTATGGAAGCTAGAAGACCTAGTACAAGGAAAGTGTACGCAGAAAAATGGAAGAGATTTTTATTTTGGAGTACAGCAAAGAATTTGCAGGTTTCTGAGCCTAATTTGAGTGTGGCTCTTCAATATCTTACTGAGTTATTGGACAAAGGTTTGTCCTTCTCTTCCATTAAGATTCATGCTGCAGCAATTTCAGCTCACTATGATTGTGACCCACCATTGTTTTCGCATCCTTTCTTCAAGCAGTTTCTTAGAGGGGCAAAGAATATAAGACCCCCACGTAAAGCTCCTACTCCTGCTTGGGATCTCAATTTTGTGTTGGAAAAACTTACTCTACAACCTTTTGAGCCTGCGGCTACTGCTGAATTGAAATACTTGTCATGGAAGACTGCTTTTCTGTTGGCTATTACTTCTGCAAGAAGGGTGTCTGAGTTGCAGGCCCTTATGGCAGTAGAGCCATTTTTGATTTTCCATAAGGATAGGGTATCATTACGTACTAATCCTTCCTTTATGCCTAAGGTGGTTTCTAGTGTGGCTTTAAACCAAACTATTCATTTGCCTACTTTTATGCAGACCCCCAAAATAAAGGGGAAAAGATTTTGCACACTTTAGATGTACACAGGCAATTGCGTTATTATTTAAGCAGGACTAAGGATTTCAGGCAGTCTCAGCAGTTGTTTGTTTCTTTTGCTTTGAGTTCACAGGGTAAGCCTGTGTCAAAACAAACTATTTCTAGGTGGATTGGTTTTGCATTGCATTTTGTTATTCCCATCATGGCAAGGAGATTCCAGCTGGGATTAGGCCTCATTCCACTAGGGCTACTGCCACTTCAACAGCATTTCTAAGGGGTGGCAACTAAGGATATTTTGGAAGCAGCTACTTGGAGTTCAGTGCATACTTTCTCTAAGCATTATCACCTTCCTATCTACTCTAAGTCTAGGGCTGGTTTTGCCACAGCTGTCTTGCAAGGCATGTTGTCAGCTCCTGCTTCTTTATGATTTGCCAGCCTCCCTTACCTCTGCTTTGGGATTCTACCCAATAGTAAGGACTGCAGCAATGGGGACGAAGAACATAGTACAGTTTTGTACCTACCATAAATGTAGATGTTCGAGGATCCCCATTGCTGCAGTCCAATTTACCTCCCTCCTTCCCTCTGTGTTTAGGGGTGGTTGTGTAGGTGAGGTTACATGCTTATATTTTGTATATATTCTTGTATATATTGTACATATTTTTGGTGCAGGTATTTTGGGCCTTGTCTTTTTAGGGTCTTCTGACATCTGGGGCAAGAAAAGACTGAGGATATGACGTCGGTCATGCGCATTAGTACCCTGACGTACTGACGTCAGTCTAATGCGCCCTGACCGACGTCAGCCTTATACTCTGGTATTCGGGCCGACTGGACGCGGACTATACCCCAATAGTAAGGACTGCAGCAATGGGGATCCTCGAACATCTACATTTATGGTAGGTACAAAACTGTACTTTTTCAGATGCAGAATGAAAGATCAGAATGGTTCTTCCTTCATTATTAAATCATTTTGAATAGCCAGTTTGAACAAAACATGAACTTTTTACTGCTTTCAGCAAACCTTGCAAAGCTTTCCCAAGCTGTACACGTGGTTTTCAGTATCAATAGCTCAGTGTATTTGAGGCTAGTAAAATCAAAGCTTGAAGCTTCTTTCACCACATACATTTCTTAACTTTGTATTCCAGTATTGGTGAGGTTTTGCAATACTGAGAGGTGTGCTTCATTCTTAAGGTACATTTCTTCTGAAGGGAAATTAAATCAGAGTCACAACTGCCTTAAGGTGGTGATAGCTAGATCCCATGGCATTAATCAGTGAAAGAGCACATGGATTTTTATTTAATACAGCATATCTAAAATAGAAAAATGCAAAAAAACAAATATTTTCTTCATTATGGTGTGAACAAAATAGCAAAATTAGAAATTGATACTGAAAGTCCTGCAATATTTGTATTTATAAGGAGAAGATCAAAAATGTTGATTTTTTTCCCCCACAGCTGAGAAAAATAGTATGTATGTATGTATGTATGTATTTATTTATGCATTTGTTTACCAGAAAAGTCTGACTAACAAAGGCTCATTTCAGTGGAGGCCTGAGGAGATACGCAGTAGAAGTTAGTTGTAATATAGACGCAGATACAATAGTATTCATAATGAATGTAGCGTGATAGCACATTTAGACTCAGTATAGGAGTGAAGAATTCGAATGTAATTTAAAATCTGTAAATGTGTAATAGAAACAGTATTGCATAACACAAAAGTAGTATCAGGGGAAGATTGACTAGGTCAGTGTATATGGAGTCAGGCCTGAGGAGATGTGGGAATAAGAAAGGGGGGTGAAGAGAAAGTCTTTAAGAGATACAATTCCAAAGGGCAGCGTTATTTACATTTTTGTAAAGTGAATCCTTCCTGAAGGGTATAGGGCAGTCAATATTTTTCCATATTCCTTGTAATGCCTGACTACTTTTTCTACCATTTGGTCTTCACAGAGAGAGAGAGAGTGAGAGACAGAGAGAGAGAGAGAGAGCAAGCTGTCATGGACTGAAAGTACTCATAAAAAATCCAGCTTATGAAAAATCTTCTTACATGCACAGAATAGAAGAAAGAAATAAACCTCTTTACTGTGTGTGTGTGTGTGTGTGTGTGTGTGTGTGTGTGTGTGTGTGTGTGTGTGTGTGTGTGTGTGTGTGTGTGTGTGTGTCTGTGTGTGTGTGTTAGGGGGCCTTTTTCCACATGTGGATCACGACTCAGTGCACCATAGTACAAGACAAACTTTGCTTAATACCAACTTACGATCAAGTGTTGAGTAACATGTAACTCACCTTATTACAGAACAGACTGACACACACACTCCTATTCAATGGGCTTCATTCCTGGTCTGCCCTGACTTAATATCACCATCCAAGGTCAAGCATGTTGAATCTAGGGTGTAAATTCCCTACTTCAGAACTTCTTCAATGAATCTGGTATATATTATCATGTCACATTGCAACAAGACCCAGCTAAACCAGCAAAATGACTTTCACTTTCTTTGCACAAACAATTTAAAAGAAACACTTTAAAGTATACATCCGTACCTTTTCATAGCATAATTGTAAATACTTCTACATTTTCTTTTTCAGGAAAGGCATGATAACCTCATTAATGTAGTGTAGGAAATCCAGCCTACCCTGTCAGCTTTCTCTTTTACTGCCTTTTTAATGGTCAGTTCTGTTAACTTTTGACTAATGTCCTTCCTCTGCAATTCATTGACATTTGCTGCAACTTCTTCTGTGTATTTCTCATCTTTAAGACTTCTCTATCTGTAACACATCACTACATAGCACCCCCTGAACTCCCAGGAACACAGTTCATTTCTTCAGGCACCATAAATTTTGCATCTGCTGGTAAATATGCAGTGTCTGCTTTACCTGGCAATGAACAAGGCTCAAGTATGTCAACATGTTTATCTTCAGCACCATTTTTTTTCTTTTGTTCATGGTTTCCACAGTCCCTTCTTCCAGCAATGTTGCAGACTGATGGAGTTGCATGTTTCTCCTGGTTTGTAGTTTCCAGTTCTATTCAATGACACAATTGTTTCTTCTTTTGCAAGAGCTGGGAATTTTCATAGTGTTTGGGGCTGATTCACCTCATTACTATAAATATAACTATAGATCTCCCCCAAGAACAGAAACATAAAGTCTAGTAGGAGCACTTAATGCAGCAAAAGTAAAATTAATAAAGCAAGTAAATTTAAATAAGTGAACATTATGAACATTGTAGTAAAAACAAGGTACAGGGAGAAGGAACAGTCTGTATGATAGGACAGGAAAACGTAATAGCCCGAGAAATGGGACAGGATCAGGCAGCAGGAAATGAGAAAAGGCAGTGTGTTAACAGACAGAGCTGGAAAAGATGAAACTGATGTGATATGTAAGTTTCAAATATGGACAAAAGAAGTAAATGCTTTGTTTGCAGATGAAGGTCTGCTTAATGGCTGGTGGAAGAAAGGTATCAGTGAAACGTCAGGGAGGAAAAGAACAACCTAAAGAGGAAATACAGTACTAAACACAGATGTTATACATGAATTAAATACATGCTCGTGGGTATACTTTGTTCAGCAATGTGAGTTTCTTGCATTTATGGTAAATGTTATATAAATTGTTTTCATTAGATGGTCATGAGTTGCTGAAGTACTGCTTTAAAAGCTTTTGGCTATATCTTTGGATTAGAAAGATAAAGTTGTACCTCGTGGAATTGGGCCTAACCAAGTTTTCACTTCAGTATAATGATAAGTGATCATGACTCTTGACTTCAGAGTTCAGTAATAAAGACTGTTTTATATTTTCTCCAAAGACTAGCCATGGTTCAAATTTTTACTGAGCAATGGATGATTTTTTTAATTGACTTTGAGTTATATTCTCACAACCAAGCAGTCATAACCCACTCCCATTATGCCCTGATGCTGTTAAACAGTTTTAATTTTGGGGTGTGTTGATGGAAGCATGTAATTTTTCATGTGCAGTAGAAAGTATATAATGACCAGGTCACTGACTGTAACTTGCTTTTTATGTGTTCTAGACATGGATGCCAGGAAATTCACCACAAGACTGAAGCTTGAGAGATGAATCCTGGCATCCATGTCTCGAGCACATAGATTTACAATCGTAATTTAAAATTGATCATAATTCTTTGTAGTCCATGGAGATTTGTCTGTTCCTTGTACTACTATCTACAGACAAATTAAATTAAAAAAAGGGAAGTGTTATTCAGGCTTTGTAAGCCAGTAAAGCAGCTGGAAACTGCTTTAAGTTTTTAAGTATTCACTTGTGTAAGAGAAGCAACAGGTTCCCAAATACTGTACATTTTTAGTGAGTGTAGTGTAGGCAGCAGACAGAAACGGAGTTGAAATTAACTAATTTTATGTTCTGCTGCTGTTATTATGCATTAAAATCTGTTGAAAAACCCTGGTTCAGTATTTTTATGGTGCTATATGGGATTTTTACTGCAAAGGGGATGCTTAATAATTGTTAAGTACCCTTCTAGGTGTTGTTAAGGTTGGGTCTCATGCTGTAGTAGTGCTGAATCAGGATGTCATTTAACTGATATTTGACAGCAGTAATGAAGCTCCAGCAAGACATTATTCTTTTTACATACCTGACATCTCACTTTTAATGTTTTTATATTGACTGAGCATTGAGAAGTACCATTGCATGACGAATGATTTTCTAACATATGTGATTTTCAGACTGGGCTACTTTTTAGTGAGCCATGATCTGATGAGCCCAGTGTTAAGATCCAATAATTGCCTAGCAGTCCTGTAACTTACCACTTGTTTTTTTGATTTCTGAGTTGGTTATGTTGCCAAGCAAAACCAAATAAATGGGTGTAGGGGGATTGTGGGCTGTACCATCCTGTGTAAGAATTTCTTTATAGGTTTCCATTCATGTAACTGAAATTGCTTGATTTTGGTTGACTGGCATGGTAACTTTGTTATATGAACCGTATCTGTTCCTGAAACCACTCGGAAGTTAGTCACTTGCTTCAGTGTAGTTAGTATAATAATTTATTTTTTTCTTTCCATTTTTCAGCTGTAAATGTCTTTTCATGAATTTTGTCAGTTGCTTGTTCTGGCAGGTTTTATGAAATCATTTTGTTTGGCTTTAACTAGAGCTTGTAGTTGACTGTCATTTTTGTCTGTTACACACCATGAAAGAAACTGAACGGAAGTGTGTATTCCAAGGTTTGTATTACTTTTTACATATAGGTATGCATACATAGTGCTGGCCCATCTTACTGCTTAGTAACACTTAAATGCAGTTTAATACCTTTGTATGTTCTCTTTGAACTGAGGAAGCTTAAGTGTTTTACTTAATTAAAATACTGTGTAGTACTATTTCTCTAACGAGAGTAAAAGAGTCATTTCCTGTAAATTCCCGTGTTTTTCTTAACTGAATTTTTTTAAAGGATGTTAGAAGTGAAAAAATTAGGAGATTTAAATTACCTCCTCAGGTTTCAGCAGAGCATCAGTTAGCAGTGAGATCAGTCGTTACACTAGGCCAATCAAGTCATCCAATCCTTTTTTATTTCTACAAGTTGCAATGCACTTATTGTGCAGAGTGAAGGCATTACTTCCATAACTGTGTGAAGGCTTTGCAGCAGGATAAGCTTGGTCCTACTGAATGTAGATATAATAATTCTTTTAAATATGTTTCTTATGAACCCCCCAGGAAAAACTTAAGTGGAGCAATACCAGGATTGCTGTATCCATTAGGAAGAGGGAAATGTTTTTACAAGTTGTACCTTTAACAGAGTGGCAACACAATGACATATCCTGCTTCCCATTTTAGCAGGCTTTTACTTTCCAAAATAAGCACAACATTAGCACAAGTCCCCAACAGTGTTAAATAAAGGGCTGGACAAACATTTTGAACATTCTGTGGTTAAGCATGAAAGGAAGATGTTGCTTTACTGATGACATTAACTTTATTTTCTTTTGTATCTTATGTTGGAACATGTGAGCTGATAATGTGGAAGTTTATAAAGAAAGCTAGATATTGCATAAGCTTACCGGGGCAGTCACTTTGTTGTTTCTTCTCATATACAGCACATGGTCACTGTATCACTACATGAGCATGTAAAGGTTTTGACATATGGTGTGTGTGTGTGTGTGTGTGTGTGTGTGTGTGTGTGTGTGTGTGTGTGTGTGACACACACACACACACACACACACACACACACACACACACACACACACACACACACACACATATATATGGTTCCACTTCATATCATCGAATTACCATTTCATCGAATTGCAAATCATCGAGACCAAATCATCGAAAACTCATTTCATCAAAAACTCATTTCATCGAATCTCACATCATTGAAAACTATGAAGCAACTACAAATAACATTCCACAATGTTTTTACTAATTACTAAGGTAATTCCCTAACCCCACTGTAGTGCGACCTTGGAGTTAGTATATTTAATTATGGGGGGTGCAGGGGGGCAAGCATAAACGTAGTACAAAGTGTCTGGGATGTTATTTGTAGTTGCTTCATAGTTTTCAATGATGTGAGATTCGATGAAATGAGTTTTCGACGATTTGGTCTCGATGATTTGCAATTCGATGAAATGGTAATTCGATGATATGAAGTGGAACCATATATATATATATATATATATATATATGTATATATTGTATTTATATAGAGGTGCATGCACATAGGTCTATTTCTGTATGTATTTATCTATCTAAATGTGTATGTGTAAACATATATATATATATATATAAATATATATATATATCTATATATATATATATATATATATATATATATATATATATATATATACATTTATTTGTATAGAAAAACATGCTCACACACACACACACACACACAAACACACACATACACATATGATTTTTGGAGCTGTGCCGAATCATTCTGTAGTCCTTATCAAATTTCAGTGATTATCACCAATTTTGCTTTGTCCCCATGGCCTAATGGTTTCTCTAGGTTGTTTACTGAATTGAGTAGGGAAAAGACTTTCTGGACTTTGTTTCAAGTTGGGTTTTTTTCAGGTATTTTGTGAATTACAAGAAGTTTGTTCTGAAGTACATACAAAATTATGCAACTCAAAAAAAAAAAAAACTTTTAAAAATTTGTTCAAGCAACTGATGGTCTAAGTCTGAGAAAGCTGAGTGGTCTAATACATTCTGTCATTGTGAACATTTCTTTTGAAATAGCATGGTAGTAATGGCATTATATTTTTTATTTTAGTTATGCATTAGTTTGTCACAATCACATTGCAGCGAACACCTGATCATTGACCCTAATTTAGTGAAAATCGTTTCAGTGATTTGCTGAATTTACAGAGGATTTACTTGCCCTACAGCACAACAGACAAACAGCTATGGAAATCAAACCCACTCAAGTGGGGGGCTTCACCCCACACCACCCCTGCCCCAATGTGGGGGACTGTGACCCCACACCCCCCTTGGACTATTATATACCAACTCTGAGATTGCACTACAGTGGAGAAAAGAGCAATGTTGTGCTGTAGGACAAGTATTTACTTGCCCTTGGTAAATTCAGTGAATCGCTGAAATGATTCTTGCTGAATAAGGGTCGATGATTCAGTGTTCGCCGCAATGGGATTATGAGAAACTAATATAGACCCTTTTATTTCACCTGCTTTGGTGAGCCTAAAGGAATAGTCCTATGATTCATGAGTATGACTAGATTTTTAAATGTATATAGTAAAAACTCAGCAAAATATTTTGATTCTTTTATTTTAGTAGCTAAATAAAGTTTCCTTTCAGTTCATCCAAACTGTGATTTTATTCATTGAATGCTAAAACTGAGTTGAACTCACTGATTCTATGCAAGCTGAAATGTTGCACCATTGCTAGCTGCAGATGGTGGGAGAGACTGAACTATTATGAACTCACACATACACACACACACACACACATATATATATATATATATATATATATATATGTATATATATATATATATATATATATATATATATATATATATATATATATACATACACACACACATACATTTTGGACCAGAGGTGAATGTCCAGATGTTGATGTTCTTCATGTTTCACTGGTGCAGTCATTACATTTGGGTAATCTGCTGGCAGGTTGCCCTCATTTGGCCTGATTAACAAAGTGTTGGGTCCTGCTTCGGTTACTGTCTCCTCTTCCATGACGTCAGGTCGTCAGGGGTATAAAACATGCAGCCGACGCCATTTTAATCAGTCTTTCTTGCCACGCGGTGCCTGAAGCAGAAGCAGTTCGCAAGTGCCAGTCAGCCGACTCCTGAAATTTTCTTTTTCGAGTTTTAGAACCGAAGTCCTCAAACTAAAGCTAAGTACCCCGTTGGGGAAACTTTTTCTTGCTCCTTACCGATGTCAGTAAAAGTTAATAATTGTATTACTTGTGGGAAGCAAATACCTCATAAGGATTTTCATTTGTACTGTATTCCTTGTCTAGGCCCTGATCACAGCATGCCTTGCTGTCGGTTTTGTGCTAAATTTAACCAATGCACTATTAAGCGTCGGTATATTTTTGCTTCTAAATACTTTGGTTCAAGATTTAACTATCCTGAAATGTCATTGGTTAGCAATCCGACTACCGGAATTCACAAAAAACGCAAGGAAAAAGACAGACAGACCGTCGAGGTCCAAAACCGATGACGAAGCTTCTCCTAAGCCAGTTGCTGGTTCGCCGGTACTCAGTGAGGTGCTTTCACAGCCCCTGATGCCCGCTACTTTTGAGTCGCAGGCGACCCATTCGGAGTCCGGTATGCCACGGGATTCTGCAAGTATTGAACCCACGGATGTCTTTCCTTTGGATGGGTCCGGAGCTGCTGAGCAGGCACCGGCTTCTGAGGGTGTTTTCAGGCCTCAACATATGTATATTAAACCGACGCCATCATCAAAAACAAGGTCAAAACCTATGTCTATGTCTAAAAAACCGACGCATGAGCCACGTGCTCAGGCCCCTATGCCTAAAAAACAAATGATTAAAATGGCTGAGGATTTAATTACCTTAATCAGGGGTTCCCAACACCCCCCCCCCCTTGCTAAGAGGCCTAGGCAAGGCACTGATTATGAATCTTCAGATTAGGTTTCCATTTCTTCTGATTCCTCTTCTGATCAGGAATTTTCTATCCCACCTTATGAGGACTCTGATGCAGAGGAATCCATCCCTTCTGCTTCTTCTCCTGAGGATTACTCTTTTGGAGAGACTTTGCATACTTTAAGGGAACATTTTCATTGGGAGAGTCAGGACTTCTCAGTATCCAAAAAGAGGCTTAGGGATTTTTTTCTTCTTCCTCAGCATAGGCCTCTGGCTATACCTCCTGTATAGACATTGTTGATGATGTTTTCTCAGAATCAAGCATGGCTCCTGATTCCCTGCCTCCGGCTCCTAGTGAGCCAGACAGATATTACAGGGTTCCTGACTCCCACAAATTTCTTTTCAAAAATCATGCTGCTGACCCTGAAACTTATTTCTCAGGGTCCCAAGGGTGTTAAGGCTTCTACAACCAAAAAAATCCTACCCCTTCAGATAGAGACTCCAGGGTGCTGGATAGATGGTGTAAGAAGGTTTATACGTCTGCAACCTTGGCAATCAGGGCTTTAAACTGCCAGTTTCATATGCTTAAATATCAACAGCATGTTATGGGCTTACTGAAACAGAAAATTATGTTGATTTCTGATTATGGGGAAAATAAAGAGTTACAGGATTTATTGCATTCAGCAGAACAGGTTGGAAAGCATACTTTGCAATGTGGTTTTGATTCCTTGGAGGCCTCTTGCAGGGCTGCTGTAACTGGCTCTGTGATAAGAAGGCATGCTTGGCTCAAGGAGCAAAATCTGCCTGATCATGTTAAAGCTAAATTGATGGATGCTCCTTTACAGCAGGACAGTCTGTTTGGTAATAAGGCAAAAGAGGTTGCAAAAAAGATGGAAGACAAAGCTAAATCTATGCAAACTGTAAAAGATTTCTTGCAAGTGCAGCCACCCAGGTTCAGTAGACACTGGTCTACTAAGAATTGGTCCTGTCCAGTGTCCAACAGAGCTGCTCAGGCCAAACCCAGATGCTCCAAAGGCTCCAGGTTTCAGTCAAAAGGATCTTACAGGTCAAAACAATGGGGTGCCTCCACCTCCAAATCAGGAGGTAGTAAAGCACCACCCTACAGTAAACAGTCTCAATGACTTTCCTCTGCCATCTCCAAGCACTTATCTTTTGGCAGCCCCTTTGGAAGGAAAACTAGCACTTCATGCTCAAAATTGGCATCTAATTACCTAGGACAAGTGGGTCTTAAATATAGTATCCCAGGGGTACAGATTTCATTTCCACACATTGCCAATTCCAAACAGATGACAGATCTGCCACCAAATCAGTGGGCAGAGGCCCAGAAACAAGTCATGTCCCTCATGGATATGGGGTCTATTCAACCAGTACCAGAAAAGGAAAAAGGACAAGGGTTTTATTCAAGACTTTTCCTGGTACCCAGAAAAGACAAATCATGGCGTCCAATTCTGGACTTATGCATTCTAAATACTTTCCTGGACATTCCAAAATTCAAAATGCTGACTTTACAACAGCTACTGCCTATGCTAGGCAAGAATGCCTGGTTGGTAACTCTAGACTTAAAAGAGGCATACCTGCATATCCCAATCAGGGAATCTTGCAGGAGATACCTCCGCTTCAAAGCAGGCTATTTGCATTACCAGTTCTCTGCACTGCCCTTTGGCATATCTACTGCGCCTAGAGTCTTCACAAAGTGCCTGGCACCAGTAATTGCATTTTGCAGACAAAGAAACATTCAAATGTATCCACATTGGACGATTGTCTCATTCAGGCAGTGGACAAGGACATTCTTCTTCAGCAAAAGGCTTCTAGCATGCCTAGGGTACACCATAAACAAAAAGAAATCACAACTGGTACCCTCTCAAATAATTACATTCCTGGGTGCAAGCTTGAATACAACTGCCCAGATGGCTTACCTCACGCCAGACAAACAAATTCAATTGACAACATACTTCAAACAAGTGGCAACAAAAAAACAGCTATCTGCAAGACAAATTCTGCAGGCTTTGGGGTTCATGGCATCCTGCATTCTACTAATTCCATATGCAAGACTGCATATGAGGAAACTTCAGTGGTACCTAAAAAGCTTATGGAGTCAACATTGTCACAGCCTGAAAACAATGATTCCTCTCATTCCCTGCCTGCAACAGGAGTTCCTTTGGTGGGCAGAGGCATGTCACAAAAACAAGGGACTGTCATTCATTCTACCCCCTGCCACCCAAACCCTAACTACAGATGCATCAGAGTATGCCTGGGGGCCCATCTGGCAGGGAGATGCATTCAGGGCAAATGGAGTCCAAATCAAATGCATCTACAGAAAGAAATGCAAGCTGTTCAAAATGCTCTGTCAGCCTTCAAGGACTTCCTTCATCCAGGACAACTACTGACAAAGATGGACAACACCACAGTTATGTGGTACATAAACAATCAGGGGGGTACCCACTCATTCCCCCTTTGCAGACTAGCCATGGCCTTGTGGAACACAGCCTTGACTTACCAATACATCTTCAAGCTCAGTTCCTGCCAGGAAAGCAAAATACTCTGCCAGACGACCTAAGCAGAAATCTTATGGACCCATACGAATGGAAACTGGATCCACAAATCTTCAGCATGTTGACACGAAAATGGGGGAACCCAGACATAGATCTATTTGCCTCTCCTCAAAACTATCAGTTGGACAAATTCTGCACAAGAACTCATCACAAAAAAGCATGGAAAGTGGATTCCTTATCCTTCAGCTGGAAAAACCTATCAGTCTATGCCTTTCCCCCTCTGCCTCTACTCTCCAAGGTCTTACTAAAAGTCAGACAGGAAAAACCAAAAATGATTCTGATTGCTCCAGACTGGCCTCACCAACACTGGTACCCACTTCTAAGGAATATGTCACGCCTTCCTCCATGATACTTGCCTCAAACACCTCATCTATTGTCTCAGCAGTCCTAGGAAAAAAAAGCTCCAAACTCTGAATCTTACAGCATGGCTAATCAACTAATTTCACCAATCACATCTCTCAGTAAACCTGTGATGGATGTCACTTTGGAGGCTAGAAGGCCTAGTACTAGAAAATCTTATGCTGATAAATGGAAGAGATTCTGTGCTTGGAACCAAGCACAAGGAATAGACACAGCAAAGCCCGATATTCCTCAGATTTTGCAATACTTAACTGAGATGCTTCACAAGGGCCTTTCTTTTTCTTCAATAAAAATCCATGCCTCTGCCATCTCGGCTCATTACAACACAGAGCTTCCTCTAGTTTCTCATCCCCTGCTAAAGCAGTACTTTAGAGGGGCCAAAAATTTAAGTCCTCCCAGGAGAGCACCGACTCCTGCATGGGACCTAAATTTTGTGCTGGAAAAACTCACCCTACCTCCTTTTGAACCAGCTGCCACTGCAAATATAAAATTTCTTTCTTGAAAGACAGCATTTCTTCTGGCAGTCACTTCAGCTAGAAAGGTTTCAGAACTACAGCCTCTCATGGCAGTGGAGCCTTTCATTATCTTTTACCCGGACAGGGTGGCCCTCAGGACCAATCCTTCTTTTATGCCTAAGGTGGTATCCAGTGTGGCTCTTAATCAGACCATTCACCTGCCAACTTTTTTCCCGAATCTGCAGAACAAGGGGGAGCGGATTCTGCATTCATTGGATGTACACAGACAACTAAGATTCTACTTAAACAGGACAAAATCTCTAAGAAAGTTTGAGCAACTACTGGTGGCATTTGCAGCAGGAGCAGAGGGGAAGGCTATATCAAAGCAGACTATTTCAAAATGGATAAGCCATTGTATTCATTTCTGCTACTTGCACCATGGTAAACCTGTGCCCAAGGGGATCAGATCCCATTCCACCAGGGCTGCTTCTACTTCTGCAGCCTTTCTCAGAGGGGTTCCTACCAGAGACATTCTAGAAGCTGCTACTTGGAGCTCAGTTCATACGTCCACGAAGCATTACCATTTACCTCTCTTTTCTAAATCCAGGGCAGGCTTTGCCACTGCAGTCCTGCAGGGCCTTATAGCTGCTCCTAATGCTGTTTAATTCCATCCTCCCATCCATAGATTTGGGATTCTACCCAAATGTAATGACTGCAACAGTGAAACACGAAGAACATAGTACAGTTGTGTACACGTACCATAAATGTAGATGTTCGAGTGTATTCACTGTTGCAGTCTGGGTTACCCACCCACCAGCCCCCTTTCTTCTATATTATTACACCTCTTCTTTCCTTCACTATGCTCAAAAGCCTTTGTGGTGTATTTTCTTTTAGTTGAAGGTAAATTTTTTGTGTTCTAATATATATATATATATATATATATATATATATATATATATATATATATATATATATATTTTTTTTTTTTTTTTTTTTTTGCTCCCCATTTGGGGGGCACCTGACATCTGGGCAAGAAAAACTGATTTAAAGTGGCGTCGGCTGCATGTTTTATACCCCTGATGACTTGACAACTTCCATGATGGAAGAGGAGACAGCAAACGACGCAGGACCCAAGACTTTGTTATTCAGGCCGACTGAGGGCAACCTGCCAGCAGATTACCCAAATGTAATGACTGCAACAGTGAATACACTCGAACATCTACATTTTTGGTAAGTGTACACAACTGTACTTTTCCATGATAATGATTTTTTTTTTACAACTGATACTCCTATGTGTGGCTAGCTGATCCTTGAGTACTCAGTTATGACTCTGTTTGGCAAGTTAGCACCCTGGCTGTCATTCAGAGAGACCATGTGTTCATTGCTGAAAACTTAAACTAAAGGACATTTGACAGGAGCTGTACAACCCAGTTATTATAACTAGAATGTGTATAAAACCATCTGTTATTATGGCAAATACTTCTCAGAAATGTCCTTCTTTGCTTATCCAGTAAAAATGAATAATGTTGAGCTGCCAAAGGTACCAAAGAAAAAGAAATACCAATACTAGAGAGAACTTCGGTAACCACAACGGAATAATAAAATCTTGTCTTTATTAAACTATAATTAAAAGTGAATAAAATGAATTCCGATAAGGGCTTTCGGCATAAATGCCTTCTATAGATCGTTGAATTGAACATGATATGAAAGGTTTGATCTCATGCTGCTCTGTGTAAGAAAAGGTCTTTGACTTCAGCGAGCACGGAAGAGTTCCTCGGAACCTATAGTGATTGGTAGATGAGTCTCCCCCTCTCTCTATGATTGGTTTACCATAACATCTATTCATATGATGCTAAGCTTGAAAGGCTGGACCTTGATTGGCTTATAAATACATACTTTGTGTACGCGGGAGAATGTCTAGCATATTTTGACTGGCTTTAAGCGAAGGAATTTAAGTATGCTGATTGGTTTGTGGACTAATTGAAGTGTAACGTGATTGGACAATAGATTTTTAAATTTTGATTTTTATTTTATGAATTCAAAGATTTGAAGAAGGCATTTTTGCCAAAAGCACTTATCGGAATTCATTTTATTCACTTTTAATTATAGTTCAATAAAGAGAAGATTTTATTATTCCGTAGTGGTTACCAAAGTTCTCTCTAGCATTCTTTGTTTATCCATTGTAAATGGAACAGTTTTTTACAACTGAATATAAGGTAAAATAATCCAATAGTTCTGAATCTCAGAGCTAAGTTCTGCACATCAAGTGCTGCCTAGTTCTTGCACTAATTTCGGTCCTAAATTTCACCGTGTTTAAAGTAAGGGTGTGTTAACAATGGTTCACCTATGGGTGAACAAAGATTGATCTCTTGAGGTTCAATTGCCAAAGTGTAATCCACCAAAGATCTGAGTACCTCTGCAGGAAATCACTGCCCTTTTTTGGGGAATTCCCCCTTCCCCGAGTTGGAATGACTGTGGATTTAGTGTATGTACATTTGGGGGTTGTGGGGCACTTACCTCCCTCCAAATCAGGTTTTGGGAGCAAGAGGGCTTGCCGCCTGTAAAATATACTTTAACAATTTTTTTCAAACTTTTTTTTTGGCTACTGCAGTTTGGGGATTATGATCCTCAACTCATTCAGTTTTGTCTATTCATAGTGGAAACGTTAACAACAGTACTGCATTTGTGACTTCCTGTCTAGACTGTGCTGCTTTTACCCAGTGCTATCTGTGGAGTTCGGGCTGTGCTGAAGCTGTATTTTTGTGCTGCTGACAGTCTAATGGCCTATATCTCATACAGCAAGCATGAGATGTCTTTTCTTGGATATTGCCAGTAGTTTTCAGGGAAGCATTACACTCCACTTGACTATTTTGTAAACAAGTCTTGTCTGGATTTTTTCCATTCTTTCATTTCATATAACTTTGTATTCCTGAAGGACATATCATGGTGTAATTTGAAATAGGCTGTTCACAAGATAGTCTCTTTCGCAAGGCCAGTGATAACAGATTTCTTTTTTTTTCCCTTGACAGATTTGGGTTGGTTGAGATAATTGGATAAAACTCAAATAATTTGGCAGTGCACATTGGACTGGATGTGTAATGCATTTTGTGGTTATTCTAAGATTTATTTAGGCAGCTATTCTGTTGCATGTAAATCTTTGTTACATCAAGTATCCTAATATTATGCCACTGCCTTGTCCTTATTTGTGTCAACCCTTTAGCAACCCTTCATTACTTAATTTCATTTGTACCCCTTCCTCAAGTACTTAAAGCATTAAACACACACACAGACACACACACACGCACACACGCAGACACACACACACACACACACACACACACGCACACACGTACACACGCAGACACACACACGCACACACGCACACACGCAGACACACACACGCACACACGCAGACACACACACACACACGCACACACGCACACACGCACACACACACACACGCACACACGCACACATGCACACACGTACACACGCACACGCACATACGCACACACGTACACACGCAGACACACACACACACGCAGACACACACACACACACACACACACACACACACACACACACACACACACACACACACCCCAAACAGCATTGATAATTTGTATGCTGGTTGGAAAGATGTTGCTCTTCTTATTTCTTTTGTAACAGGCAACATTCTTTATGTCTGTGTAATCCTTTACAGACCACTACGGCATGTAGCAGCTAAATATTGTCACATCTTTTGTGAGAACCAATACATGCATGCATTACTGTTCCTGTAAGAACACCCACATACAAAAGCACTGCCAGCCTCATGCAGGATACACGTGTGTACAGGTGTTGCCAGCTTCTTTGTGATAAATATATGCTCAGGTAGTATTACAGTTCCCACATAACACATATGTGCTTGTGTTTTGACAGTCCTGTGCACATAACACAAAACATGCTCCTGTCTTGCCAGTCCTACCACATGATACATATTTACTCAGGTATTGCCAGCTCCTGCATGACATATACATGTTCATGTATTGACAGTCCCTGCATGAATGGAAATACTTATGCATGTATGTGGCATGTAGAGACTGGCAATGCCCAAGCACACATGTGTAGTGCCAGTTCCCTGCACATAACACAGAGTTTGCTCTTTTATTTCCAGTCCCTGCACATGGCACATATGTACTCAGGTATTGCCGGTCCCTGTGTGACAAATACATGCTCACAAATCCCCAGCAACTACATGTTACTATGTGATTGGCTGTTTCCAGCCCCTGCATGTCATTTATGCGCTCAGGTATTACCAGATCCCCTATGACACAAGTGTGTTTATGTACTGCCATTCTGTGGCTAACATATACATGCTTGGGTATTGCCAGTCCCTGCATGTCACATGTATGTATTCAGGTATTATCAGGTCCTCTATGTCACATATGTGTTTATGTACTTCCATTCTGTGGCTAACATACACATGCTTGGGTATTGCCAGTCCATGCATGTCACATGCATGCCCATGTATTTCTAGTTCCACTTTAGAATTCCTGCATTTGCAGGTATTGCACCTTTCCAGGGCACCCAAATGAATAGGCATTGCCAGTCCCCCATATAACAGCTTTAAGTGTATGCATTCAGGAATTCATGCAGTGCTTTGTTAGCATGCTGCATTATCTTGGATGCCCTTGATAGCTGTCAACAGTAACCACTTATTTGGCACTTATCTCTAGGAAGTATCCTTTTGTCAAAGGATGTTTTTTTGCTTCAAATATTGCCTCATGGTGTATGCATTTGTTCACAGTCATTGCACCAGTCTGTCTGCTACTGTACTGAGGCACTTTTTGATAGGTGTAGCATTGCACTGGATTTAAACCTGAACCACAAAATGCCATCTACTCATCTTGTCACTGCTGCATACTCTGTTTTCTGATAGTTCGCTCCTAAGCTAGTCCTTTGCCAGACTAGATGATAGTGGTCATTTTTTTATCAGAATTTAGATTATTTCCAGGAATTATACATTAATGTAAACCTATGCTCACATAGAAACACACATTATATGTATGTGTCCGACAAACATTCATATTGCATTTCAATCAGAATTCTGTGCAGTTGCTAAAATATCTGCTTTTCATACAATTATTTTAGAAAAAAAACTTTCTGATAGTAAGAAAAATATTCCTTCAGGAATTTTATTCAGCAGTTTATCTAAACTGAAGATGTATTTTTACACATCACCAAATGATATTCAGAACTTTGTTGTCTGCACAATTACTGCATCCCTTCCTGTACAGCACCTTTGTCTTAAGTAAGTTTAAGTGCATTTTCTTTATTACATACTTATATACTGTGCATGCAGATTTAAACTTTGATTTTACAAAACTATGTATGCAGTGCTTACAAGGTGCTTCCAAGTTTAGGAAGGGGAATTGGGAGCTAGAAGCATTGACATGTCTGCCTTTCTACCAACATTTCATTCTAAGAAACTGCATCTGTTAAGTTTGGTGGTTAAATCATTGTACTTGGGGTCAATTTGTAGCAGAATGGTGAGGCATGTTAAGATGAAGCCCTATTTATAGCAATTGTAGCAAAACAATCCTAAGATATAAAATGTTTGTCCCATGGCGGAAAGTTTAGTTATGTGGTGTTTTGTCATCTGCTTCTTCTATTTTCAAGATTATGTAAATGTACGGAGGTCTAAGTTTCCATCAGAAGTGCCAACATGTATATGTGTTTTGGGGTAAGTGATTAGTGTTCTGCAAAAATTTAGAATATAGAATTTAGCAGGAGTAGTTATAAATACGAAAAAAAATCGTATTTGTTTCACATTATGACTTCCTGATATAGCTTTTGCTAAAAGCTTATTACAAAAAAAAGTTGTAACAAACACATGCCAGGCATTTAGTGATTATTACTTTTATGACAGAAAGCATTAGATATAATATTGTTTTGTAGTGGATACTAGAAATATGTTTGTTAGTAGTCCATTTATGTGGAATATGGGAAAGAGCAGATTTCCTTTCTAAGTGCGTAACTAGCACTGAATGCTGTTACTATGTCTGTTTCAATCTATCAGTTTATGTTATAGACCAAAAATGCTTCAGAAAGGAAACAAACCATAGAGCTTCTTTCATAGACTAAAGTCCACCGAATGCCAGGTTGTGAACTTCATTGCTTTATGTCTCTGTTTAACATTGAATCTGATGGCTTTTTGACAGGTTTATAGCTGACAACTTCATGGGCATTCATGCAGCACAATTATGTTTGAGCTAATTTGATGAATCAACTTGATGTTCTGCAATCCCAGTTGGCTTCAGTAGCGTATGTGCTCAATTTTCTGCTGGAGGTCAGAAATAAGCTTTGAAATTTGGCTAATCCCATCACATCTGAAGAGCATGTCTAGTGAAATAATATTTGGACATGCACCCTTGACTAGTGCCAGAAATAGAGCAAGAAAACTTCCTGAGCAGATCATAAGTAAGTCTGCCATTTAGGAGCAGAGACAAAACATCTCTCTGTCTCTCTCTCTTTCGCTCTGTAACTTTTTCTTAGAGATATTAAACGTCACTAGTTTCAGGCTACACATGCACAGTGGCTGGAACTCTATTTCCATAGTCCAAAGGAGAACATTATGCATTGAGATTTATTGTCTAAACAATGTGAAGAATTTTGTAATTTGAAATAAAATGGCAAATGCATATCAATGCCTCACTACTACCCTTTGACATTAGTGGCAAAGGATTAAGTCCCTAATTATTTTATTGCAATTGTTAGTTGCTCTTCTAGATTTGCAAATTTGTCTTTTGATAATTGCTATCAAAAAGAAGGTTAACTTGAAAAATTATTGTTTATTTGTTTGTTATTTTACCAGACATATTAGGCGCTAGTGTCTTTATTCAGGTTTGCCCTAGAGGCACAGTTTGGTTAAGTGACTCTTGCACACTACACATATAAAGCTTCTGAGAATCAAACCCAGGATTACAGGATCAACATTTCATAAATAGTTTAAAGAACTAGAAGACAGTCTGTAAATGTAAAGTAAAATTGGTAGTGTGACCTATAATATCACTTATTATTATAATAATGAGTATAAAAATCATTTTTCTCCTCATGTTAAACAGCTTCTCTTTTATGTGTAATCTCATTTTAGCATGGGTAGTTAACTGATGTCCTTCTATTCAGCAGTATTCATAACCTTTGGGTTATTGTCTGTTTAGCAACCCGAACGTCTGGCCAGTATACAAAAGCTTTAGTTACTGCGAGGTATGTGGGACGTCTGACATTGGCCATAGGATGCGTGGGCCATAAAAGTGACGTCTGTACATTCCTTCCTCAAAACTTCTCTGCATCCAGTCAAACGTCAACTCATCCTGCCATTTCTGCCACTGGATCCTGTGAGCTTAAGATAAGTACCACCTTGGGGCCTTTTTTCTTATTATTATTTTGGTCAGTGCATGCCTGCCCAGGTTTATGTCATTCAGGAAAGAAAAATGTAGGTGCAGATGTCACGTGCCCCATTAGGACAACTACCTGTGTCTTTTCTATGTAGAGCCCAACTGCGACCATAAATCCTCCGTGATTTGTCAGGCCTTTGTTCCAAAGACCTTTCACAGTCATCTACATGCTCTAAATATCTGTTTAGAAAACCAGCATCTGAAGTGTCTGGCTTTGGCGATGGAAGGGCCATCCAGTCAGACCATCAAGCCATAGAAAAAGAAGGTCAAAGTTTCCAGGCCTTGAGCCTATTGCTGCAGCTCCTCCACCCGATGTTCCTCCTGTGGCTAACGTATGTCTGGTGGAGCATATGAAACAAGCCAACTATGATACAGTGGATACCATTCTGGAGGCCACAGAACCAAGGGCTGAAAGCACATCCATGGAGGTTATGCAGACATTGGGTTCCAATGATGAGGGGGAACCTCGGCTCACTGTGGACATCCAAACCAGCCCTTTTACCATTGTGGAACCTTCTGAACCTAGGCTCTCCTTAGGCCCTATGCCCTCCAGGCCTGTTTCTTCTTTAAAAAGGAAACAAAAACTAAACGTGTCTCTCCACCTCCTGAAAGCCTACCTGATTGGCAAGCTTTCTCTCAGGGTTTATTTAATGCCTTTGTGGCCCTTAGGCCTTCAATGGCTGCTTCTCCTCTCGCTGCCCCTCCTGTTATCAACCCTAGGCCTCAGACTGAAGATCCTCTTCCAATTGAAGCTGAAGACTCTTCAGATTCCTCTTCAGAGGGCTCCCTTTCTTATGCTTCTCAAATGCCTTTCCCCCTTGGGTATGCCTCCCCAGAGGAGGACTCTGCTGAAGCAGATTTACCTGGAGAGAACCTTACTTTTGGAGAAACCATCTCTCTTGGATGAGAGAGTTTTTTTAAATGGGACTCCACTGAAATGACTGAAGTCCAAAAGAGGTACCATGAACTCTTACAAATGGATACCCCTTCACCTTCTGCCATTCCACCAGTCTTACTAGCTTTCTTAGATGCCTTCAACGCAGCCTCTAAAAATCCTGAATCCCAACCCCCTGTCCCTAGAAGGCATGACAGTTTTTATAAGGTCCTAGAAGGGGCCAAATTTCTGATAAAACTATTTCGGTTTCTCCAGACAAGCCCTTCAGACTACTATCCTCTACCTCTGTCCTTCCAGCTGATAAGGACAGTAAGACTATGGAGCACATTGGTGAAAAGGTATACACCTCTGCCACTTTGACCTTTAGGAGTGTTAACTACCAGACTCATATGTCTAAGTATTCCTTGGCCCTTTCGACTCAGGTTTCAAAATGTTTGGCTGATTTCATAGACTGGCCTACAAAGTCTCAAATATCTAACTTGATCTCCTTGTCCTCACAAGTAACAAGACACTCACTTAGATGCAGTCATGATGCTGCAAAGGCCTTGGCCAGATCTGCAGCTTCTGCCTCAGTGCTCAGAAGGTACTCTTGACTGAGACTCCAACCCCTACCTAACATTGTCAGGGCTAAACTTCTTGATGCACTTCTGGGCAATTCTGCCCTATTTGGGGCCAAAGTGGCAGAGCTTTTCAAAACCCTTCAACAGAAGGGGAAAAAATTACAGGATCTGAAGTATTTGTTTGTGTCTCCAATTCCTAAATTCCACAGAAAGTGTCCCACTAAGACACAATTCATTAGAAAATACTCTGCTTATACTCCTCATACTAGGGGCAAGAAGAGCTCCCAGAAACAGCAGCCACCTCCAGGCCTGCTCAGACTCCAACCCAGAAACCTCAGTTTCAGGACAGAGCAGGTAGTCTGCGACTACCTGCCTTCTCCTCCACCCCCTCCAGATTCCACACCCATTTCCCAGAGACTCTCTCACTGTTTTTCCGTCTGGCAAAGCATTACCTCAGACAAGTGGGTCTTATCAATCATACACAAGGGTTACTCAATGACTTGGATCATTCCTTCCTGCTTAAGAGGCATCCTACAGCCACCAAAAGACTAGCTACCCCTATTACAAACAGTCCTGGGCAGCCTCCTCTCTCAAGGGACTATCCAACCTGTCCCTCTGTCAGAAAAAGGGAAAGGGCTTTTACTCCAGACTATTCCTAGTCCCAAGAAAAGGCGGCCCATAGAGACCCATCCTGGATCACTCCCACCTCAACCTCTTTCTATAAGTACCCACTTTATGCATGCTTATGATCCAGACTCTATTCCCACTGTTAATGCCGCAGGCATTTCTGGCAACCTTGGACATCAAAGATGCATATCTGCATATCCCTAGAAGGCACAAATACAGGAATTATTTATGCTTCTCTGTGGGCTCCTTGCATTTTCAATACCCTTTGGACTACCTTCTGCTTCATGGGTATTCACCAGGTGTCTGGCCCCATTAATAGCCTATTGCAGGATCCAAGGGATACAAATTTTCCCATATCTAGACAACCTCCTGTTCCAGGCAGATTGTTTCAGTTCCCTACACAACCATCTCCAGGCAGTCATTTCTGTTCTGCAGTCTCTGGGTTTCAACATCAGTTTCCCCAACTCAAAGTTGTACCCTTCCCAGGACCAAGTTTTCCTGGGGTGCAGATTCAGGACAGATGTTATGAGGGCATTCCTTCCACCCCAAAAGATGGAAAGCCTGAAGGAATACCTGCTGTCTGTCCTCCACACCACTGCAATTACAGCAAGAGAATATCTCAGACTCCTAGGGCATATGGCCTCTACTATACCCACATTGCCTTTGGCAAGACTGCACATGAGGAAACTTCAGTGGTACCTGAGGTCTACATGTACCCAACACTCCCACCCCTTGGACCACACCATTCACCATGCCTATGGAAAGAGAGCCATTGCTGGATGGATCAAGACTCTCTCAACCCATGACTTCCCTTACAACTCCTCGCTCCAGTTCAGGAAATGTACACAGATGCTTCAGACCTGGGTTGGGGAGCTGCTATGGGCACCTTGAAGATGCAAGGCATGTGGACAGGCCCCTTCACGAGGGAACACATTAACACCAGTCAGATGAGGGCCCTCATCTTTGCATTGAGAGCCTTCTAACACATTCTGAAGCAAGACCCCCTGAAGCTGTTCACAGACAACACTACCATTCTGTGGTATGTGAACAAACAGGGGGGAACAAAATCTTACTTGCCATGCAGACTTGTACTGCAGGCCTGGGAACTGGCAGTCCAACATGGAGCCACCATGCAGGTTATCTACATTCTGTCAGCTCAGAACATTCAGGCAGACACCTTGAGCAGGTCCATGTCACAATCCCACAAATGGATGCTACACAGGGATGTGTTTCTGGACATAGTCCACAGGTGGGGATATGTCACAGATAGATCTGTTTTCCACACCTTTGACAGACAACTTCCACAGTTCTGTATTAGGGCTACCAGCCTCCTAACAAGGGGGATGGATGCCTTTTCTATCTCACAGAAAGGGATGTTTCTCTATGCATTCTCCCCTTCCGACTCTTACAAAAGTCCTGTTGAAAATTCAGCAGGGCAAACCAAAAATTTTGTTGGTGACTCCCTTTTGGCCAAGACAGCATTGGTTCCCCTTCCTTCTGTATTTAGCCAGGGGCATACATCTCAAGTTACCTCACATAGTGGACCTACTCCCACAGGACAAGGGATCCCTAACCATCCCTACTTGGGTTCTCTGAACCTAACCCTGTGTGTGGTAGAGTTTTGATTCCTTTCAGACACCTTTATACTGAGGATGTGCTTAATGTCCTGCAGGAGGCCAGGAAGCCCAAAACTAGGAGATGCTATTTGTCCAAATGGAAAAGATTCTCTATTTGGTGTCTTAAAAGGCAGCTAGACCCATTTCGCGAGAGGTCCCCTTAGTGTTGTCCTTTTTGTGTGAATTGTTGCGGGCAGGGCTGGCATATTCTTTGGATAAGGCCCATCTTGCTGCTATTTCTACTAGTCTGCATCATGACCCTCCACTTGCCGTCAGACTTCAAATTATGTTATTCCTGAAGGGAGTACTACATCTCAGGCCCCCCAAGAGGCCAGTTCCACCGCCATGGGACCTGAACTATGTGTTAGAGAAGCTCACCATAGCTCCTTTTGAGCCAGCAGCTACTTCTTTTCTAAAATATTGCACTTGGAAAACTGTGCTTTTGGTGTCCCTGACATCATCCTGGAGAGTGTCAGAGCTCCAGGCCCTCATGGTCACACCACCTTTTTTAGTCTTCCACAAGGATAGAGTGACCCTAAGAACTAACCCGCTCTTCATACCTAAGGTGGTCAACGAGTTGTCCCTGAACCAATGTATACACTTCCCCACCTTTTTTCCACATCCCCAGAATGACAGTGAGAGAATCCTGTATTCCCTTGATGTTCACAGACAACTAAGATTCTACCTAGACAAAACCAAGTCCCTTAGGAGATCAGAGCAACTGTTTGTCTCCTTTCACCCCAGGGCTCTGGGGAAAGCAGTGACAAAGCAGACTATTTCTGCCTGGATTTCCAAGGCCATCTCCTTTCATAATACCTACAATGCCCAACACCTGGACTCTAAAATTAAAGCCCATTCCACTAGAGCCATGGCCTCATCTGGAGCCTCCTTCAAAAGGCTGGACACTGCTTCTATTCTACAAGCAGCTACCTGGACATCTGTCCATACTTTCAATCAACACTACACACTGGACCACATTTCCAGATCTAGAACAGGTTTTGCTGGGGCAATCCTGCATGGATTCTTGGAAAATGCCCCCAAACCACCCTCCTCTTCTTCTGTTTGAGCTATGGCACTCTTCAAAAGGTTATGAATACTGAAACATGAGAATAGAATGACATAGAACAGTTGTGTAAAATCTTACCATAACCGTAGATGTCCTCTTCCATGTTGTGGTATTCTATCCCACCCCCCTCAAAACAAAAAAAAACTTTGCTGGATGATACAGGGCTTGTGCAGCTGTCTTGGGAGTGGGGTCCGACTAGGGCATTCAGTTCTGAGGAAGGTACGTGCAGATGTCACTTTTATGGCCCACGCACCCTACGACCAACGTCAGGCATCCCACATTCCTTGCAGTGACTAAAGATTTTGTATATTGGCTGGATGTTCAGGTTGCTGATCAGAGGATAACCCAAAGGTTATGAATACTGCAACATGGAAGAGAAGGACATCTATGGTTATGGTAATATTTTAAACAACTATTCTTTCTTTAACTTGGGTGGCTTCAGAAAAACATATTTTTTTTATTTGGAAAAGATGCAGATGCTCTAAAGCAGCCAGAACTTCTTTTAGCATAATTGTACTTGCATTCTTGCAGTCTCTTCATGTGGATTAACGCATTAGTACCCTGAATAGTAATACAATAAAACAGAATGCATCTGAGAGTTGGTAAGTTTTAGCAGCATGCAGTTAAATGTTTGTATGAAATTAATATGCATGTTGTTAAGTACAAACACAAAGTGTTTCTTAGAGCCTTAGCCCTTTGTGGGTGTTATGCAGTAGTAGAATTAGTTGTACTTTGATACAGGAACAGATTAATTTTCTTATTCATTTGCAGCTTCATAGAGCTGATCAGCTGCTGAATTTGCCAAAGAGTAGAAAGTCGGTTTCCTTTTATTTATTAGTTATTTTACATTGTGGACAACCCAGAGAAAAAAAAGGGATGAACTAAGTAAAAAGTCATTTTTAATAAGTTAAGAAAAAGTCAAGGCAATACAGCTGCATTGGAACAGTCACAATCAAACATTCCAGAGATATTGTACATGTGCATTTTAATGTATTTGGCAAGTGATATCAATTATTCCTTGCTAAAACCAAAAATGTGGGAAATTTAAAGTTGTAGAAGCCTTTCTGTTAAAAAAATGTGGATTTAAAGGGCAGTGTTCTCTTTTTAACAACTTTTCAAAGGACAGCATTTCTAAAGAGTATAGCTACATTGTAATAGTTCAGAAAAAATAAAATTGTAAACCCTTTTCCCATTTCATTTTTCCAGCTTGAAGGATCCCACAGGATACTTGCTTGACAGGTGAAGAAGAAATTAGTATGCATTTCTTATATTTGTAACAGCAGATCAAATGTAGTTTTAAACAAGAGTGGCAAGATGTAAAATAACTTATTCAGACATAGTATACACAGTTAATACCACCAAGGGGAAAAAAGCTACTCAAAACTAATAACCTCAAAAACTGTAGTGTAATAAGTTCCTGGGCTGGTGGTGCTGCGGTAGCGTTGTCGCTTCACAGTTAGACGGTGCCCGTTCGATTCTCAGTTAGAGCGTCTTCTGTGTGGCGACATGCATGAACAGGCGTTCCTTCATTGAAGGTTGTGCATTAGGCCCGGCAAGCCAGCATGTAAAACTCTACTGCCAATCATTAGCGGACCGGAGTTCCGCTGTGACGACCCCTAACCAGGAAATGCCGAAAGACACAAACAAATAAGTTCCTGGGTTGGAAAGCCACTGTTCAAACAAACTGTGGACTAATCCACATGTAAAACAATCCTCGGGGGTAAATATCAAAAAGAAAGTATTTTATTGATGAGAAAAAAGTATATAAAAAAAAAAAGCTGAGAGCTTTCGTCAATAGAATTAGCACACAGGACTTCTTCAGAACACCTCTTTTAAATTGTCAACTTCCTTATATTAAAACTCTTAAGTGACGTCAGCTCACAAACTTAAAACTTTTCGTAAAGGAATATATACCAAATATATATGCTTAAACCATTCCTTTATGTCATTAAGATAAAAACTTCAAAGAATTAATGTGTTAGTAAATAAATCAATAAATGAAGAAATGATTTCATCAGTAACAGAAAGTATATGCAAAATATGTTAAATATATAAATACATATATATATATATATATATATATATATATATATATATATATTAAAACTCCTTCTGTGCAAATTAGTTGAATAAATGTTATTAAACTGCTATTATTAATAAAAAAAAATTCCCTCTTCTATACATCTAATACAACATGGTGGTGGTGCTGTGGTAGCGTTGTCGCCTCATAGTTAGACGTTGCCCGTTCGATTCTCAGTTAAGAGCGTCTTCTATGTTGCGACATGCGTGAATGGGCCTTCCTTCGTTGAAGGTTGTGCGTTAGGCCCGGCAAGCCAGTACATAAAAATCTACTGCCAATCATTAGCGGACCGAAGTTCCGCTGTGGCGACGCCTAACCGGGAAAAGCCAAAATACACAAACAAACAAATACTCATCCTCTTCCTAACAGTCCATATTCTTAGTTAAAAAACATAAAATTAATAATAAACTGTAAATTTTCTTATGGCTTTATAATTTGGCAGACCTCAATTTTAATACTGGTTTAATAGATATTTAACCATTAATACCTGGAGGTGTACTAGCATTTAATTTTAAATGCCAAAAAAAGTTCTCTAAACTATAATATATTTTCCCAATCACCTCCCTAGGATTTAAAGTGACCTTTAGTACCATACCAAACTTGAGCCTTTCAAAACCTGAACACACTGTAGAGTGCTTAAAAAGAGTACTGTTTGTATTCTTTAGTAAGATATCATAGAGGTGTTCATATGCTCTCTTTTTGAGTGCCCTCTCAGTCTTTCCATATAAAAAGAAGGGCATTTAATGCATTTAGCTATGTACACAACACTTGGAGTACAACAGTTGCCCTTCTGTAATTTTGAAAAAGGAGCATCATTTTCAAATAAATCAAATTGACTGCCCACCAGACTGGGCATTGATTACAGTGCCCAGATTTGGTAGTACCATATACATCTCTATTATTAAAATTAGTTTAAGAAATATTTTTAAAATTTCTTGAGGTTTTTGTAAACAAAACTTGGTTTATCACCAACAGTGTTAAATACAGCAATATTTGATTTACAATTGATATTTTTAATTTCTTGAAATTCATGATTATATTCTATAACTAATGCTGTTTCATAATCACTCTGTCCAAAAACGAAATGTGGGCTTTCTATAAATAGATGACATAAATATTGACCCATTGTGTGTTATAGTGGTGTCTTAAGTAGTGCACTGTCTTTTTTTCATAATTGGAAATAAATCTTAAAAAGTTTGTAGTGGTCTGTAAGTAATCCACAGAATCCATAGCTACTTCTTCTGGACCATCCCATAATATAAAAATATCCAGAAAGTGTGAATATAACTTTTTTTAGCCCAGAGCCCAAAAAAAGTCAGGAAACAAACGACTTCTTGGAGGGAGATCAAGTGAAATTACTTACTTATCACTTTTTCATTAGCAGCACTTGCGGTCATCCTTTCTGTTCCTCTAGCTGTTGGACAGGGAGTCAGCACTACAGTACACAGCAGTAGTAAGTAATGTGTGATATTGCTTGCTGGGCTGGTTGGCACATTACTTTTCTTTTTAATCAAAAGGAGGGCAGACATACCAGGGTGGTAATCAGTTCAAGTGAATAAGCCCATTTTACATGCAATTTTAAAACTGCTGCTGTGCTGCACACCTCAAGCCAAGCCAACTGAACCATTGCCAAGTCAGATGGGAGGGGGAAAATCAAACTGGTTGTGGGGAGAGTAAGAAAGAAGAGTAAGTAGTTGATTGATCATGGATGAGACAAGAAGAGCTGGGAAAGGACATATAAATTTTAAACTCTAGCTAAGCCTGCCTGCTGTCTGACAAAAAATTAAAAAAAAAAACACCAGTAAAGCAACACCCTCCAAACCAAATGGAAGAAGCCAACACAATGACACTTGCTTACCTAGGAAGAGGTTGCATTCATGCTGCGGGGACCTCATAAAAGAGGAGGTAAACAGGTGCACTGGTCAGAATCATCACATCAAAATCTGATGATTAAAATAAACAAAATGTCTTTCATTATTATTATTATTGTTATTATTATGATTATTATTATTTGCATTTTTCAGGCCCCCCCTTAGCTTCATCTGGCCCTAGGTACCTGCCTAGGTTGCCCAGTGCTGGATCTGGCTCTTTCCTTGACCATAAATATGCTGTTAATAGATAAGTGCACCACTGATTTTACATTATTTTAAGTTATTGCTTAAGTCTTGCCTTCATTTGCCAAAAGATAGGTATCGAGTAATTTTGCTTTATTACTGTTCTCCCTTCTCCCTTCAGATTCATGAGATGCATGTAGGCATCATTTGAGTCAAATACCAAGAAGCATTTTTTATATATTTTTATCCTCTATTTCCTTATAGCCATCACCTTTCCCTTGTAATCTGAAGACTGAGAAGGGTCCATGTTTCATCCAGACAGCCATCAGGGAATTTTCTACATTGCCTTATACCTATTAACCCATGGAATAGTGGGGGCCACACACTGCCTGGCCTCCTGCTTATGTACTGTCCTTGGCTAAAGGATATACACTGCTTGGTGGGTACTAATGCTGAGCCCTTACCCTGCCTGCTGCCAGCTCACCTATCCTTCACTAGGTAGCATAAGTGCAGTGGAACTAGCTGCTTTGCTCCCTTCCACAGTGTGCAAGTCAGAATAGCCTACTCACATCTACCTTCCGCCACAGGATTCTTCAGCCTCTGGTCAGTAATTGTTCCTGCTTAGTGTGGATAAAGGTCAGGGACTTATTCCTTTGTGCCATGGTGATGGCTAAGTCCATGAAGTAGTTTATCCAACCCTTCTGTCTTTGTCTGGACACTTTGCAATGTCTATGATCCCTTTTCCATAAGGTATTATCACAGCATATTCAGTACTGAAAATGCAAACACATCAAATTATTGTATGTTGCCATTAGCCCCTTCCCTTTATGTGACTTCATACTTTTCAAAATTAGTGTGACTGTTGCATTTGCCCTTTCAGCTATAATCTACATGTTGCACACACCATAATTTTCTGATTACGTCTCTCTAATCCTCCAAATTGCTAATTTTGTCTATAGATATTGATTCTTTTGCCTACATTCTAAACAAAATATTCTGTTTGGCATTTGATTGGATTGAAATTAAAAACCCTATCCTATATTTTTTATACCATATTTTATCTTGTACTTTTGTGAACATAGCCAGTATGTTAAATGTCAGTGACTGCATCTACAGTCTTTTATTCTGTGAGGCATTATAGCAATTTCTGTGGATACTACTGCTTCTTGTGGCAAGTAAGGAATGTATACCTTCCTACAAAAGTCAGAAATGTGAGCAGATCTTCTATATGGAGAAAAAAGGGATAGTAGAACATATATTATTGTAATAACATAATATCTCAAGTGGCTGAATCATAAGGAGAAAAAGCGCCTTCAGGACTCTTATTTAGAAATGGCATCATTACCATTTTTGCCAACCTGTTTATAATGACAGGAATGTTTATTATATTTAAATAGTAAGAGGTCTGAGCATTAATATCAGAAAAAGTGATGTTGTGATGCTTTATAGCATGGATGATGAGATAGTACCTTCCCCCAACACCATGTCCTAGTTTAGAGTGATAGGTTTGCAACTGCAGCTCAGAAATGTTATTCACCCTAACATACTGTTCACAGTGGTTTGAAGTGAGAATGGGAAGTATTTATTTATTTTTTGTGACTTTACTTTAGAAGAAAGATTTTAAAACTTGTTGGTGTGGTGGGAGGGTCGAGATAGCCTTTTTCCAGTAGTCATGAGGTGAATGTAAATATTACTTTAAATGAATTTTGGTGATGCATTTTTTTATGTGTTGGACTTTTTCACGTTATTGTTTTTTTTTTCAAGTTTGCTTTTATTAATGTATTCATTTGTTTAACTTAACTGTTGCATGAACAGTGTGTTATATGAAACAGTGTATACTGTTTTTTTTTTTTTTGACAGACTGTGCCACAGAAGTTGTGTATAAGGGATCAAGATGATTTCTGAAGTACCTTTTTGAATTTATTTTGCCTTGGGGAGAACTTTGTAGGGAATCAGCAGATTTGTTACTCTACAGGCCAACTTATAGGTTCATAGGTAAGTATAAGGCTAGCTGCCCTTGCGGGCCATTTAATGTCTAGCCAGTTTCCCTTTTTGTGCTCAAATTAACCTACCCCATTTGATAAGAAACTGGCCTTACCCACCCAATAGTCGATAATTATACATTACCCCCAGTGAGAATAACTGGGATCATACAACAGATAGTCTGAGGGGACTGATTCAAACAGCATTTACAAGCTGCCTCTGTACATTAGTAATATAGGGGGCAGTTCTGGGTAAATTGTCTATTTCCTAAAAATAGATCCAAGTTGCTGTTGAAAACGGACAAGGATGAGCTTTGTTGTATGTGGATGGGGAGCTGTATCCTTTGTGAGATATACTTGTCCCTCCAAACTGTTCTCTTGACATTGCAGAAGAGGTTTAGATTAGAGGTTTGATACTATAATTGCAACCTCTACTTTCATGTTAATGTAATCTAATAAACAAATTAGGTGTAATTGTTAATGTGTATTATTTAATGTCTGTCTGTTTATATTATGATCCACATGTTTTAAAAAAATGTGATGTTGAAACTTTGAACAAGGAAGAAATGTATTTTTGTGAGTGTCCTATACCTGCTGCAAAGACTGTTAATATAACTTTCAAGTCTGTTTCAGTTGAATCTTTCTGTGCTTTGGAATAATTCATGCCAATGGTATCATTCTTTATTGCTGTTTATTTCTTGGTTATTTTAATTAGTTTTCCATATTTCACTTACACGTGTTTGTACATTGTATCTTCCTCAAACTTGTCATATCGTTGCAGAGCAGATACTAATGCTGCTTCTAATAAGGCACAGACCTATGAAATATTTGCCTGTGCAACAAAAGTGTGATTATCTATTAAGTAATATGTGCACTGTGTGTTAGCCCAGGTGAGAGAAGTAATAGGGCTATACATTCCTACCCCACATGCTGGGTTTATCCCTGTGACTAAATTGTTTGAACTCATTGTTGATTGTTTTACAAGAATGTTGTACTTGCTTTTGATCCCATCCATGTTAGGAGAACAGACGGGAGGTACGCCTAGAGGCCCTACACAGAGTGTGCAACAACTCAGACCTTGATGCATCATTCCTGAGAGTGGCAAGTGAGCCAGTTCTCTTTGCTTATATCCCCGGCTTGATGGGTGCCCCAGTACCAGGGATGCTAATTGATTGCCAGTCTCCTGAGTCAGATTCATGGCTTCATATGTCTGTACCTTGGAGCTAAGCTAGGCCTGTCATCAAGAATGAAGAAAGACATTAGTGTATTTCATGAAAGACGTATTTGTTGAGTTGAGTTTTATAGATCTTCCTTGTAATTATTGTGCTAGAAACATGTAAAATGTGCATTTTGTCCCCTACTCTGTTGTTTTGTATTTAAAGGTGGAAATATCCTTTTCAAATATTTTGCATTAACAGCAAAGGTATAAGTTAAGTTTCATTTCACATATGTGAAATGTTAAACAAAGCAACTTTAAGTGTATATGATATCCATTTTATTTCTTGAACACCATTCTCAAGGAAATGTGACACTCTCTTGATAGATAATTGAGTACTTACTTGTTCTGCTGTCAAATTTTCTGAAGTTGGGCAGTTGTTCAGGCTTCTTTACAGGCTCTGAGATACCGCTGATTGACATGGCTAGCATGTTGCATCCTTGACTTATTCATGTGCTGATATCAGAACCGGAGAATAGTTAGTAAAGTACTTGAAGGTACGGATTGCATGTTTGATGTAGTTCTAGCAGGGGAATATGCAGTTGTTTCCACTTGACGCTTAGCTTAATGCACAATGATTGCCACAGCATGAGTATGCATATGTCTTGCAGCTGATTGGCTCCCTTGGTTATGGCTTCTACCATAGCATACATAATGAATGAGTAGCAGGCCATCATTAAATTATCTAGACTCACTAATTAGTTATCAGTGAAGTCTGTTACAGGAGACCATAGACACAACTGCAAAAAAAAAAAAAAAGTGATGAAACAAAATAGTTGGTTTTGTATTTTGGTTTAGTGTTGTTATGAATAAATAACATTAGATTACAAAAAAATGATCACTTCTCTAAATCTTTCATGTCTGCATATGCTTTGCTGTTCTTGAGGGACTTTGGTTTTATTTCCTTGAAATTTTCTAAAGTTAGATATGCAGCCTGCAGTATATATCTGTCACACTTTGTTAAGTACCAGAAACTTAGCAACCTTGCCAAATTATGTAGTTGACATGAGAACAATAGGAGTACAAAGACCTAAGTTAAAATGATTTCTGACATTGTAGGCTGCAAAATGTCACTGAAAAGTGCAGCTTATGGAATTGCAGAGAAATGCTGACTACAGTCGAAGATAGTCTTTCACACTGGCAAAGCAGTGGTTAGGTTTTTTGCTTAAACACCCAGTGTGAACATATTGTAAAATCACTTTATGTCTTTTTTGTGTTTTGTAGATTAACTTATCAAGACATAACCTGCAGGTGTGTAGACGTTAAAGTATGCTAGTTTTATGTCACTTTTATAAAGAAATTATCCTGATTCACATCTGTTAAAGGCACTGCATCTGCGGTTTGTAAAGGCACTGCATCTGCGGTTTGTAAAAGCTGCATAACGTTCTTATTAATAGATCTAAGACAGATACAGTCAGATTAACAGAGTGAGGAAGAACAGAGACTGAATTCAGCCTGAAGGGTACACCTATATATTGAAGGTTAAAGAAACTGTGCTTCAGTATATTTGGTAACTTCACTGTGCGGCAACCACAAACTGTCAACATAGTGAGGAAGAGACAGACAATACACTTATACAAAAAGATAAATGTTAATCAGTGGCAGGAAGTTAAAGGTATTATCCACTGAAAGTGCTGTGACAAGTTCATTAGTGGTAAGAGTTGTGCAAAAAAAAAAAAAAATCTGTTAATTATCTGACAGGTGGAAGACAGAGGTACTACAGTATGTGAACGATCAATTGAGGGATGAATGTTCTGAGCGTACCACTGCAGGCGGGATGTTAGAATAGGTTTGGAGCACCCATTATCTTCAGGCCTCTGGTTGGAATTCAGGTATCAGTCCCTGAAAATTGCTTCAGTATTCACATGAATGGCAGTCAGAGAAACTGCAGTGAGCATTGACCATTCATTCATCCCACTAGTCAGTTAATCCATCCTATGGGTGAGCCTTTGCCTACCCTGGAGTTTAGTGGCATTTATTTTCAGTTTGTTTGCCAGGATGGTCCATTGCGCCATGAGTAGCCCATTTTTAACGGAGTCCTGGGGAGAAAAGCTCCAGTGAAGTACAAAATACACATAGCAATAAGACAAATGTAATATACATAGAAATGCAAGAAATTACAGAGTAACAGGTTGCAATAACAATATAAATTACATTTCTTATAAAATATGATTGTTCCAACAGTTATTGTTAGGAGTTATGAGACAGAAGGTGGCTCTTTAGCAGCTATATTAGCTTGTGGAGAGTAACTGTGGTTAGGAAAGCTATGTAGGAATGGGAACAGGAGCATTCCCACTGTGAGTTTAGATGGGAGTGGAGTAAAGTTTTGAAAGCAGAGTGTTTGCTAGTGGTACGGATGTGTGGAGGAAGTGAGTTCCAGTGGCATGCTACGGAGAAGGAAAGAAGATGATTGCCTGGTGGACGGACAGGTTTATGTAGCTCAATAAGATTTTGAAAGTTGGATATTAGACATCTATTTGGTTGATGCATTTGGAAGGTAGAGGTAAGGGAGGGGCAGAGAGAGGGGCTAAAAATAAGTTTGTGTGCTTGGATCAGTTGAGTATAGATGAGGTAAATGGATAGCTCAAGCCAGTTCAGTTGATGTAGGGATTTACAGTGGTAGGTAGAGGATCTGTGGCCTGTAGCAAATTTAGAAATTTTGTAGTAGCAGGAGGAGAATTTTAACTTGAGGGAGGATTGAAGATGAGTAAGGATAGAGGCTCCATATAAGAGGGAAGGGATGAGGTAAGTAGTAGCAAGAGTGATCCTGGTGGCAGGAGAGATGAAGTAGTAGTGGCGGTAGAGCATGCCAAGGTTCTTGTGTGTTTTTTTGATGTTTACATGTAGATGGCTATCAAACTTTAGTTGGTCATCAATGAGGACTCCTAATAGTTTTGCAGTGAGGACTATTTTGAGAAGTGTGTTAGTTTGGCTGGTGAGAGAGAAATAATATTTATCTAGGATGGTGGTTTTAGAAGTGGTGAATATCATTAATTTGGACTTGGATGCATTGAGTGCCGGGTGATTGTCAAGAATCCATTGTTCAGTAGAAGAGAAGGCATCCTGAGTTAAGTTTGCTAATGAATAGGCTGATGTGGCAGAGCAGATAATTTTAGAGTCGTCAGCGTATTGGATGAGTTTAGCATTAGGGTTGGCAAGATAGAAGTCATTTATGAAAATATTGAATAGGTGGGGTCCTAGAATAGAACCTTGGGGCACACCTGTGTGAGTAGTAAGGAAAGGTGAAATTGTTTTATTCCATTTGACTGCTTGTTGTCTGTTAGTTAGGTAACTGGTGAACCAGTTGATAGTTGAGTGGGAAAGATTTAGTTTGGAGAGTTTAGTAAGGAGCAGGTTGTGAGAGATGGTGTCAGAGGCCATAGAAAGGTCTAAGAGCAGGGTGAACACAATGTGACCGGAGTCCCGGGCCTTGTTGGGGTGTAATGTAATGGAGTGTCAGGCCCATCTTAAGACACACACATAAAGGCAACTAAACACACAGACACACACACACACACACACACACACACACACACACACACACACACACACACACACACACACACACGAAAAAAACACTCAGACAAGAGCATTATTATTTCAGCTGTTGCACATCCTAAGGTTGTGGGAAGGAAGCAGACCTGTTAGTGAAAACCTATGTGGATACATATATCCTTATTCTTTATGATGGCAGGCGCTGAATTACCTTTCATGGGTTGCAAAAGTTGTTTTCTGATGTATTATGAATATAAAATGAATTAAATATTCACATGCTTAACAAAAACTATATTTGGTTGCCAGACAAAAAAAATTGTTGTAGAAATTGGTAGGCCTATCATCTAACTAATATATAAAGCAATTATCTGCTGAAACATATTTTGTCATGATAGTACTTAATATTTGAGGCACCTGTAAGTTTGCTGCTTCATTATGCCAATACACAAAGTGAAATGTTTGCATTTTGTCACACCCCCCCATTTTATTAAACCTTTTATTCCTAAAAAATGACTTTACATTTTTCATTGTTTAAGAGCAGGTATAAAAACGATGCAAATTTAAGTATGCAAAGCACCTTGAACTTGAGTAACCAGAATTGCAAATTATAATACAAGACAGCCCTGCTTATGGAATTCTAGTGAGAAGGGTGGAGAATTTAGCAGTATCTCTATGATTATGAGCTGATGATGAATAAAAGATGACATAACTTCATGACTGCAGAGTCATGACTTCCAAGACGGTGCTTGGTTGCAGCTGGTCTACAGATTACTTTATTGCTATATTATACAGATGGCAGGCTATAAAGAATCAGATCAGAGTAAGGTGTTCATTAATATTGCATTAATTAGAATATTAGCATAGTAATTCATTTCATATAAAACTTGATTGAAATAAGTCACTTGACAGCAAAATATATTACCCTTCACATGGGTACTTACAAAGGTAATGAAGTAGAGCAGTTCACTGTTTTAAGGTACCTTAATCTGAGGAACATTCCAGCTGTTTATTATACTGTGTAATGGGAATAGTATTACGAGTACCAGAACTAAGATGACTTTCTTGTTCACTTGTATACTACTGTTGTGCTGAATAAACTAGTTAGGAAAACAAAGATGTGAAAGAATGTCAGGGGTTTCCTGAGTTTCACAGACAAAAAAACTTTCTGGTAGCATTAAGTGAACATTTTTGTAAGGCATTTCTGTCAGTGATTCAACGTATATTTGCGATTAAAATAAGCTCTTCTTTGGAATTTAAAAAGTAAATGTGTTTAAAATGTGTCTACACACACACACACACACACACACACACACACACACACACACACACACACACACACACACACACACACACACACACACGCACACACACACATCCTGAGGGATCTTCCATGCAGCATGCTGTACACATAACCTTGATTCATAAACTTTGACCGTTAGCTACACTGAGCAATAAAAGAATTTTCACTGGACATTTACGAAGGTCATGCCATTGCAGAAGACAATTCATGAGGGAGGGAGACAGTAGATGGGCACCTGTTTCAATTGTAGTGGAAAGGGGGTAAGCACAACTGTAATATTGTTTGCATTGTCATTGCCAAAGAAAATCGTGATCGGTAAGATTGTCAAAGGTCATCAGCAAAGCTTTATGCATTTATAGGAGATACCTTGCATTGGACTCATACCATCGTCAGGAGAGGGTGAAGTAGGTTGTTAATTATGGTCGTGGAATCAGGTGACTGGTCCAGAATTTCAAAATGAGTGGTTGTGGGAACCTTAAGTGTTACAAAACCCATGCCTAGGTACTAGATATAGTGTTAGCGGAGAACAGCTAAAGTCTTTACTACATAATTTTATTTTTGTTTTTGGTATTAAACCTGAAATAGAAAATGTTGCAATAATGCAATATTTGGTAGTAATGAAGAATAATAAAGGATATGTGTATATGTATATTATTTTAATAAAAAGAGTTTCAAAAACAGATCTCGTAATCTGCTACAATACAGGAAATGCACATTATTTTAATAAAAAATGGTCTCACAAATATCTCCCATTCTGCTCACAACAGGATATGCATTGTGACAAGCAAATGAAAGAAATTTGTAGAGGACAGTGGTAGATAAAACACAGCAATTGAAAGTGTTTATTATACCCTGGCCCAGAGGATGGGTGAGTCTTTTCCTATTTCAGACAGTTTAGTCAGATGCTCATACTGGCTGGTTACAGGTTTTATACTGACAACTGTAATGAAGCTACTTTTTGCAGAGTATATATGTGAAGGCAGTTTCTGAAGGTTATAAAGTGGGGACAGTCATTGAGTCATTGCAGAACAGAGCACTGGAACACATGCTCTGATGAAAGGACAGCTGTAAGACAAAATGCAGTGCACTCATTGTTCTAATTATTTAGAAGTAAATTGACCATAATTTGTGTGAAAGGGAAGCAGAAGGAGTTACCTTGCAAATTATACCCTCAATGAGAGAAACAAGAATTAGGGAATTTAGTAAGAAGCATATATTTCTGGATGATTGTACTGAAATGTGAACATTCTTGACTTTTCCATAAAGGTATAGAGGTGATGTGTCCTAATAAAAGAACACCACTTTTGCACCAATACATTTATTAACACAAAGAAAATGCAAGTAGCTTGAAGATGAGAATACCATCATCATGATCAAAGAAAGTTTCCCAAAAGATGTGGTGAGAACAGTATCATTGTGGACAAAGAAAGCATCCCATAGTGACGTGGTGAGAACACTCTCATTGTGATCAAAGAAAGCATCCCATAAAGATGTTATGAGAGCACTATCATTGTGATCAAAGAAAGCATCCAATAAAAATACAGTGACAAAACTATCATTGTGAAGAAAGAAAGCATCCCATCCCTGCATTACCAGGCTATAATTCATACCACACCTTTCGGCCACCAAACCCGGACCGAAACACTAAAGGTGGAGGCGTGTCCATATTCATTAAGGATATCTACACGTCCAAGCTAGTTGTTCAGCATAATGCATTCGAGATTATCCAAGTTCAGCTAACTCTGCAATAAATGGCAGATTGTAGCTTGCTACACTACCCCCCCCCCATGCCCCCAGGATTCCCTCCCTCTGGCGTGTCCATATTCATTAAGGATATCTACACCTCCAAGCTAGTTGTTCAGCATAATGCATTCGAGATTATCCAAGTTCAGCTAACTCTGGGCAAAACCGCAATCCAGATTGTAGCTTGCTACAGACCCCCCCACCATGCCCCAGGATTCCCACTCCTCTTTTCTTGATACACTGGAAAATATTAAGGTACAACCCAACACTCTAATAATGGGTGATTTCAACTACCCTACCATTAACTGGGAAAACTACTCATGTACCAACTCTTTTGCTCAACGTTTTCTGGAAATCATCAATTCCAACGCCTTGGATCAACTTATCCACACCCCCACCAGGGGCAGCAATATCCTAGATCTGGTCATCACCAACATGGGTGACCGGTGTTCCACACCAGAGGTCAGTTCCTCGTTGGTCAGATCTGACCACAAGCTAATCACCCTAGACATCCACATCCCGCTCCTACCCCCCCATTAGGAAAACAACCGTAAAAACTTTCTCCAAAGCCAACTTCACGCTTCTTAAGACAGAAGTGGCAAACTTCACGACACCCATGCAGGTGGACAATAGAGGTACGACTGCTGAATCTTACAAAAATGCTCTTTATAAGCACTTACACGAGTGCATGGATCGTGCTATCCCTAACAGAACTAAGATGCTATCCTCCAAAAAAAGGAAGCCAATCTGGTGGTCTTCTGCCATAAACAAACTCTACAACAGAAGAAAGAAACTGTTGCAAAAAAGAGTAAAATCCCATGATTGGAGGAACTCCCTGGTCAGCCTCAGTAAGAAGCTGAGATCCTTTATAAAATCCTGCAAAGCTAGTTATGAAAACAAAATTGCCACTGATTCTAAAGACAACCACAAAGCATTCTATAGTGTCAAAAATCTCAATGGCAACACTCAGATCTGCTCTGAGTTACAGCACAATGACACTAAATATACAGAACCAACTGATATTGCCAACATCCTGGCAGATAGGTTCAGTGCTAACTTTACCCCCCTCTCACCCCCTAAAGGGCCCATCTTTATACTGGAAGAATGCAAAGTTCCTGTAATCACGGCTGCACAGGTAAAAACCTCACTCTCCAAAGCCAAGAACACAGCATCCATGGGACCTGATAACATCCCAGGCTGCCTTCTACATGAACTACAGAATGAACTGGCACCCCACCTAAGTACCATGTTCAATCATAGCCTCACCTCAGGATTTGAGCCCATTGAATGGCGCACCGCAACAGTTAGCCCACTCCACAAAGAGGGGGCCACAACAGACCCCAGGAACTACCACCCCATTAGCCTGACGAGCCTCGTCTGCAAGGCCATGGAATGTATCATCATGGAACCCATAAACAAAGACATTGGAGATCTCCAAACTGTGGACCCCACACAGTTTGGGTTTGTAAAAGGCAGATCATGTCTCCTAAACCTGATAAACTTCTTTGAAGTAGTCACCAAAGCCATAGATGAGGGTAAGGTGGTTCACACAACCTATCTAGATCTCGCCAAGGCGTTCGACACCATCCCCCACTCTGGAATTATAGATAAACTCACTAAACTAGGTATAAATCACTATGTCACAAGATTGGTTGCCAAATGGCTTGCTGACAGAACCCACACTGTGAAAGTAGCTGACTCCAAATCAGACTTCAGACCAGTGACAAGTGGAGTACCACAGAGTTCAGTCCTGGGTCCTCTCTTGTTTGGTATCTACTTCTCTGAAGTACAGGCTAACACAGAAGGTCTTTGGCTAACTAAATTTGCAGATGACTGCAAACTAGGAGCCGTAATCTAAACTCCTAACGATGTGGACATTCTACAAAAGGGCCTCAGTGAGACAGATGCCTGGTGTCAAAGACATGGTCGCAAGCTCAATGCCAAAAAGTGCATTGTCATCCCCTTTGGTAAAAACTCTGTACCCATGAACTACCACATAGGTGGTAGTCTACTTAACATCAGAAGTGTGATAAGAGACCTTGGGACACAGGTGGACAGTAGTCTCTCCTTTGATAATCACATCGCCACAGTGGTCAGGAAATCCTTCTACGTGGCACACCTTATCACAAAAGGTTTCTCATCCAGAAAAAAGAGGTCATTGTTCCCCGCTACGCATCACTCATTAGACCTATTATAGAGTACAATGCCCCTTTTGGTATGTACCTCACAAGACATCTACAACAACTGGAAAGGCCGCAAAAATACCCCACAAAGAGGATTACTGGCCTCAAACAGATGCCTTACGCAGACCGTCTCAAAAAACTCCAGCTTTACTCAGTTGCATATCGTCTACTCAGATGCGATCTCTGCCTAACATACAAAGCTATGTCAAACCCAGAGCTGTTGGATATGCTCCACTTAAAGAAATCCCAATCCCTCCAAGCTACATGCTCTAGAGACCTAAACCTTGTCACCACAATAAACAGAACATGCTGGAGGGATAGATTCCTGTCCCAGAGACTTCCCATACTCTGGAACAGACTATCTATCTATGTCAAACAGAGCTCCTCATTAGCACTCTTCAAGAAAAATCTTGATGATTGGATGGGTAATAGGAAATTCACCCCGGGGATCACTTCTGTGGTTCTGCTTGACAGGGGCACAGGAAAATAATTTTCTTGGGTGGTTGTATAGGCCCTAGGGCCAATAGCCTAGTTCCTACCTATGAATCTATGAAGCTATAAAAATTTGTTGAGAATTTAATCCAAAAAGCATCACGTAAAGATACGCTGAGAACACTACCATTGTGATCAAAGAAAGGATCCCATAAAGATATGGTGAGAACACTATCACTGTGGTCAAAGAAGGCATCCCATAAAGATGCAGTGAAAACACTATCATTGTGATCAATGAAAGCATCGCTGTGAGAATAATATCATTATGGACAAGGAAGGCATCATATAAAAATGTGGTAAAAACACAATCACCGTGGTCAAACAAAGTATCCTGTAAAGATACAGTGAGAACACTATCACTGGGATCCAAGAAAGAATCCCATAAAGATATGGTGAGAACCAGAACACCATCCCCATAAAGATATTGAGGACCCAGACAGGGACAGAAAGCATCAAATTCTAGTACATTTGTTGACATTAAGCAAAGCAGTGATCCTGTATACAAAACTCGTGCTACAAAAGACTGTGATCACTGTAGACTGAACTCACTGAAGCATCCCTTACTCTCTCATTCATCTATCCTTTAACCAGAAGAGATGTTGCTATAGCTCATATTTTACCACTTCTACTTCAAGTGATGTTGTATCTAATATTTCATATTTTATCTCTGTTACTTCGCACCTCAAAAATATTTTATGCCTTAATTTCCACTGAGAAAACAAAAGCGGGTCTAGATTATTTTTAAGAGAAGTGATGGATACTGTTCATGTTATTGGTTGTATTGCAGCAGTTGTAATGTATAATAAAATAATACACATCAAACTCAGTAAACAAATCTAAGCTATCAGTTTACCTCAGAGGGGCTGTTCTTTACACTAAGTGGTCTTACAATTGAAAGTAATACAAAACCCCAGAATGCACCAGTAGTCACTTGACGGTAAACAAACTGGGCCCACTTTGATATAGGATGGAGTGAAAAATAACATGGTTATTTATTCAGATATCCATCACCTAATAGGGATGGTATGACTCTCATTAGACTATGCAAGTTTTCCTGAAAAAGGCCACGTGTGAGGCATTTCCCAAAAATTGAGGAGGTCCTAGAGGTGACATAAGGGGTTTTAGACCAGTAAAATGAAAGGAACTGATTTACTTATTTCTAAACCTGATAGGTGGGTTCACCCAGGAAGATCTTTTCACCCATGATGCAGTTCATATTTTGCATTTTTTACCATCATAACAGAGTAATATCAGAATGAGTATTTCAGTGTTGTGATAGTCTTTGGGATCATGTGGAGTGACATCGTAATGAGTATTTTATAGCTGTGATAGTTGATGATCATCATTTTTTTCAAAAATATCTGAAGTTGTAATGAAAATAGTTTGTCATGTCGTGATATATAAGGTCTACAGTCGAAAGGAAACAGTAGCTTAGATCACTGAGTCAGTGTGTTGAAGCGTCAAAGCCATTTGTACTCTGAAATGCAAGACTCCCTGCACCCTCAACTCCACTGCCTCTCTGCACATGCAAATTCCTGAACTGCGCAATAATGGGTGAAAGAAGAAACTTAAGCCTCAAAAAGTATAGGCATTTTGCCTTCAGAGTTCCTGTGTATCCTGTAAGAGTATACTGATTTTTTAAAAGACTTTCATATACATCAAAGACAAGTCAATTCATGAGCCTTCAAAGTCTAATTTCTGAAGTTGTGTCACAGCTGTGCACCTAAGGCTAAGGCAGCAAGGAGGAGTCTACAAGCTATCATAATGAAATGATCAACATAAGATGTGCAGAGCAGAGGTTATTAAGGGATGTTTGCAAGACATTATGAAAAATATGATATTTCCATAGTTACACTAATAATGCAAAAAATGGAAAGTGATACTGTGCTGGAGTAGTGCATGCAGGCTTTGCTTACTAGCAAAAACATTACATTAACACATGATAGATCATGTAAAGGTGTCCTGAGACATATGTATTTGTTTAGTACAGCAGTTACGACAATTAGTAATATTGTCACAGCTGCTTTACTATCATACAGGCCATATGACCTAAAAGTGGATAGTGTCATCTTATACAAAATATTAAGGCACACAATGTTGGCACTGATTCTTTCCACCTAATAGTCATGGTTTTGTAGAATAATATTATTCTGAAATATTGTAAAATATTGTGTGCATAATTTGCATATATTCTGCAGTATCACAGAACATCAAGATTCAATTCCCTGTTTCTGTACATGATTGGAAAGCTCTGAAATAGCTGAATAAACCTCCCAATGACTTCATGGATCTATTTTACACACTTAGAGAGATACAGCTCTTTGTTTGTTCTTAACACTAGTAATTTCTGGCAAATAAATTGCAATTTTCTTTTGTATGTCTGCAATATAAAATCAGCATATGCAGATAGACCTTTGATACTAACTACTGTGTGTAGCCCATTGTCTTCCGAAGAGACTTCATGTTTTACATTTTTCTATAACGTGAATGTTTTACCAGATATTTAAAATCTTATGAAGTGTGTTTTCAGTAATGGATTTTGATAACAAAAAATGTCAGAAAACCAGTGATTTCCTGTCCTAGAAGACCTCAGGAAATACATAATCTTGTACCAATAAATTACACTAGTTACTAGTTTGTACTATGCTGATGTACCTGACAGTCAGCCTAAAATAAATAAGTAGCTTTCTTGTCAACCACCAAGTAGCTGAAGGTGTGTGTGTGTGTGTGTGTGTGTGTGTGTGTGTGTGTGTGTGTGTGTGTGTGTGTGTGTGTGTGTGTGTGTGTGTGTGTGTGAGCTTTTCAGGTTATTGCTTGATATTTGAATTGCCATAAAATATTTAGATGATGATTTTGTAGATTTGGTTGGATATTTGGATGCTACAGTGGTGTTTTGTACAATTTGGTTTTACCATTGGTTAGATATTTGGATGCTACAGTGGTGTTTTGTACGATTTTGTAGATTTGTTTAGAATATGAAGCTTGTTTTGAGGTTATTCTTGGTGATGGTATTCTTAATCTTATTATTATGTTAGATATTTTTTTGTGTTCTTTTTTGTGATGCTGGTTTGCATATATGGCGTGTAGACCTGGAAAATTTTAACATTTGGTAGGGACTGGTGTTGAAAATGCTGTTTTATGTTTTGTGACATTTACATTTTGGTTTATTAGGATTGTTGTATTGCTTTGCCTGCAGTGTGACATTGGCTTCCACAAAGGATAGTACTGGCTGGTTGATGGAGGGATCATTGATATATAAATGTTAGTATGTTGATATGGAGAGTTATGAGATATGTGGCACAAAGGAGTGTGGGTAGAATTTAGTGTCACTGAGTAAAAGTAATGTCTTTCAGCTTTTCCCGGTTAGGGGTCGCCACAGCAGAACTCCTGTCCGCTCATGATTGGCAGTGGATTTTTACAGTGCTGAGTTGCCAGCCCGACGCCCAGCCTTCAAGGAAGGCACACCCATTCATGCACTCACCTATCTGCATGTCTTTGGCATCACTCAACCATGGGGAGGACATGCAGACTCCACACAGAAGGCGCTCCAGCCAAGAATCAAATGGGAGAACCTCTTGCTGTGAGGCGACAATGCTAACCGCTGCACCACCGCGGCCTACAATTTAGTGCCACTGAGTAATGGAAGTTTATCTGTGTTATGCTAATGAAGTGCCACATTTGCTTTTGTGCTCTGCAAATGTTTGCTTGTTTTTATATAGGCCAGGACTGAATAGTGAAGTCAGTTTTCTTCCTGAAGTATTAGAGCATTTTTGCCATGAAAATCCATACCTAGGAGTAAGCATTCTGATATATCTTTCTAGCAGATTTTTTTCCTTGGTAAGTTATGGGAAGTGAGGTGGTTTACAAACTGTGTAAAGTAAAAAACATTGAAGAACTGATCATTGCAGATTGCCTTTCATGTATACTATTTTGCTCTTGTGTAAACATTTTTAAAACATTCACCCTCAATTGTGGAAATCACATTAAGGTAAAATAACTGTAGCAGAAGGAGTGCTTTGCTTAACATTCTCAAATGCCCTTTTGATTATTAAGAATACCCTACCTATCAGTAGCCATCTGTCAGTATTCTTGAGGATGAAATTTGATGACCCCCTTATAGCTGGAATTGTACTAAGTTTACATGTATGCGCTTCATAGTTTTGAATATATGTGTTATTAGTTAACCATGGGTAACCTTTTCCTTATTTTAGCAAATGACGGTAGGAGGGACATGGGGCTGTGGTCTTCTGGAGGGATTGTGAAGGGAGTCTTCCAGTCAGAAGATATTGCATATGTTGCTAGAGACGGGGTAAATTGGGTCTTCTGGAGGGATTGTGAAGGGAGTCTTCCAGTCAGAAGCTATTGCATATGTTGCTAGAGACGGGTAAATTGGGTCTTCTGGAGGGATTGTGAAGGGAGTCTTCCAGTCAGAAGCTATTGCATATGTTGCTAGAGACGGGGTAAATTGGGTCTTCTGGAGGGATTGTGAAGGGAGTCTTCCAGTCAGAAGCTATTGCATATGTTGCTAGAGACGGGGTAAATTGGGTCTTCTGGAGGGATTGTGAAGGGAGTCTTCCAGTCAGAAGCTATTGCATATGTTGCTAGAGACGGGGTAAATTGTCTAGTTACTGTCTTTACCATTTACTATACTTGGATTCATAGTTTCATAGATTTATAGACTGCTATTAATTTAACAACCCGGAGGGGAGGGGGGCTCTAAGCCTAGCCCAAGTTTTCCTGAAAGAATAATGATGTCCTGTATCCAAACAGGACACTGAGGGCCAGGCATTTCTAAGCTACATCTTTCCATAAGGGGCATAGGTACCAAGCCCAGTGTAAATTCCTCTTCCTCGTCCACTCGTCTAGGTTGTGCTTAAACTGGGTAATAGACAAACAGCCTTACATGGATGGGAAGTCTGTTTCATAGGAAGGGTAGTCTCTGGGACACATATCTGTATCTCTAGCAAGTTCTGTTTACGTCACAGACATAATTTCTGGTACTCTTTCACTTACAAATATGTAGGGGAATAGTAAGTGTGGGGTTTGTGGATGCCTTGCTAGCCAGGCTTAGATCACCCTTCAGCAATCTGTAGGAGAACGATTAGAGGGAAAGGGCTTTAATGCACTCTGTAAGAGGCAGGTTTGTTACACTTTATATTCTTTTTGTAAGGAGCATTTGAGGTCGCTGGAGTTGCTGCATATACCTGGTCAGGTACATACCAAAGAGAGCATTGTTACTGTATAACGGGTCTGATAAGGGAGGAGTACACTGGGATAATGAGTCTTTAGAACTAGAGCCCAAGTCCTTACTTATAAGTTGTGCTTCATAAAAGGAATACCTCTCCACTGTGGCCACCTTTTGGTCGAAAGTAAGGTTACTGTCTATGAACATACCCAGATCCCTGACCACTGGGTCATGTTAGGGGTTTATTATCAACATGGTAATTAGCCAGGAAGGTTGACTTCCCAAATGGTACAATTATGCATTCCTTAGCAATGAGTTTAAGATCATACCTTTGGCACCATTTGTTAGTCAGAGATAGACCTTCTTGAAGAATGCTTGTTTCTGCAGGGGAGTCAATGTTAACCCCAGCTTGCAATCATCTACAAACTTAGTCAGTCATAAACCTTCAGCATTTGCTTTGATTTCAGATAAATAGATGCCAAAAAGAAGCAGTCCATTACCAAGACCTGGGGTACTCTGCTGGTGATTGGTCTCTTGGTGGAGGTGCCCTTACTTATTTTGACCTTCTGACTCCTATCAGTTAGCAAGTTGGCTGTCCAGCTAGTGATAAAAGAGTTTATACCTAAATTAGTGAGCTTGTCTGTAATGCCTGAGTGGGGTATTGCATCAAAAGCCTTGACCAGGTTGAGATAAGCTGCGTGCACAGTCTTACCTTCATCTAGTGCTTTGGTGACCCTCTTAAAAAAGATTTAATAGGCATAACATTCCTTTACCAAAACCAAACTGTGATGAGTCCAGTGTTTGCAGGTTACCTATGTCCTCATTTATCATGTCTATCATGACTCTTTCCATGGTCTAACATATGAGGCTGGTAAGACTTATGGGCCTGTAGTTACCTGGGCCAGTGGTTGGACCCCCTTTGGGTAGGGGATTTAATGTAGCAATCTTTCATTCCTTGGGAACAAAACCTGACCCTGACTGAAGGCTCCAGTTGAAAGGTGATTCGGATGGAACAGAGAGGTCTTGTTTCATGCTATTTATTAAATATCCTGGGATGATGTCAAGGCCCATTGATGCAGTGTTTTTGGCCTTGGAAAGTGCATTGATGACCTGCTGCCTAGTAAAGGTTTGGGAGGATTGTGCTATGTGGTATTTACTTAGGACTATTGGGGGAAGTGGGGATTGAGGGAGAAATTTGAGCTGAACCTGTCAGCCAAAAGGTTAGCAATGGCTACCAGTTCAGTGTGGGTGATGCCATTTACGATAAGGTCTGTGCATTGTTGGGTATTTCCTCTGAGGTTATAGCCATAGCTGTAGAAAGCTTTGTGGTTGTTCTTTGCCTGAGAAGCTATTTTTTCTTCAAATTTAGCCTTTGAATTATTAATTAACCATGTTAGTTTCTTGTTTAGATTAATCTGGGGGCTTTTAATATGCATGGAATTGTTCTTCCTATCCTTGGCCAAGTTTTTTTTCTTTTGTTGTGTAACAGATTGATATTGTGATTCCACCAGGGTGGCTTGTCTTTTGAACTTGTCTTATTCTTTATATGAGTGAGCACAGCTCACTCTATGCATCTATCAATATGTCTGTACAGAGATTTTTTAAATAGCTCAGTGTATTCTATAGTGTTTACTGAGTTTGGGGGTGCTTGGAATTAAGCCAATGTGTTTCTTAGTAAAGAAAGGTTAGCCTTGGAATAGTTCTTAAAGGTTTTGGTTTTGCTGGATCCCCACATATAATTTTTATTTCAAGTAATGTTGACTTATGGTCAGATCTGATGAGTGAATATTTTACATTGGGTGAGGAACATTGGCCCTCCATGTTCATGAGTGCAAGCTCAAGGATGTTTGTACCCCTTGAATGAGAATGGACCAACTGTTTCAGGATGTTGGTATTAACAAAGTTTAGTAATTGCTGTGCTTGTGCATTAGAAGTGTTGTAGGATTCCCAGTCTGTAGAGGAATAGTTGAGATTCCCATGAATATCATATAGCGATGAACAGTGAGGGACTCTAGTACATTGAGATAGGAAGTACGGGTATTCTGGGACATGGAGAGGGGACCTTTATGCTGCAAGACTATAGTACGGCACCGTTATTATGGTGAGTTGCACATGTATGAGTTCTAGTTGGTCATTTAACTAGTCTGGATGTGAAATTGGTCTTAATATATACTGGCATTCCTCCACCTTTAGTTCCCTCCTGTGCAGTAGCTGGTCTAAAAGTGTGAAAGACATTATCACCTTGCACTGCTGGGGTACTGTGCATGACTTTAAACCATGTCTCAATTACATCACAAATGTCTGCACTGTCCAGGGAGTGGAGCTTCTTGTTAAGACTTCTAGCACTGAACAATACCACCTTCAGATATTCCTTCATAGGTTCAGCTAAGTCGGTAGGTTTATCAGTTTGATATTGCCTAAAAAAGGTACTATGGAGGTGGAAAAGGCCTTTGTCAGTATCTGTAAGCCTAGAGGGGATAAGTGCAGACCACCCCTGGCAAAGCAGAGAGGTCTGTCAACCATGTCCTCTCAAGCCATCAAATATTGTACCCCCCCTGGATTGACACCAGAAGTTAATCCAATTGCTGAAATTAATTGTTTTCTGTTGGTAACATGGCATCACCCTTGGAGAAGGTAGTGTGCTGCTCAGTGCTAGTCTCATACCTGCCTGAGATACATAATCAGTAAGCTTGAGCATGTCTTGCTTCATATAATAAAGGTTGGGTATGTTTCAGGTCATTAACACCATCATGGACTATGACAGAATCATACTGGTACCTGTGGTTCAATGACCTGAGTGCCTGTGTGACTAGTCGGATCCTAGCCCAGGAAAGGTAGCTAACTGTGACCCTCTCCTTACTCAGACTGGTGAGGGGGACATCAGTGTGCCTCATTATAGAATCTCCAATGACCAGGAAATTTGGCGGTGTGATTGTTTGCCATAAAGACTTAGCAGTAGAGGCATTGGATACAGTGTTACTGTGTGTCACTGTAGGTGGTGTTTTAACAGAGTGTTTTACATGATTGCTGAGGACCCTTTCTTTGATATTAGTGTGCAGGAGGTCTGAGTGTTTTAGGAAGGTTACCTGTAAGTGCATCAGTGTAAGTAGTTTTATGTGTAGGGTCTTTACCCTGTGCAGTAGGCATGGTGCAAGCATCACTGACAACCTCTGTAGGATTTGTTTTAGTTGTATGAAAGAGTTTTGTCTCCAGCATTAATGTGTATGTATACCTCTCGCATACACTGTCTGATTTTTGTTAAGAATAAGTGGGTTGTCAATGTACATGAAACAATTGCTACAATGCCTCAGAATACCCATCTCAACCAGACTGGGCACAGAGTCAGGAAGTGCATATCCATGGCCACTGATCTTCTGGGGAAGAGTGAGGAAAACTTAACTATTGCACAAGTCAGTAAGAGAAGCAACTTGATGAGCAACACTCAGCTCTTAGCAAACTGTACACTCTAGTAGTTAAACACAATCTGTTTAGACAGCAATGCCGAAAGAGTGCAGACCACAGGCCAGAACAAAGCCACTTAGGATAACAGGCACAATAATCCTTCACCAGTAATTCCCAGCTCAGAAGGGCAGAGGCTACCCTCTCCACCCATATGAGTGTAGGCCACAAACATTATTACTGCAAAATAACTGGTTTGGAGTCCAAGTGCTTAAACCAGAATTAAGACACTTTTAGAGTAATGGACACAATAAGCCTTCAACCAGCAATTCCAAGCTCAGAAGGGCATAGGCTATCTTCTACTTCCGCAAGAGTGTAGATCACAAACCTTACTTATGGGTTCATAGGTGTTTACTAGGCTAAAGGTGACAAGGGTCTTTTAAGCCTAGCCATGCATTCCAAATGTCTGACAAGTTCTGGTACCCTTGATATGTGTAAGCAGGGGATTGGGAGTTGAAACATTTGCAAGCAGGGGCCTGGGAGGTGAACCACTTACAGGTTGCCTGTGTCCATCATGGACATAGTTGCCAAACCTGGGATGAATTTACTGTCCCCCATCCAATTGTCCAAGTTACACTTGAATTGGGTGAAGGAGGAACTCTGCTTCACATGAATGGGAAGCCTGTTCCAGAGACCGGATAGTCTCTGGGATACATATCTGTCTCTCCAGCAGGTCCTATTTATATCACAGGCAAGGTTTAAGTTTTAGAACGGTTAATTCTGGAGCTGTTTGTTTTGTGAATATTCAGGGGTCTGACAATGCCCTGTGTGCCAAGCATAGATCTCCTCTCAATAGCCTGCAGGATACAGAATACAGGGATAAGGCCTTGAGGCAGTCTGCATAGGACATTCTCCTTATGCCCTGTATTCTTTTAGTGAGGAACATCTGTGGATATTCCAATTGTTGGATATGTCTGGTAAAGTACATACCAAAGGGTCATTGTACTCAATGATAGGTATGATGAATGCTGAATACAGTGGAACAATGATTTCCTTGGACCTAAATACCATGCCTTTGTTTATAAGTTGTGCAACATAAAAAGATTTCCTCACTACTGTAGACATGTGAAGGTCAAAGGCTGGTTTACTTTCTATGTGTGTCCCTAAGTCCCTGACTTCTGGGTCAACTCTAAGGGGTATGTTGTCAATATGATAGTTACCAGGGTAGATGACTTCCCAAAAGATACTGTTATGCATTTTTTGGCATTTAGTTTTAGTCCATGGCTCTGACATCAGTTGTTTTTCTGTGTCAGCCCTTCCTGGAGAGCATTTGCATCGGTGTGGGGTTCAATGACAGCTCGTAATTTGCAATCATCTGCAAATTTAGTTAGCCAGAGACCGGTGAAATTGGCCTTGACTTCAGAGAAGTAAATGCCAAAAAGGAGCAGTCCAAGGACTGATCCCTGAGGGATTCCACTTGTGACTGACATCTTTGTAGAGGTGGACGTCCCAATCCTAATTTCCTGGGTCCTGTCTGTGAGCCAGCTGGCTGCCCACCAGGTGATATACAGGTTTGTACCTAACCTCTTGAGTTTGTCAACAATGCCCAAGTGGGGTATTGTGTCAAATGCCTCGGCCAGGTCAAGGTAGGCAGTAGGAACCATTTTGCCCTCATCCATTGCTTTGGTGACCTTCTCAAAGAATTCCACTAGGCTGAGTTAGCATGACCTGTTCTTGATGAAACCAAAGTGAGCTGAATCCAGTGTTTGGAGGTTTACTATAACAATATTTCCATGATAATTCTTTCCATGGCTTTGCATATAAGACTAGTGAGACTTATGGGTCTGTAGTTTCCAGGCTCTGTAGATAGCCCACTTTTGTGCAGAGGAATGACTGTTGCTATTATCCATTCATGAGGCATGAAGCCTGTTTGGAGGCTACAGTTGAAAGAGCAATTTCAGAGGGCCTGATAGGTTATATTTCTTGCTAATGAATTAACGTCCTAATAAAAAATAACTGGTTTGGAGCCCAAGTGCTTAAATTAAAACAAAGACAGTTTTAGAATAACAGATACAATAAGCCTTCAACCAGCAGTTCAAAACTAAGAAGGGTGTAAGCTACCTCTCCTGGCACAAGAGCGTAGACCATAAACCTTCCTTATGTAAGATAATGCGTTTGACGCACAAGTTCTTAAATCAAAACTAAGAGGCTTAGAATAACAGTTGCAATTTTATCTGGCTACTAATAAGCATTAATGAACTCAGCAGATTAAATGCCACTGAACAGTTTAAGAACGTGCAGCAAAAAGCTAATTAAAGTAAAAAAGTAGGAAGAAGCCATACCTCTCAACTTGGAATCATAAAAAATCTGGACAAAGGCCCATGAAAGATAAGTATAACTGTCCAAAAATCTGTACACTGATTAACATAAAAGTTGCATGTATAATTATGCAACCTCACCCACTCTGGTTGAATTGTGGAATACCAGCTTTTATATGCAAGTTGAAGAATAGACAAAATATTAAACTGACTTCACTCCTCAAAGATATGCCAGTGATTTGCCAGAAGACTACAATTTTATGAGAAACAGACCCATATACCTCTCAGTTTCTTATAGCAAGCAATCTGGACAAAGCCACAAGTAACGGGGGGGACAGAACAAAGGCACAAAAACAGTGACACTTTTTAAATATTGCTCTTCCAAACATAGAATGTTGACAGAATAACAGATTTTGCATAACATGAATTTGCTGAAGGATGAGATCTAAAACTCAAATGCAATCTCTGCTGCCTGCCATTATTTTCTAACTTTAGGCCTCAAAGATCTGCCACTGGCAGTAATTTGCTAGAAAACTACAATTTTATGAGAAATAGACCCCGTTCCCATCTGGAAAGAACAACTATAAGTTAAATGGGTGGTGCAGTGGTACAACGCTTAGCATTGTCACCTCACAATACAAGGTTCTCCAGTTTGATTCTCAACGCATGTCTGGAGCATTTCTCCCTGGGCCTCTGCTGAAAATGAGCTCTGTGTCCCAGTCAGACTTTCCCAGTAAACAAAGTTTAAATAAATAATAATAAAATAATTCTATTATTCCAGATCCGATATGGACTCCCCCTCATTGCAGCTGACTCAAAAAGCATACAAAAGGAATAATTCATACACACACACACACACACTCAGACACACACACACACACACACACACACACACACACACACACACACATATATATATATATATATATAGTTTACTATTGTTTGTGCGAATGACATTCTATCGGCTGCAATGTGCTGAAAAACAGAATGTCGAATGCACAAGCACTTTTGCACCAGATAGTCGACTCCACTTATGCGACTGTGCAACTGCATTCGCAAAAGTGGAAATTGACTATCTGCACGGAGATCGCTGTACAGTGGGGAGTGGAAATTCATCCACATCCCCACTGTAGTGCGATCTTGGAGTTAGAATATACAACTGGGGGGGGGTGCAGGGGGGCTTGCCCCCCTGAAAAAACATGATAGCTGTATAGGAGTTTGATTTACATCAGCTGCTATACAACTATCACGTGGTGGTTTCAAAAACAATGTTGATTCAAATGCGTTTGGCATCTGGTTCGACACTGAAAGGAATTTTAATTACTTTCGGTATTACCTTAAGTTTATTTGAACGGAAAATGTTTTTCCGTTCGAATAAACAATAGTAAACCTATATATATATATATACATATATATATCAAACATCAAATAACATGAAATGGCTCCTTGCATATATATATATATATATATATATATATATATATATATATATATATATATCAATCAAACGTCAAATAACATGAAATGGCTCCTTGCATATATACATCAAACATCAAATAATATTAAATGGCTCGTTGCTTGGTGAAATGCAAGTCTACTTCTAGAATCCCTATTTCTTAAAACTTCTCAAAGTAGATACTTTTTTTCTTTTTTACCAAATAGATCTTACTTAGTAACCCTTACTACAGTCTAAGGCCGATAGCCACCAATGTGCTATCTATAATAATTCCTCACAACAACATTTCATTCAGTGAGCTTGGTATTAGTACTCAAACTCTGGGAAACTGATTCTTCTGCCTTAACAGGGATTGAATCCTACCCAGTTTCCAAGAATAATCTTAAAAATCTGATTAATACTTCTAAATGTAAATGTTTTCCCAACTATATCCCCCCATAGATCCCTATTTTCTCCAGCGATATGTTATGTAACCTTATTAACTACACCGCCACAAATGCTACACAGGATTTGTTTTCCTTTTACTTTTCTTTTACTCTGTATATCCGTGTGTAATATTATTCCTTTATTGTACAGAAATAGAAGTCTAATAGATGTTTGCGTGTACTTATCATATTTACATTGCTTATATTACATTTTTCCTTAATTTTGTTTATAATATTCTTGAGTTTGTACAACCAAGGCAAGCCCAAAAATGGTCCAAGAGGAGCAATCAGCAAAGGTTTAATAAAATAAATAACTACATCATAAATTGCAAATGTTGAGCATAAGCTTAACTATCATATTAAACACTTGATAAAATGCATGAGGTATTATCAGCCCTTATTTATTTAACTTAAAATATAGGTTTGACTATCTCGGCCAGAAGACTAAAAAGTTATTATAAACTGGCAACTGCTTGTTCAGAAACCGTCACTAGCAGGGTGCTGTAAATACGATTTCAGAAAGAAACAAATGGTATGAGAATAACAATATATTTTTCCTTTTATGTGGAGAAGCCGGATGAATGGTCGAGAAATCAAGATAAATTTTCGCATATTTCTTCAGTTCTTTTGTTCTGATTCTGAACTGTGTGTGTGTGTGTGTGTGTGTGTGTGTGTGTGTGTGTGTGTGTGTGTGTGTGTGTGTGTGTGTGTGTGTGTGTGTGTGTGTGCAGTGTACATTCATTGAAGAAGACTTAGCTAACTTAAGTCTTAGACCACACTGGGTGCGGGTGCCACGGACTGGTCTGACTCTGCAACTCGACTGCTTCAGTTTAAGTAGTAATGGTAATGGCTCTTTTTTTTTTTAAATTAATTTAAAATAACTTGAGAGAGAGAGTTGTCCTTCACCGCTCCATAATTGACTGCTGCTGCTATAATAAAATCTACTGTTCTGTTTGCAACTTGCAAGCATGTGTGCAACCACTACATTACAACCAGAGTCAGGTAGAGACAGTACACACAACACACCCTCCCTGGCCGTCAGCTGAATTCTGATAGTTTGGCATCTAATGTCATTGCACATGCCCCCGCACATGATGATGTCAGAAACTACTTACTTTGCAAAAAAAAAAAAATATATATATATATATATATATATATATATATATATATATATATATATATATATATATGAAAAACAACCCGGGAAATTCGGGAAATAAAGGGGCCACTCAGGAATTTGTGGCACCCCATTATTTTGACCTCAAAACTGTTAAATACCAAGGAATTTGGTATGGTTGAGAGGCATGGAAGAAGCACAGATACAGTTAAAGCAGCTGAATAAAGTGCAATTTTTTAACTAAGTGGGAATGGAAGAAACAGGGTAATTCAAGTTTAAGAGACTAAGGTTGGTGGGTCTTCCCAGATGATCTCTCAGGACTCAGTAGAATAAGCTATTGAGTTGGGGCTGGGAGGAGCGTCCAAAATCAGATTTATAATAAGGGGCAGGCAACTCAAAAGCCACCAAGTTTAAGAGTGCATCAGCAGTAGGGTGAGTGGGTGGGTGAGAAAAATGAATTGCATCAGTGTTCAGCAATAGTCAGGCAGAAAACAACAAGTCAAACAAGCACTACAGCTAAATAAAGATGCTTCTAAATATTTATAGTTAAATGAGGAATGATATTCCTCAGCAGCTCCCATTAATTAGCTGGATGTTACCCTAGCCAAGACTTCTTAAAACTCTAGAAGAACAAAAAACTTAAAACAAAATAAAATGCAATATAAGAAAAAGATAAAAAATAGAAGTAACCAAACCTTAAATGAATAACTTCAATTTAAAATCAAATGCAGACAGAGATCAGCAATAGTCAGGCAGAGAACAGCAAGTGAAAGAAGCACTACAACTAAAAAAAAACTCTGAGCATTAGAAATTGTAACACTGGCATTTAAAGGCATATAAGAAGTTAAAAAAAAGTACTGTTTATGTTCCAGAATAAATGGTCTTTGCATAGCAGACCCCATATAGATATTTATTAGAATACCTTGTTTGGTCCAGTTGTTAATAATATATGTAGTTTTAAGCAAATCTGCCTTTATGAAGAAAATAAATTTAGGAGGAGCAAGCCTGGAGCAGAGAACAAATGCTGTAACACTATGCCAATGTCAGAGTAGTTGAGAGGTGTACATTTGATAATAGTTTTAAGATGTGAGATAACAATTATTTTCCACCTCTGAGCCAATTTCAGGGAATGCTTTGAGAAAGACTTTAAAGTAAAACTCTAGATATACTGAAAGCATATACTTTCATATACTGTGCTTTTGTATAGTACTAATGTCCAAATATCACTATAAACATTTCATATTAAACTTTAGTTTTTTTTACTACAAAGTGGTCTGATAAAAACTGTCACATTGGTTTTATTTTCAGTCTGAGATGTTCCTACAATGCATGTTATGCCTGTATCATATACAAACACATCCAAGACCAAATAAACTGGGTGATCTGTTTCTGTGTTTGCTTTTAATGATAGTCATTGACCACTGGGTTTCAGACCATATATGGAAACATTATCATTGTCTCATTCTTGTTGAGTTAGTGTAAATTTTGCCATCTGTAATGTGTTCTAAAGCCCACCAGTGGTACATTTAAATTAGTTAATTACATTTTTTAGGTATTTATTTTTGTAATTCTGGAAAGTTTGTACACCACCTCTGCACTGCCTTAATTGTCAGGTGTAGCAGCTCTGCTCAGTTATTTGTGGATGACAGTTGACACTTCCTAGTAAACCAGCTTCAAGCATGTTTCAGTTTTACATACAGTGTTTAGTTTTCTACAGGTATATAGCTAACAACATTTCTTTGGTCAAAAAAATAAGAATATTAATTGATTGATTGTCTAGTACTGCATTATAACTGACTATTGTTCTCCCATTTAAATATTTTTCAAATATCTAATTCTTTTATTTAGTTGCCACTGTTTTATTTGTAAAACTTCAATGATCTCATTAAGACACATTGCCAGGATGTAGTGTTGTGGGTAGCAAGTGACAGTGAAAAGTACAGAAAGTGTATGGTGCCCCCTGGGTCTTGTATGCTAGGACAGATTTCTTCAGACTAAAAGGCTAGTAAGCAGGCCATTTAGAACACTGAAAGAGTTAAGAAATGGGGTGTTGCATAAAATAAGACAAAGTGTGTTCAGAGACTGTTATATCCTGGGGAATAAAGAGACCACACGGTTCTGGAGTTGTAAGGCCTTTCTTTATTAAGAGCCTTCAGGTGCGCACCCATGCTACATGTTCACAACTTCGCCATCGCCATACATACACCGGGAAACACAAGTTACCAGAGAGTACAGAACCAACACTACATGTTGCTAATTCCCCAGAGCGCCCCTACAGTACAATAACAGCATTATTTGCCCGATACTACATTCCTCCCCTTTTAAGCATTGAATACGCTTCCTTACATAAGAAAAAACAAGGGAGCAAGCCAAAAACAATCCATCTAGTCACTTAATTCCTAAATACCCGGCTAGTATTAAACGGTTACCCTACAATCGAATTAGGTTGCTCTTTTAAACTAGGCATGCAATTGTTACATTGATAGTCCTTCAAGTAACTAGGTTTAACCAGTGCCCGCTTAGAATGGCACAATGGTACCACCCTAGGTGACTCCGGTGTCACGGTTACCACCTCTGGTACTGGTGTGTCCATCCCTGGAACAGTTGGATCCTTGGGAACCTCTCCTTCTGAGTCCCGGCGGTCTCCCTCGGCCCCCAAGATCGGAGATCCTCCTGCCGCTGCGAGCCCTTCTCCCGCAACTAACGGCATTTCCGGGGCTTGCAGTTCCATGGAGTCCTTCTCCTGCACACTCCGCAGAATCTGGTCCACATGTCTCCTCACCACTAAACCTCCATTCAACCTCACTTGGTACGACAGGGGACCCGTGCTCTTGACAATAAACCCTGGAATCCATTTAGGTCCATAACTGAAGTTTCGCGTCATCACTGCATCTCCCTCCAGGAAACTTCTCTCTCTCCGTCGTACATCATGATGTTCTTTTTGCCTCCACTGTATCCTCTCTACCTTAGCTCGGATGTTTGGATGCACCAGATCCAACGTGGATCTTAATCTCCGTCCTTGCAACATCTCGGCAGGGGACAATCCCGTGGTAGACTGGGGTGTAATGCGGTAGTTGAATAACACCCTTGATACTTTGGCTGCCATACTTCCGTCTCCAGCCTTTTTCATCATCGCTTTAAAGGTCTGGACAGCCCTTTCAGCACAGCCATTTGAAGCTGCATGGTATGGTGCTGATGTGACCTGTACAATGCCATTTTTTTCCAGGAACCCCTTGAACTCTTCACTCATGAAACATGACGCATTATCTGATACAATAGTCTCGGGTAATCTTTGGCTACTGAAACTCTTTCTCAAGCAGTCAATGGTAGTGGTGGAAGTGGGTGTTCTGACTGGGTAGGCATCCATCCATTTAGAATGAGCATCCATTATTATCAGAAACATTGCCCCCATAAAAGGCCCGGCATAGTCTATATGAAGTCTCTGCCAAGGTCTACTCGGCCACTCCCATGGGTGTAGTGGTGCCGCCACAGGTAAGTTGCGATGCTGCTGACAGGTTTTACACTCTTTCACAGCGACTTCAATGTCGTGGTCCAACTTTGGCCACCAGAAATAACTTCGTGCTAAGGCCTTCATTCGGGTGATGCCCACATGACCCTGATGCAGCTGTTGTAAAAGTGCACGTCTTCCTGGGGGCGGGATTATCACTCGTGCCCCCCACAACACACATCCATCTTGCACACTCAGCTCTGTTTTCATCACCTCATAAGGCCGGAAAACTGGATCAGGTTGTTGTGTTGTCCAGCCTTGCTGGACCCATTGAAACACTCGAGCCAACACCGGGTCTTTTCGTGTCCAGTCGCTCAATTCCTTCGCTGACACCAACGTGATGTCCTCCATCATCAACACTCGGTCCTCCCTTTCCTCTCGCTGGGGAGGCCCCGGTAGCGGCAGACGGCTCAACGTGTCCGCATTGCTATGGTGTTTCCCGGGCTTATAAACAATCTCATATTCATAAGCTCTCAATGTTACAGCCCATCTCTGAATTCGGGGAGAGACCATCTGAGGCACGGCCTTCATCTCGTTGAACAGTGACAACAAAGGCTTATGATCGGTGCACACAGTAAACTTCCTGCCATAGAGGTATTTGTGGAACCTCTTAATTCCAAACATTACAGCCAAACCCTCTTTGTCTAGCTGGGAATAGTTTGACTCTGCTGGAGTTAAGGTGCGTGACATGAACCCAATGGGTCTTTCTTGTCCATCTGGCATCCGGTGTGCCAACACGGCCCCTAACCCATACGGTGAGGCATCACATGACAAAATTAAGTCCTTGTGACTATCGTAGTGCACCAAAACCTCTGAGGACTGCATTAGTTCCTTGGACTGCTCAAACGCTTTGTCTTGTTCCTCCTGCCACATCCACAGGGTCTCCTTCCTTAACAGTTTATGTAAAGGAGCTAACAGCGTTGACAGATTTGGTAGGAACCTGTTATAATAGTTAAGTAAGCCCAAATAAGCCTTCAGGTCTGTAACATTTGTGGGTGCAGGTGCCTCTTGGATGGCTTTTACCTTGTCTGGCAGGGGTGTAGGCCCGAGGCATCCACCTTGTAACCCAGGAACTCTGCTTCCTTTACCATGAAAGCACATTTACTCCTCTTCACCCGTAAACCAGCCTCTCGCAGTCGACTTAGCACCTCATTCAGAGTCTCCAGATGCTCGCCATTGTTCCTCCCCGTCAACAGGATGTCGCCCAGATACACAGCCACCTTCGAATTCCTGCCACCAGTCCCTCCATTATTCTCTGGAAAATAGCTGGACTAGAGGAAACCCCAAAGGGTAAACGATTGACTTGGAACAGCCCTTTGTGTGTGTTAAGGGTGACATATGCCTTTGACCCTTCTTCCAGAACTACTTGTTGATAAGCCTGACTGAGGTCCAGTTTACTGAACTTTTCACCTCCCGACAGCTTTTCAAATACATCCTCCACCTTGGGTAATGGATACTGCTCCAGCTTCGAAACTTGGTTCACTGTTAGCTTGTAGTCCCCACATATGCGTACAGTATTATCTGGCTTTAATACTGGAACAATTGGTGCCGCCCATTCCGAAAACTTCACTGGTTCAATTATACCTTGCTTGATGAGTCGCTCCAACTCAGTCTCCACTTTCTTCTTCATTGCATATGGTATGGTCGAGGTTTGTAAAATCTTGGCGTTGCGTTTTCTTTAACGTGTATCTTTGCTGGTGGACCCCGCCAGGTCCCCAGTTCCTCTTTGAACACTTCTTCGTTGTTCCCCAGCACATCTTGCAAGGCCAGCCCCTGCTGTTCTACTTTATGGAGCCGTAGACAACCCATTTCCAGCTCCTTTAGCCATGCCCGGCCTAACAGGTTTGGTCCCTTACCTGCTACCACCATGACTGGCAACTGTTTGACTTTATCTTTATGTTTTACAGTTACTTTGGCCATCCCCAGTGTGGGAACTGTTTCACCGGTATATGTTTTCAAAGTCACTGAACAGTCCCGCAGCTTCTGAGCTTCTTTTAGCCATAACTTTCCATACTCAGCCTTGGACAGAACCGTCACACTACATCCGGTATCCACTTCAAACTGCACCATTTTACCATTTAAGTCCAGCTGGGTTGTGATGGGATCAACTCTTTCCCACCTTGCCTTTTCCATGTTAAACATAGTAAACACTTCCTCGTCTTCCCTGGTGTTTTGATTTGTACCTTCATGCATGTGGTGTGCATACTGCCGTTTTATTTTTCGGTTTCCCTTTCTGTCCATCATACTGCTTTTTTCCTCCCCCTTTTTCGGCTGGTCCCTAGAGGGCGTTGATCGGCACATTTTCTTCACATGGCCCTTTTTCCCGCAAGCATGACATTTTTCATTTAAAAAACGACAGTTCCTTGACAGATGTTCTCCGCCACACCTGTAACAGGCATACTGACCAGACTTCCCTGGTGATTTATGCTCCCCGACCACTTTATGCACTGGCAGTGGGGTAGCACCCCTGCTCCCCACCCCTTCGATGGTTCTTGGTTGTAAATCACGAATGTCTTTATTCGCCATCTCGATGGCCTGTGCCAACTTCAAGGCCTTTTCAAATGACAACTCAGGCTCCGCTAACATTCTGCGTTGTATGCGGTCATCTGCAATGCCACCAACAAGCCTATCTCGTAGCATTTCTGTCAGTCTGTCCCCATAATTACAGTGTTGCGCCAGTTCCCTCAGCACTGCGACATACTCCGTTACCGTTTCATTGGCCATCCTAGTCCTTGAATTTAACTTGAACCTTTGGACTATGGCACTCGGCTTCGGGTTATAATGTGACTGAAGCAAGCTCGTCAACTCCGTGAACGATTTATCCCCCGGTTTATCCGGACTCAATAAGTTCCTCATCAGACTGTACGTCTTGCTGCCCACCGAGCTCAGCAATATGGCTCGCTTCCGGCCCGCATCCAGTATCTGGTTTGCTTCAAAAAAATGTTCCAACACTTCACAATACTCCTCCCAGGTCTGGGTCTGACAGTCGTATGCAACCAGCGACCCCAACATGGAACCAGACATAACCCCGGCAGGCCCAGTCTCTTCGTCGTCCGACATCAACTGCACCCCGCCGTTTTCACTCGCAGCGGACTCGGAGGCATCCCATCCTCGTCGCCAATATGTTATATCCTGGGGAATAAAGAGACCACACGGTTCTGGAGTTGTAAGGCCTTTCTTTATTAAGAGCCTTCAGGTGCGCACCCATGCTACATGTTCACAACTTCGCCATCGCCATACATACACCGGGAAACACAAGTTACCAGAGAGTACAGAACCAACACTACATGTTGCTAATTCCCCAGAGCGCCCCTACAGTACAATAACAGCATTACTTGCCCGATACTACAGAGACATAAATGAAACCTTTGAAATTTAGAATATTTGCTTGGTAGTGTTTATCCCTGTTTTAAACACTGGCCAGAAATGAAAGTTTCCTCAGACAGACCAGCATGCTGGGGGTATGACTCAAGTGCATGTGGAACATGGGTGCATATGTTTTTTTGTCTTGCCAGAGCTTGAATACATACTAAACAGAGTTGCAGTCATTGCTGGGAGAAATGCTTGGTGAGGTACTGATGTTTACTAAGTCACTGATATTTCCAGGATATAATAAAAAAACTATTAGATTTTATGAACAAAATAACAGGCATTGTTTACAATAATGACATCAGCTCAGAAAGCAATAACTAGGAAATGGACCTTTAAAACTGAACCATCTACTGGTATTGTAATTGATGTTGTGGATGATATGGAAAAGGGGGAAAAGCAGAACTGACAAAACTTCGATTACTGGCATAAGTTTGCACTAAGATGATTGCATAGTATATGTACAAGGAATCTTTGTAAAGCATTGTCTAAGGATAAATGCTGAATCTTGATAAATGTTTTTTGGACACATTTACTTACCGCAGCTCAACATGAACTTGTCTCCAGGGTCTCTACTCATCCACTTGGTCATCTGAACTTCCAGTTGCATCCCTGGACTTTTCTTTCACCCATGTCCAAGGCCAACAAGGAGACTGAAGCACATGATGCAGCATTATACTATTGCTAGGAAGGATTTAATTCCCACCCCTTAGACATGTCAGTAATGCCTCAGGATATCGAATGCACTGAACATCAATACTAGCCAGCACTTCAGTTCCACAATAGGTTTGATATAAGCAAGGCACAAAACCCACACACAGGTAGCACTCATTCTGTGGTCTCTCCAGTCTCCAATGGAAAAATCAGTGTATCAGTGAGCACCTTTCTATCTCTCACCAAGGACGGACACTCCGATATGTGCTATCAGGTAACAGGATTGATTCAAACTCAGGTCACCTGGCTGTAATCAGTTCTGTATTCCTCTATGCCACTGGTATAGGCTGACTTTTGATAAATGTGATCATTTGTGTACTTTTGTAATCAATGCAAAATAGTTTCACTTAACCTGGAAGTAGATTATTGAAAAGAGACCGGATACAAAATGCAGCTGAGCTGACCACCCAAAGTGGAAGTAAAGAATGAAGATAAGTAAAATGGATTACTGCCTTCCACAAATACTAAATGAATGAAGTATGCCAAACTGATAGGCAGTAATGACTTAATACAGGACAGATGTGAAGTACGTATTTATCAAACCATCCTAAACTGACATTTTGAATGTGTCTGTGTGTTTACTTTTGTATAGTTTGTTTCATGTTGTCTTCCAGGTTTGCTTATTATAACTCTTTTACTTTTAGTGGGATGTATAACAAAGTAATTTCATCAGGGTATTTTAGGGAGGCACATCTTTTTTGAATTTACAATGAATCTATAACTGAAATCAATATTTGTGATTACATTTGCATTTGAAGAGTGTTGATGGTGCAACACACACTATTTTTTTACTGTTGAAGTAAGACGTCACATTGCTCATGTATGTTTTTAAGTACTGAAGGTGAGATGGCTGTAAATAGGAGCTTATTAAAAACTCACATAAAAAGTATATGTAAAATGTAGCACAGTGGTGTAGTGATTAGCTCATCTGTGGAATAGTACTTGGTTCTGCAGTTTGGTTCTCAGGTGGGGATGCCATGTTTATGGAGTTTGCATGTCCTCCCTATGTTGGACTGGATTTGGACTGGAGACTCCATTTTCTCCCACATCCCAGAAACATGTAATAGGTCTACTGGTGGCTGTCCAGCTTGTTCCTGGCACAGAGTACATGAGAGCAGAGTGTGCATGTGTATTGTGCTGGACTGCTGTGTTTTGATGCTGTCTTCCTGTTTCTTGCTGCATTAGACTGGTAGTTGGTGCCCAGGGTTAAGACTGTGACCCCTAGATGTTCTTCGTGTTTCACTGTTGCAGTCGTCACCTGTGGGTTATTCTCTGCTGTGGTAGCCCTTGGCCAGCCTGAATACCAGAGTCAGTATTTTTCTGCATCGGCTGCTGTCACTTCTGGCTGATGTCAGGACATCAGTGCTATAAAGGAAGGCAGCCGACGTCATTACTTCAGTCTTTCTTGCTGTGGAGCCTGTAGCAGAAGCAGTTCACAAGTGTGCTGGTCGGTCGCTACCAGAGTTTTGATTTACAACTTAAAATGTCTAAAGCCTTTTTTCTTGCACTAACCAATGCCTGAAAAAGTTAACAATTGTCTTGCCTGTGGAAAGCAAATACCACACCGAAACTTCCACTCATACTTTGTCACTTGTTTAGGCCCAGATCACAACGTCCCCCGTTGCTGGTTCTGTGCCCTCTTTAATGTGAGAACCATTCGTCATAAAGCTCTTATTGTAGCCAGGGATTTTTGTCTTCTGTCTTCGCATTCCGAAATGACATCAGTCAGCCAACCTTCTGTAGACATTCTGAAGAAACGTAAGGAAAAAGATAGAAACAGACCACAAGGCCAAGCCTTCTGATGATGCTACCACTAAGCAGGTCATCAGTTCTCCAGAATTCAGTGAGGTGGTTTCTCAGCCCCCCTGATGCCCAATTCGATACCTTCACAGGCCTCTACCGAGACCCTTTTGGAGTCTGGTATGCCGCAAAAGTCTTCTTCATCTTCCGAGCCTTTGGTTGCCTCTGCCGTGGTTGGATCTGGTGTCGCGATGCAGGCACTGGCTTCCGAGGAGGCCTTTCCCACTACCGATTGCAGACAAAAAATGGCGTCTTCTCTTCCGACTACCGTTCCTGTCAGACCAGTGGATTCACTTTGGCCTAGAGGCAATGCCATTCCAAGAAAAACTACCTCTAGCCACCATGTTACTCTTGCTCCTCCTCCCCAAACTCAAATGCTTAAAATGGCAGAGGATCTTATCTCCCTTATCAGGGGTAGTCAGGACATAATTTCTAAAAGGAAAAGAGACCTTTCTCCTGATATACTCACAGAACAGGATTCTGAGGAATCTGATTATTCAGAGTTTGAAGAGGAACAACAACTTCTGACTGCTTATGAGGATTCAGATGCAGAGGAATCCATTGCCTTTGCCTCCTCACCAGAAGATCTTTTCTGTGGGGAAACCCTTTACACCCTCAGCAGACATTTCTACTGGAGTCCCAGGACTTCCCTCAGTCTAAGAAAAGACTAAGAGAGTTTCTAGACCTGTCCCAGCACAGACCCTTGGGCATCCCTCCTATCTTAGAGGTAGTTGATGATGTCTTCCAGGAATCCAGTTTAACTCCTGATGCCTCCCACCTGCTCCCAGAAAACCTGACAGGTATTACAGAGTACCAGATCCTCACAAATACCTGTACAGAAATCCTGCTGCAGACCCAGAGGTTATTACACAGGGACCAAAAGGATCTAAGGCTAGTTCTACAAAGAATCCTACTCCTTCTAACAAGGACTCCAGAGCTCTGGACAGATGGGGTAAAAAAGTATACACCTTGGTTATTAGAGCTCTCAGCTGTCAGTTTCACATGTTAAAATATCAACAACACACTTTGGAACTGTTAAAACAAAAGATTTCTACCTTTCCTGACTGTGCCAATTCGAAAGAGTTAGCAAATTTACTGCACTCTATTTGTCAAGTGGCTAAGCACTCATTACACTGTGGATATGATGCCCTAGAAGCCTCTAGCAGGTCAGCAGTGTCAGGATCTGTCATTAGGAGACATGCATGGTTGAAGGAACAACCTCTCCCTGATCATGTCATATCTAAATTACTTGCTGTACCCTTGGATAAGGACCGCTTGTTTGGAGAAAAAGCAGAAGAGGTGCTTAAAAAGATGGAAGACAAAGCAAAATCTATGCAAACAGTAAAATATTTCCTTCAGGTACAACCCCCTAGGTTCAGCAGGAATTTTCCTTCAAAACACTGGCCCTTTCCTGCACCTAGCAGACAGGGGAAAGGTAAGCCCTGCAGAGACAGACCACCCAGACTCCCACCCCAGGGACACCAGAGAACCAAACAGTGGACCACTCCCACTCCAAAGGCAGGGAGTTCTAAGCCATCCCTCTATGGAAAAAATTCTCAATGATTCCTTCTCCCCCCTCTGCCCTCTTTTCACTCACCAAAAACTAGGCGGAAGGCTCTCCTTCTGCAAAGAAAATTGGCTCTCTGTAACAAAGGACCAATGGGTCTTAAAGATCATTTTTCAGGGATACAAATTCTCCTTCAATGAACTCCCAGTTCTAAGAGGGTACCCAACGTACCTCCAGATCAGTGGGCAGAAGCATTGAAACAAGTCCAAACTCTCATATCCCAAGGGGCAGTAGAACCTGTCTCCTCAGATCAAACAGGCAAAGGTTTTTATTCCAGACTATTCCTGGTTCCCAGAAAAGAGAGCACTTGGTGCCCCATCCAGGATATATCCATTCTGAACACCTTCATGGTGGTCCCCAAATTCAAAATGCTAACGTTACAGCAGCTGCTGCCTATGCTGACAATAAATGCCTGGGTAGTTACCCTAGAGCTAAAAGATGCCTACCTCCACATCCCCATAAGGGAATCCTGCAGGAAATTCCTTCACTTCAGAGCAGGCTCACAACACTTTCAGTTCTCTCTGCACTACCCTTTGGCTTATCTACTGATCCCAGGGTATTCACCAAATGCTTAGCCCCAGCCATAGACTTCTGCAGGCAGAAAAATATACAAATTTACCCTTATTTGGGCGATTGCCTCATTCAGGCAGACTGCAAAGAAAAGCTCCTCAAAGACCTCCTCTTTGTCAAAACCCTCTTAATTCCCTTAGGGTACACCATCAATGAGAAGAAATCAAAGCAAACACCCTCCAGGAAGATAATTTTCTTGGGAGCACTGCTGGACACAGTATCCCAAATGGCCTGCCTATCCCCAGAAAAGCAGAGCTTCTTGCCTCTCTATTTCACCTAGCTAGCTTCCAGAACTCACCTCACTGCCAGGAAGTTCCTCCAAGCCTTGGGGTACATGGCATTTTGCATCCTTCAAATTCCTCTGACCAGGCTTTACATGAGAAAAGTTCAGTGGTACCTAAAGAACTATTTGTATCAGCAGTGTCAACCTCTATTGACCTCTCTCCCTCTGATCCCCTGTATAAGGGACCAGTTTCTTTGGTGGGCAAGAGCCTGTGCTCGGAACAAGGGTCTTTCCTTCACCCTTCGCTCAACCAGGCAGACCATTGCCACCAACGCCTCAGACACAGCTTATGGCACTCATCTAGAAGGCAAGTACACTCAAGGTCTTTGGGATACACAGCACCTTCCCTTACACATCAACCTAAAGGAAATGATGGCAGTACAAAAGGTTCTGACATCCTTCACCCCATCTCAAGCCTGGGGTTCTCCTTATTAAAACAGACAATGCCATGGTAATGTGGTAAATTAACAAACAGGGAGCAACCCAATCTTACCCTCTGTGCAGGCTAGCCGTGAACCTATAGCTGACAGCCTCTTCCATGGGACTACACCTGATCGCCCAATACCTACCAGGGATCAACAACACCCTGGCAGACGACTTAAGCAGAAACTTATTGGATCCCCATGAATGGCAACTCCACAGAAAAATCTTTATACAGATCACTCAGGAGTGGGGGACTCTGGAGGTGGATCTCTTTGCTTCACACCTCAACCATCAGCTGAAAAAATTCTGTACCAGAGGGTATCACCACCTAGCATGGAAGGTAGATGCATTGACCTTCCCCCAGAACACCCTTTTTGTGTATGCATTCCCTCCTGTGCCTCTTATTCCAAAGGTAATGATCAAAATAAGGGAGGAGAGACCGAATGCCATCCTCATTGCTCCAGATTGGCCCAGACAACATTGGTACCCCTTACTGCACAGCCTGACCTTACAGCTTCCCAGGAATCTTCCCCTGATCTCAGACCTCTTAACTCAGTTGGGGGGGGAATGCTGCACCCAGACTTGCAGACTCTCAAACTATCAGCATGGCTAATACTCTAAAGGCAAACAAGGGGCCCCTGTTAAGCAAACAGGCCCTAGACATTATCACAGAGGCCAGAAGGCCCAGCACCAGAAAATCTTATGCAGGAAAATGGATAATATTTTGCTCCTGGAGCAAGTCCAGAGGGGGCAGTACCTCACAACCTTCCATTCCTCTTATCCTGAACTACCTAGCGGAGATACTTAAGAGTGGCCTCTTCTTCTCCTCTATTAAAATCCATGCCTCAGCCAACTCACTTCATTTTGATACAGAACGGCCCCTGTTCTCCCATCCTTTGATTAAACAATTCCTCAGAGGGGCTTCTAATATCAGACCTCCCAGAAGGCCTCCCACTGCAGCCCGGGACCTGAATTATGTTTTGGTAAAACTTACTTTACCACCCTTCGAACCTGCTGCTTCAGCAGAACTAAGATTCTTCTCCTGGAAGACTGCTTATCTCCTAGCTGTCACCTCAGCCAGGAGAGTTTCAGGACTTCAGGTACTGATGGCTATTGAGCCCTTTATCATCTTCAATGCAGACAGGGTCTCCCTAAGGACTAAAGCCTCCTTTATGCCCAAGGAGGTATCTAATGTAACTCTCAATCAGGCCGTACATTTACCCACCTTCTTTCCTAACCCTCAACACAAGGGGGAGAGAATTCTGCACTCACTAGACATGTACAGACAGCTCAGATACTATCTGGACCATACCAAACCCTTCAGGAAAATGGACCAACTACTTGTCAGCTTTGCCCTAGGGGCAGAGGAGAAGCCCATTTCCAAATGGATATCACACTGTATCCATTTCTGTTACAGATTGCATGGAACCCCCCCAAGTCTATTAGAACCCATTCCACTAGGGCAGCCTCCACTTCCACAGCTTTCCTCAGAGGAGTTCCCACCAGGGACATTCTGGAAGCTGCCACCTGGACTTCTGTCCATACCTTTACCAAGCATTACCACCTACCTCTGTTTTCTAAGGCTAGGGCAGGGTTTGCCTCTGCAGCTCTGCAGGACATGCTGACCCATTCCTAGGTATCTTACTAAGCCTACCACCCCAATCCTCAGCTTTGGAAATCCTCCCACAGGTGATGACTGCAACAGTGAAACATGAAGAACATAGTATAGTTGTGTACACTTACCATAAATGTAGATGTTCGAGTGTATTCACTGTTTCAGTCCTGGTTTCCCACCCCCCTTCCCCCTTATATCTTCTTTTTTTTTAGGGAGACATAAGTTTCACCAGGACCACTCTACCATATTTACTTGGGCCTCTGATGGGTTAGGGAAAGAAAAACTGATGTAATGTCGTCGGCTGCCTTCCATTATAGCACTGACATCCTGACATCAGCCAGCAAGCGACAACAGCTGACGTAGAAAAACATTGACGCTGGTAGTTGGGCTGGCCGAGGGCTACCACAGCAGAAATAACCCAAAGGTGATGACCACAACAGTGAATATACTTGAACATCTACATTTGTGGTAAGTGCACACAACTGTACTTTCTTGTGGTACAGTGTTTGATTCCCTCAGCTGTCATTTCCCTACTGTGTGACCTTGAGCAAGTCACTCAACTAAACATTGCTCCCAGGCTTCACCTGAAAAAAGTAGGCCAACCTGGTTAAAAAATGGATATTGATATTATTATTATTATTAGGTACAAGTTCCCTTTGACCCAGGACTTAGTAATGCATGTACTGAAAATGAGTAAACAAGCTTCCTTCAGTTAAACTGTTTCCATTTCCCACTCCTAAAGAGAAGGGTCTATATTAGATCAGCAAACGCTTAAAAAAGCAAATGCTGATTGATCGAACTTATGTAAGCGACAGCTTACAATATCGAATCAACAGAAACCCAAATTTTTTTCCTAGGGAAAGAACTTGGTTGTCCGTTTCTGTTGCTTCGGTATTTTCAGTGCTGTGGTGGAAAGTTACGGGTCGGGTTCAGGTAAGTGTGTGATTGTGTGGACGTGAGTGTTAAGGCGGGTTAGGTGAGTTAGGGTTAGGTCGCAGGTTAGGTATGTGTGCGATTGTGTGGACGTGAGGGTTAGGACGGGTTAGGTGAGTTAGGGAGCGGGTGAGATGAGTGTGCGATAGTGACGGACCTTAGGGTTAGGGTTTGGGTTAAGGTAAGTGGGTAGTAAGTGGTGTGTGTATAGTTTAGTGAAGGGTTAGGTGTCAGAGTTTAGGTGTATGTGTGTGGATTGCTGTTTGTTTGGTGTGCTTGTGTTGTATGTATGTGTTTTGGATCAGCGACTTTTTTCTCTAGAAAAAAAATCGCTGTTCTGACATTTCGAGATTGTAAGCTTTTGCTTACATAAGTTCAATCAATCAGCGTTCACTTTTTTAAGCATTCGCTGATCTGATATAGACCCAAAGAGAAGGTTCTTGGTAAGAAGTGGAGCTTAGTATTTGTGGTGTTTGTAGCGTGTACTATAGTAAAGCTCCACAGATGTCTGCTTATTCAGAAAGAGTGGCGTACAGTGACAGAGTAATAGAGGACTGAAATGTTGCTGCTTGTATCTGGAGAATATCACACAGTGAACAAGCAGAAGAGTATCCCATTGGCCATAACTAGACTTACCCTGAAATTAATCTCTTAAGAAAATGTGAGAACAGAAAATAAAAAGGGAAGAAACATGCAAACTGCAAAATCAAAACAGAGATACCTTGGCAGTCTTTTTAAGGTCTAATCCCAGACAAGTGGGAGGACAGATTAGATAATGTTATGTAACATGCTGTAGCTTTAATTTTTGTTTTGCATCTAGGATAAAGGATTTATGGGCTGTTATCATTTTATATGGGAAATCTTCTGTTATATTTATGTGGATGACATTAATTTTACATGAAGTGGACGTATTACTTAGATGCAGAATGTAATGGAGTGTAATGTGTTCTGACAATCTGAAGGTCTGTCATTCAAGAAAATTCATTACAGAGATCTTCAGAAATGCTGGTTACTGACAAATGATTAGACAGACTAGACTGACTGATTGATTACAATTATTGAAAGTGTTGCTGGAGAATAGCATAAAGTAAATGTAGCATTGTCTAAGGCGAAGGCCACAGATGTCTGAAGATGGTTCAAACCAGAATTACTTGTTTCTTGTCTTTGTGGAAAGATGGATTTTAGTTAACAGTTATGCTGAAGCAGAGAGATGCTTTTTCAATGTGAGGTAATAGGTTAGTCAGAGGCCAGCTATTACATTATACGTAGTGTAGAAACAATGGATTAAATTACAAAGAGAAAGGCATTATGCAATAACAACAGAAGAAGTGAAATACAGAAGTTACTGGAAGTCACATTTCATAAATCTTGTGCCATTTCTGACCAGGGCATTTTCTACAGATTAACTGCAAATCAAGTTTTCTCAGCCATGGGGATGAACAGCTGCATCTGTTTAGCAGAATATTAGGTAAACAAGTATTTAATTCTTTGTAACAATCAAGGTACAAAATTGCTATATTTGCTTATATTAACCCAAGCTACACAAAAACTCTTAGAGGTTATTTTGAAGGTGTGATACAAATGAGAAGATTTCCTGCAGAAACTGTACTGGTGTTTGAAGTTTATAGAACTATTAAATTCTAGCCGTTTGGCGTGAACTGCTCCATGATTTGAATGCAGTTTAGCCACTGTAGATGAGAAGCAAACAAAGCACCTCTAGACTGAAGTTTGCTGCTGTCAGTCTGAGAAAACTTTGTAGCATTTTCCTTAGATGTTTAGTCTCCATGGTCGGTATGCACTATATTGCAGCCTGCCTCTGTTGCCTTTACCATATCCTTCTGCTGTTTAATAGCAGTCTCCATGGTCTTACCCTGTATATTGCAGCCTGCCTCTGTTGCCTTTACCATGTCGTCCTGCTGTTTAATAGCAGTCTCCATGATCTTACCCTGTATATTGCAGCCTGCCTCTGTTGCCTTTACCATGTCGTCCGGCTGTTTAATAGCAGTCTCCATGATCTTACCCTGTATATTGCAGCCTGCCTCTGTTGCCTTTACCATGTCGTCCTGCTGTTTAATAGCAGTCCCCATGATCTTACCCTGTATATTGTGCAGCCTGCCTCTGTTGCCTTTACCATGTCGTCCTGCTGTTTAATAGCAGTCCCCATGATCTTACCCTGTATATTGCAGCCTGCCTCTGTTGGCTTTACCATGTCATCCTGCTGTTTAATATTAGTCCCCATGATCTTACCCTGTATATTGTGCAGCCTGCCTCTGTTGCTTTTACCATGTCGTCCTGCTGCTTAATAGAAGTCCCCATTATCTTACCCTGTATATTGTGCAGCCTGCCTCTGTTGCCTTTACCATGTCATCCTGCTGTTTAACAGCAGTCCCCATGATCTTACCTTGTATATTGTAGCCTGCCTCTGTTGCCTTTACCATGTCGTCCTGCTGTTTAATAGCAGTCTCCATGATCTTACCCTGTATATTGTGCAGCCTGCCTCTGTTGCCTTTACCATGTTGTCCTGCTGCTTAATAGCAGTCCCCATGATCTTACCCTGTATATTGTGCAGCCTGCCTCTGTTGCCTTTACCATGTTATCCTGCTGTTTAATAGCAGTCCTCATGATCTTACCCTGTATATTGTGCACCCTGCCTCTGTTGCCATTACCATGTCGTCCTGCTGTTTAATAGCAGTCCCCATGATCTTACCCTGCATATTGTGTAGCCTGCCTCTGTTGCCTTTACCATGTCGTCCTGCTGTTTAATAGCAGTCCCCATGATCTTACCCTGTATATTGTGCAGCCTGCCTCTGTTACCTTTACCATGTCATCCTGCTGTTTAATAGCAGTCCCCATGATCTTACCCTGTATATTGTGCAGCCTGCCTCTGTTGCCTTTACCATGTCGTCCTGCTGTTTAATAGCAGGCCCCATGATCTTACCCTGTATATTGCAGCCTGCCTCTGTTGGCTTTACCATGTCATCCTGCTGTTTAATATTAGTCCCCATGATCTTACCCTGTATATTGTGCAGCCTGCCTCTGTTGCTTTTACCATGTCATCCTGCTGCTTAATAGAAGTCCCCATGATCTTACCCTGTATATTGTGCAGCCTGCCTCTGTTGCCTTTACCATGTCGTCCTGCTGTTTAATAGCAGTCCCCATGATCTTACCTTGTATATTGTAGCCTGCCTCTGTTGCCTTTACCATGTCATCCTGCTGTTTAATAGCAGTCTCCATGATCTTACCCTGTATATTGTGCAGCCTGCCTCTGTTGCCTTTACCATGTTGTCCTGCTGCTTAATAGCAGTCCCCATGATCTTACCCTGTATATTGTGCAGCCTGCCTCTGTTGCCTTTACCATGTCATCCTGCTGTTTAATAGCAGTCCTCATGATCTTACCCTGTATATTGTGCACCCTGCCTCTGTTGCCTTTACCATGTCGTCCTGCTGTTTAATAGCAGTCCCCATGATCTTACCCTGCATATTGTGTAGCCTGCCTCTGTTGCCTTTACCATGTCGTCCTGCTGTTTAATAGCAGTCCCCATGATCTTACCCTGTATATTGTGCAGCCTGCCTCTGTTGCCTTTACCATGTCGTCCTGTTTAATAGCAGTCTCCATGATCTTACCCTGTATATTGCAGCCTGCCTCTGTTGCCTTTACCATGTTGTCCTGCTGTTTAATAGCAGTCCCCATGATCTTACCCTGTATATTGTGCAGCCTGCCTCTGTTGCCTTTACCATGTCGTCCTGCTGTTTAATAGCAGTCCCCATGATCTTACCCTGTATATTGTGCAGCCTGCCTCTGTTCCCTTTACCATGTCATCCTGCTGTGTAATAGCAGTCCCCATGATCTTACCCTGTATATTGTGCAGCCTGCCTCTGTTGCCTTTACCATGTCATCCTGTTTAATAGCAGTCCCCATGATCTTACCCTGTATATTGTGTAGCCTGCCTCTGTTGCCTTTACCATGTCGTCCTGCTGTTTAATAGCAGTCCCCATGATCTTACCCTGTATATTGTGCAGCCTGCCTCTGTTGCCTTTACCATGTTGTCCTGCTGTTTAATAGCAGTCCCCATGATCTTACCCTGTATATTGTGCAGCCTGCCTCTGTTGCCTTTACCATGTCATCCTGCTGTTTAATAGCAGTCCCCATGATCTTACCCTGCATATTGTGTAGTCTGCCTCTGTTGCCTTTACCATGTCATCCTGCTGTTTAATAGCAGTCCCCATGATCTTACCCTGTATATTGTGCAGCCTGCCTCTGTTGCCTTTACCATGTCATCCTGCTGTTTAATAGCAGTCCCCATGATCTTACCCTGTATATTGTGCAGCCTGCCTCTGTCACTTTTACCATGTCGTCCTGCTGTTTAATAGCAGTCCCCATGATCTTAACCTGTATATTGTGCAGCCTGCCTCTGTTGCTTTTACCATGTCGTCCTGCTGTTTAATAGCAGTCCCCTTGATCTTGCCCTGTATATTGTGCAGCCTGTCTCTGTTGCTTTTACCATGTCGTCCTGCTGTTTAATAGCAGTCTCCATGATCTTACCTTGTATATTGTAGCCTGCCTCTGTTGCCTTTACCATGTCGTCCTGCTGTTTAATAGCAGTCTCCATGATCTTACCCTGTATATTGCAGCCTGCCTCTGTTGCCTTTACCATGTTGTCCTGCTGTTTAATAGCAGTCCCCATGATCTTACCCTGTATATTGTGCAGCCTGCCTCTGTTGCCTTTACCATGTTGTCCTGCTGTTTAATAGCAGTCTCCATGATCTTACCCTGTATATTGTGCAGCCTGCCTCTGTTGCCTTTACCATGTCATCCTGCTGTGTAATAGCAGTCCCCATGATCTTACCCTGTATATTGTGCAGCCTGCCTCTGTTGCCTTTACCATGTTGTCCTGTTTAATAGCAGTCCCCATGATCTTACCCTGTATATTGTGTAGCCTGCCTCTGTTGCCTTTACCATGTCATCCTGCTGTTTAATAGCAGTCCCCATGATCTTACCCTGTATATTGTGCAGCCTGCCTCTGTTGCCTTTACCATGTCGTCCTGCTGTTTAATAGCAGTCCCCATGATCTTACCCTGTATATTGTGCAGCCTGCCTCTGTTGCCTTTACCATGTCGTCCTGCTGTTTAATAGCAGTCCCCATGATCTTACCCTGCATATTGTGTAGCCTGCCTCTGTTGCCTTTACCATGTCATCCTGCTGTTTAATAGCAGTCCCCATGATCTTACCCTGTATATTGTGCAGCCTGCCTCTGTTGCCTTTACCATGTCGTCCTGCTGTTTAATAGCAGTCCCCATGATCTTACCCTGTATATTGTGCAGCCTGCCTCTGTTGCCTTTACCATGTCGTCCTGTTTAATAGCAGTCCCTATGATCTTACCCTGTATATTGTGCAGCCTGCCTCTGTTGCCTTTACCATGTCATCCTGCTGTTTAATAGCAGTCCCCATGATCTTACCCTGTATATTGTAACCTGCCTCCATTGCTTTTCATTGATTATGCATTTGCTGCATGGACAGAGAAAGAGTGTCAGGAGTGCTGACTTGCACAACAGCTATTTTGCACAGCAGAAGACCAGGGCTTTTGCCCTGAAAACTTATTAGAACATGTAAAAAGAAATCATGTCTGGTTACAGCAAATACCACTGACTTAGTTAGAATGTGTCTCTCTCAGTCCCTATTCCCCCACTCCCTAGATATGGCTTAATACATATACCTTTGTAATGAGAGGGCATGTTTCAATGCTCACAGGTGGTTATCCATACTTCAACTCTATGTGTCATGTGTCTAAGAGAAATTAACACTGGCTGCATTTACTGGAACCAATTAACTAGCTATCTTATTAAGGACAAAGATATGTAGAAGGGCTTCATATTCATATATAGTAAGATAGTGGGGTAGGCATTTTTTGAAAGGATAAGTCCAGATACAAGTTAGCCATCTGCTGCTAACTTGATTTTACCACATTATTAGAGGAAGGCATAACATTTGTTTCAGATAGTTATGGAGTACTTTGTGCATAATTTGATAGAAGTTAATATTTATAAGAAACTCGACTGCATACCACTTGACTTTAACATAACTCCCATATGCCAAGTGTAACAAGCAAGGCTAGTTACTTTCATTCATAGTTTATGCTTGGGGAGCAGGGACACATTTTTGTTGTGATGGTGGACACATCTTTTGCTTGGGATGGTGGGTCACATTTTAAGCTTGTCCTGCTGAAAAGTGACAAAAAAGGATGCATGTCAGCAGCTGTAAAATTATACTTTGTAGTACTACAGAGATTTGGTAGAGCTCTTTTAAATAAGGGAGCTTGTGCAACTTAGTATCCGAAGCAAACATCATCTTTCTAAAATGAGGCAAAGCATTTTTTTATAAAAATGGCTAATAACCAGGGGGATGCCATGAAAGAGGCCACATCTTTTGGTAATTTTATGCTGTGTGTCAAAAACAGTCTTTTTAAATATGAAAAGAGGCACAGAACCTGATATTGGCTTCTACTATGACATGACAACTTCCTCAAAGTCGACATTCTAAAACAATGGAAAAATGCCCAAAATTCAGAAGGGCAAAATACACATCCTTAGTTGTCTTTTTGCAGAAGGTACATGTCCCCCTGTACCCCTTTCATGTGTGAGGGTTCCTCAAACTCATATATACCAACTCCAGTCACCAAGTTGAAGAAAGGAGAAATCTCACAGTACAAGTGAATTATTGTCGTCGCACATTTAGAAACTACACAGCCAATGACTTCCTGTGGGAAAAAGCATTTGCTGGTCATATTTTGTATCTGCTTGTTACTGACATTTGCACAGATATGTTGTGCTAGGGTGTTATTACTGTTATTTCAGGAGTATATTGTCCAGCTGGGAAATGTTTTTTTTTTTTCTTTCTGATTTATACTGTACATATATCATTCCTTCTGCACTTGTGTTTTATTGTACAATTTAAAAAAATCTAGTCAAAAAAAGAAAGAAACTTAGCAAAGGAAGAACTGCTCCTTTTTAGGTTTTATGATTAGTTTTTATTTTGTGCTAGAAAATTAGAAACGAGTTTTTGATATTTTGTCCATTCAGTAATTTTATGTAATGTAGCCTTTTCATCTCACTGTTTGATAAGCAGACTATCATTAGAGAGAAAAACTGAGAAATTTAAATTCAGTGCTTACCTGTAAAAAGATGGAGTTCACTGTTATCTCTAAATGTTTTTTTTTATTTTTATTTATTTTACATTTGTTGACCGGGCTAGTCTAGCTGGATATATGTCCATTTTCAGTAGAGGCCCGGGGAGAAAAGCTCCAGAAAGTTAAGTACAATAGACAATAGACAAAGACAAAGATAGGTACAGCATCATTAATGCTAAAAACAGGGCAATTGAATAGAGGTAGTACATGAAAATAGTCAAATACATAGAACATACACCAATCATATAAAGTTGAAAAATTTTTTTTTTTTTTTTTTTTGCAACACACAGTGAAATACATAAGCCTCAAATGTAATAGTGGTAGAGCTGTCAATGTTACAGAGAGGCATAGATTATAGGAAGTTTGGCAGAAGAAAAGGTAGGGAGGTGGAAAAAGAGTTAATCAGGGTTAGTGCAAGAGCATAGCCAGTGTTTGTTGAGATGAGTTGAGATGAATTTTTAGCTGTGTTATTCTTTGTTTCTAAATAATTAATAAATTGTAGGTGGTACCTTACAATTTGACATCAATGTGATGAAATAAGTTGTGATATGATGGTAATATGAGCCTCACAAGCTCTACTATAGAAATGTTACTGAAATGACAACTGCACACTTTGTATGTTACCACTGTGTCATCCTTCTTTAACATTGCTTCTGTTTTTTGTTTTTTTGTCACCTAGACTTACCCCTGTGGGTTTTTGTTCTTCTGTTAGGTACACCAGTGTTTTATGTAGTATTGCTGGATATGATGTCATTTTGTTCATCCTCCTATAGAGGTTTTGAAAGTTCATTTTTGCTGTTGTGAGGCTTAGTAGCTCAGTTTGTATTTGAGGGCTTAGAATTTTAGTAGGCCATATGCTACAACTTAAAGAAAACACATTTGATTACTGTTCATTGACAGAATACACTTTGCTAAACCAATGCCACACTGAATACTGGTTTCTTGGGCTCAGAGAATTTCTAGATATAGAGGGATGTGGTAAAAAGGTTAGTATAGTAGTTTGAAAATGTGTGCGGATGGCTGTACGTTGTTATTTGATGATGTAAATGCAGTGCTTCCAGGAATTTTGTAAATTTTCTTGAATTGTGGGAGATGCAGTGGGCTTAAGTTTCAACTGTAGAAATCTACAATATTTATTTATTTATTTGTTTGTTTATCTATTGACATTTGATTACCAGGAAAGTCTGACTGGGTAGAAGCCCATTTTCAGTGGGAGAAAAGTTCCAAGTTAATACAAAACATTTTAAGAACAATAATTTTACGATCTTCAAAAATAAAACAAAAACATCTGTACTTTAAATAATTATAGCAAATTAGACATAATATAAAAAACATTGGTTAAGAATTGATACAAGTTAGATGACAATCATTTAATATTTAGAATTTTTACAGTTTGTAGATGAATTAAAGGTTAGTCTAATACAAACAGGAATTGCAATATGAAGTGAGGGAAAAACAGGATTATGGTGTATTTAGAGAGAAAGTCAGAGAAGAGAATTTGAAAGAAGTAAGGAAGTGAGCGAAGAAGGGAGTGTAAGGAGATATAAGGAATGAAAAGGTGCTTCTTCTTAATTAGAGTTGGTAGTAGTGATTACCCACAAAAGGTGTGCCATGTTGTAAGATGCGGGATAAATGCATACTGGGTCAAGGTTTACCAATCAGAGTTAGAGATCATGAAGTAAAACTGGTTGGACTTAAGGGGGGAAGTATCTGTCATGTTGCATGGAGATGGTCAGATAAAGTTAGTTTATTGTGTTGCAGGGTAGAAGTAGTGAGGGTTTTAGTGTTATTGCTAGTATTATTTTACTGAGTCATGTGAGTACATGTCAGTAGTGTAGTGTGTTACTAGATTTGCAAAAAGTATATGAAAACTCTGAGTGCTAATGGAAAAACAGTAGGATTAGTAGGGTAGGAGTTAGCGAGGGTAGAAATTAAAGTGTTGGATGAAACAGGATTTTAGAACAAATGCAAGTGCACTGAATTTGGTCTGAAGGCTAAGTGGAATGGAGCATAATCTGAGATGGGTGAAGTGGAAAGAGAACAGAGTAAGTTAGGGAGGTACAGGAATACAAGTGGAGAGAAGTACAGATATGGAGTTGTATAAATGCGTGTAAGTGCAGGTTAATTTGAGCAGTCATAATAAGTATAGCATTCAGGGTCTGTTTAATAAACTGATGTGCAAGGCATTGAGGGAAGAGATTAGAAAATAGAGCGGTGAGTGGTTATGCTTTACTGAGGACTTGAAGGAAGGAGAAAGTGTTCATTTTATGATGTAAAACTATCGCAGTTCATTGAAGTATTGTAAAGGCAGAGTGACTGGTTAATGCATAAGGCAGTGGTCATCAGGTTTCTTTGTTGGACATGCAGGGTCAGGAGTAGGGGGTACTAAGTTAGGAGATTATGCAGATAAACAAGACTGGCTAAGAGTGGAAAAGGACAGGACATAAAGATCTTAGTTACAGCAGGAGTCAGTCACTGAAAGTGACCTTTGGAATAGGGATGGGCTCAGGGAACAGATGCAATACGTTACAAGAAATTTGAGAATCTTGTTATAAATGGTGGGAGGACCACCACAGAAACACAAACCACTATACTTCCCTGCATAACCTTACCAAGTAATTCTTACATAGAGATAAAGCTTTTTAGGCACACTTCCTAACAAACCACACTCTCATGCAGGCCAAAGCACTTCTGGAAGCAAGTTAATTTACTAACAGGGATGAAAAATATCTTAAGACAAGAGATCTTCAAACCTTGCCAGTGTGAACAAACACACTTATCTTTTTTCTGACATCCTCAAGAAATTTAGCAACCTCCCTCAAATAAATAATCACAGTTCCTACCAAAATCAACAATCACCTTCCTCTCCACCATTCATTCCCCATTTCTACTTTAAACAGATAATGTCCGAAGAAGTGAATGCCCAGCTTAACAAAGTTCCCACAGACACACCCCCTGGCTCAGATAATCTCAGCCCCTAGATAATTTATCACTACAGACACAACCTCACTTCCTCCTCACCCACTTTACTATGGCTCTCCAAAAATATTTGCCCTAAGTAAACCACTTTCAAAACTAACCCCCAATCCTTCCCACTTCCGATTAATTTCTATTCTACCGACCCCAGGAAAAATCCTAGGAAAAACTGAATATACACAATTACATCCAACAGTATAAAGTTTTCTCTATAAAGTACATTTTTTTGGCCAGAAAACAGTACCTTGAATGCACGTTGCACCCTAACAGGCAATATACTTTTGAACAAAATCAAGCACAGCCTTAAAATAGCACTTTTAGTAGATCTCACTAAAGCATTTGATCTCATTGACCACTCCAACCTTTCTGACAAGCTTACAGAAACAGGCATTATTACAGACAGTCTAGAGTGCTTTAAAGATTTCCTGTCAGGCACTTCAAAATGAAAATAGAGTTTTCCATCTCTGCAGAAGCTTCTGCATGTATAGGAGTCCCTCAGGGGTCCTTCATTGCCCCACTACTATTTTTCATATTTGTTAACAAACCCCCATACTTTTTCCCCTACTGATCCCTTATCTTACATACAGAATACATGATCATTTACAGATCTAGTCACAACCTCACATACATTCATTCCCAGTTTCTGTCAGACATTCACTCACTTCATGAATGTCTTATAAATAATAATCTAATACTTAACCTTTCGAAAACTAAAACCATGCTGTTTGAAACCATTTAAATGCTAAAAAACTTTCCTGGGCCCCAAACAACATGCACATCTCAGACTTAAACAGCATCAATTTATAAATAACTTCCTTAGAATATGGCTAAACCAAATGCTTAACTTCCATCTCCAAATTAAAAAAATAGAAACAAAATCAATTCCTTCCTTCCTTCTCTTCCAGGCCAAAAAAAAAAAAATCTTACTGTAGTACCCCAGCAAGAATGGTTATAGGCAGAGTTCCTCCTAACCCAGCTAGAATACACCCTTCCAATAACCACAGCAGCTGCTTAAAAAAAAAAAAAAAATACTATTCCACTCTGGATACCATCACAAACAAAATCTGTTATCTCATCAACAACTCAACTACCAAGGGACAATACTATCTCAATCTTCTAAAAGCTAAGTGGCTTCCTAAAAAACAGAGAGTTGATTGCTTACTTGGAGCACTGCTCTTTAAGCTATTACATTTGGAAACATTTTCACCTCTATCATCCAAACTAATGGAAAATAAACATCTTTCTATAATCTGAGGAGCTACTTTCAGACTTCTACAACACTACTAGAATCACACAAATAAATTATATTGTGCCAAAACTCCTTTTCTGCTGCAGTCCCTACACTTTGGCAATCTTTCCCCATCCATCTAATAGAACTCTCTTCATACTCAACCTTCAGCCTATAATTAAAAATGTACCTTCTCAAAGAAAGCCCAGTGCTCCTACCTGCAAAGGAATTATGGCATATATCCACCTATCCATTTTCTGTCTCCCCTCTGCCTCCTTTATTCTGACATTTTAACAATCCTATGGTCATTCATTCTGTAACACTGTATCTTAAAGTATGACAGCTTTAATGTAAATAGTGCTCAAAATGTGATGTGGCTTGCAGGGAAATTCTTGCATTATTGTGATATAGTTTTTCATTAATAGCTTTGTATTAACTAATACATCCTGCTGTGTGTATCCTAGAATAATATCAGCATTGTTTTCTTTTCTTGTTCTTTTAATTGATGTGTTAACTACGATTGCTGTTATTATAGGGACTAAATGCTCTCTGAATCTTGTTAAGTGTTTTTTCACATAGAGTGGGTACACAGCCTACTCTACAGTGGGTAGGAGACAGAGAGAGCCCACAGAAACATTCAAGCAGGTATGGGATGGAAGTGTCAGATGGAAGGTAGGACTAGACTAGAGGTGGAATGTTAAATGTACTTTTTGGTAGACTAGATAGGCTATCTCTGTCAGAAATATTTAATGTAATACAGTTAGCAACAGATGCACAAATCAAAGCACACCATAAAATGTGCGTCTGAAAATAGTTGTAAGCAGCATGCTGCACCACTACCCAAACATACATAAATCAATCAGTCAGTCAATTAGTCAACTGTCCAATGAACTAGTGGAGTATTGCATGAGTCTGTTCTGGGTGCTGTGTTCTTCACCGAGTTGGTTTTGGACAAACTTGGTGGAATACAGGACAAAATGTGCCTCTTCTCTGATGACACAATGATAGACATGCAGCAGTAGAGGATGGAAGTGTACAAAATGTCTTGAAAAACCTGATGAAGTGGGCTGAAAGACATGATCCCAGGTTCGTTGTGGCTAGATAGAATGTTCTGCAGTTGTGCCAGAGCACCCCATGTGATGTGTGATGTCACTGATGTGTCCAATCGGGGGTTGAATTTGTGGTAACAGAACAAGAAAAGGAGCTGGTTATCACACCAGTCTAAATGGAGGAGAGTGAAAGGCTGTAGCAGCTGAAAGCATATTTTTGAGGTTATGTGTGGATGGATAGTTTTCAGAAGAAACATCGTTCTGTCAGTCCACTGGCCCCTGCCCTCTTCAAACCACACCTTAAGCACTGCATATGGTTTTGAAGGCTGTACAGGAAGTGGAACATCAGGCTGCTGCATAGAGTTCAGTGAAAAGCCACTAGAAATCTGTGTGGGATGGAGGGGAAAAATGTGTGGCTAAAGGTGGGAGGAGTCAGACGTTTTCTGAACAGGAAGGATGGGGTGAAGGGGGGAGTGGACACAGTCAGCATATTATAGGGACTAACTAATATCTGCATCTTTGAAAGTACTTTTTCACATAAATGGTTGTAAACTCATGGCATAGACTACAGTCGGCAGTAAAGAGAAAGAACCCACAGAAGGGCTGAAGGTAGGACTAGCCTGGAGATAAAATGTAAAATGTACTTTTTTGCCAGATTAGATAGGTTGTCTACATCAAGCCAGTTGAATATAATGCAATAGGAAGCAGATGTACAAATCAAACTGCACTGTGAAATGTGTGTCCTTGTGTTTCTAGTGACCTATGAATAAAGCAAACATTTTGCCCAAATGTTGAACTGAATTTGAAATAAATAATTACCTCAATTTTCCATACCACTGCAACTGTGTACTTTCATTTTCACAAACAGGAAAAGTCTTGAAAATGCATAAGTCAAGATATTCAATTTTAAAAGGAAAATTTCAGAAAGCATTCATCTTTTTATAATTTATAACCTCAATGCAAAGAAAGTGTGTAAGGGCCATCAGTATATCCAGGTAATTATTGATTATCCAACAAAATTTCTTGAAGCTGGATCCCTGTGAAGTGTTAATGCAGAGCCCATAGCAAAATAACTATTACTGCTTTGGGATCAACTGCTTCCATATTTTCACTTTACTGTAAGGTGAAAACCTCCATCTTTGAAAAAAAAATAGTAGCACATAAATGACTTATTTTCTTTCATGTTATTCCATATTTTGTATTTTCTTTGTAAGCAAACCTTCATTTAAAATTTCAAAAGCTGATTCTTAAGACTGGTGTTATTGCTGCAAGCACTACTATATGCATATTATATTGTTCTTAAGAAGGATCTTATCAGATATTGTGTGTATACCTTTAAATGTTAATGAGGCGTAATACTTCACTGTCCACACATGGTGTAATACATAGAAGTTTCAGAGAACTCAGTCTTGATGTAGACCTCATGGAAGTTAGACTACATGTCCTGTATGTGTGTGTGTCATTTATTAAACCTTTGGACACAATGCATAACCTCTATTACAGTTTTCCTCTGCTGTAGAGTACATTACAAGCACAACTTTGCTTTGGACATAAGTATCAGGTCTGATAATAGCTGCAGTGAAGTGATAGGAGAGAATTTTTATACGAGTACTTTTTATAAATATATTATTGTACGTGTAAGAAGTTTGGGTACAGCATACCAGCTGGTCCTAATTCACCCAAACCTCATAGTTTATGCAGTTGAGATCACCAGTGTCAAATAATTCATGGTGGGCTGGTGACTGGTGCCTGCTCAGCAATGTTAAATGATTTGTGGTGTATAGGTTACCTCTGCCATGTTTTTTGCCCTGTCCAGATCAAGAGTGCCAAACAGTGGCAGTCCCTCAATCCCTGGATTCCTAAGTATTTGATGCATATATGTTTATTTTGCCAGTTGCCACACAGCACACTGGCAATTGCTGTAAACACCATATAACAATCCCCCCGCATAAACCTAGGAAACATCCAGTAATAATACACAGACAGTCTCAGGAGTATTTTCAGCATAAGGATCTGTACCCCACACACACATCCTATGCTTCTGATGAGAAGACTAGCTTCTGAAAGTGTCTATAGTATGGGTCTTTCCATTTTTTTTTATTTGTACTTACTAATGCAAATGCAAATCAGGAGTAATTTGATTTCAGCCTGGCTAAAAAGAAGCCATCTGAGAAACACTCTTTCACTGATTAGCAAATAACACAGCAAGCCTGTAGCCAGAAACTTAGCATAAAGTTGCTAGCAACCCCATAATCCTTCTTAATATTAAAAGAAAACTGGATATGTTTAGGGGAATTGAGAATTTCTCTAATTACCGCAGTGATGCAAGATGAGCCATTTTCATTCTGAAGCAGAGAATCAAAACATTCTTAACAAATATTTATGAGTCTATAGTTAGTAAAAAAATACAGTTCAATGTAGGACTAAAAATATTCTTAAAAGGAGCATGACAATTCCCGTTGTAACAACAAAAAGAATGAAGAAATGTTATTAAGCATCACAGTAGTACATCTTTAACTTTCCATCAATACAGTTTCCATAATCATAAGCTAACCAGATTTGTCTGAAACCAGTTTTCTAGAGGTTTTAGTTGGTGTTCTGTTTATACAGATCAAGCCTCATTTCTAAAAAGTCAACATTGTTAAGGGCTGTTGTAATTGACTTGTGGGTGTGTTGTCAGTTTAGTGACTGGAAGATGTGAGTGACTGAGAACTACTCATGAAAGGACTTAAAATTACTGGTAGCCTAACACTTTCCTTGAACAGTTACTCTACTCCATGGTGTTTTAACTGGCACATTATGTGTGGGGGTGGGGTAGTTTTTTAAAATCATTAAAATGTAAAGATTTTCCATTTATTACAACAAAAAGGCAAATCCACAACTGACTCATTTAATAGGCATTGTTTGCAGTTTTCTTTGTATATAATCAAATCAGAAAATTCCGTAGTTATGCAGTTAGCAATTATCACACACCCACACAATAAAACCTGGTGAGAGCTGTGCTTTGATTTGCCTAGTGAAGCAGCTTGTAAAAGGTTTTACATCTACAGTGCTAAAGAGCCAGTGAGTTTTTGAACATCCATGGTGTTTGAGTCCAGAGCTGGTTGATTTGAAACAGTATCTTGTTCCGAGTCCAAGATATTTCATCTTGAAGGGAAAGACTGTGATAGCAAGTGATGGAAAAGCCATCAGCAGTTTGTGTATTATTCATGCAGCACAATGCAGTATTCATAATGGAATGTCACTCCTAGGAACAGTTTTAAGCATTGCCTGTACCATATGTTAAGTTCATATACATTACTGCCTGTTATGATATGAATGGGTTTTACTTCTTGAAAATATGAACCGCAGAAATGTATACTGTAGGTACTTAAGAAAGATGTGTACTCCAGCATAGACACACACACACACGTGTGTGTGTGTGTGTGTGCATGTAAATATGTAAATACATATGCATGCCTTGGTCTTTGAGTGTGTTTATGTATCAGTTTGTGTGTGTGTGTGTGTGTGTGTGTGTGTGTGTGTGTGTGTGTGTGTGTGTGTGTGTGTGTGTGTGTGTGTAAAAACCTATATCTATCTGTATACATATAAGTTAATTGACATAAATTTATTTATTTAGTTATTTAGTTATTTGTTTTTATGCTAAAATTGTTGCTGGTACAAATGGTACAGTTAATCTAATTACTTTATAATCAAGATGCAGAACATCAACTCTTAACATAATTCATTATGTTTTTTTCTTGGGTTGCAATTCTGCAACCTTGGAGTTAGTTTGTATAAGTTATGGGGGTCTGGTTGGCATTACTCACATCTGGGGATATGGAGTCAGGGCACCCTGACATAGATGCATTTTGTATATATATTTGGATTTGGTTAAATTTAAGTTTTGTTTTTTTTGCAAAACATTGATCAGAAATGGAAATGTATTATTTACGTCTGCAATGTTTTTACTGTTCGTTGTTGTGATTGTAGATGAAATTGCACAATTCATGGTGTTTCATGCAATTTCTTCTCCAGTCTTTCATAATAAACATGTAAATATATGGGGGTAGGGAATGACTAAGACGAAAAACACTCCACATTTCACCCCCAGCAGTATTTATCTGAACTTACCTTTTGCACATCCATTTCAGAGACGAATATAAAATAGTAGTGTTACCAGCCTGATCTCACAGATTGGGAATTGTTTCTACAGAATGGGACTTGTGCAGTTAGTAACAGAGAGCAGTAAGCTGGTGTTTTGACAGTGCTTTAACTTAAATATTTAACTTATCCATTTGTTTGACTGATCATACCTGGACCAGTGTATCTAGCCTGTATCAGAGTTCAGAATGTTTATTATGTAAACTGGTATCCCCTTTCAGTGCACAGACTAATATGCATGCTAATGAAGCTAGTTGTTTACAGCTAGTGTCCATCTCACTGTTTATGCCTTTCTGACAACCAGGTTACACTTCCAACAGGTTTTAGTGGCATTGTAAGTCATTTTGAAGTAGGCTGGGATACCAGCACCGATTGTCAGAAAACTTGTAAAATACAAGTGGTATATATGGAATGTTGATGGTAGGAGAAATCTGGAAAATTTTTAAGTAAAACAACCATTAATTATTTGCTTTGTACAATCATCTTTTAGTACACATGCTGAAAATGTCAAGTCCAACTTCAGTAGTCTGTCCTCTCATAAGTTGTTTTCTGTAATAGTTTAGGTTTTCTAGTCCCCGAAGGGTGCCAGGTAACAAACATCTTTTGCTTAAAATTTCTGAAGCAGTAAAACCACAATTTCTGTTATTTTACACAGTATTTCTCTGACCTTTTGCAATCATTGGTCAAGCCACAGGAAAAGCTGTCAGTATGGTGTGTGTGTGTGTGTGTGTGTGTGTGTGTGTGTGTGTGTGTGTGTGTGTGTAGACATACAAACAAGCATAGCATCAATGTTTTTGGGAGGTGGAACAAAACTTAAGTACCTAGAAAAAATGCTCGGATATGGGAATATGGGAAAAACATTCAGACTCTACAAAGACACACAAAAAAATAATTAATTTTCTGATAGCTTAGTTCTCAGTTTGTCATTTAGAGGGTCTTGGGGACATTGGTCCAGGGCCTATCTTAGTAACCAGTGGGTGAAAAACTTGTGAAGATTGTTCTGGACAGGGCACTGGTCTATCTTAGAAAGCACATGCACACTCACGCCCACCTACAGGCAATAATAAAAACAGCCATTCAACCTAGTGAATATCTTTGAGAGGTGAGAGGAAATCGACTCCAGCACTAAAGTTTTCTGCCGTGGCTGCTCTTGAATAGGTTCATGGTGGAATTCCAAGTTGAACCCATTCTCAAAACAAAACAAAAAACATGTAAATTGTTATGAGAATTTTTATTATGCCTGCAAGTGTTCATTTTGCTATGACCTTCAGATTGCCTCAGTGTGCTGATTCTTATTTCTGATACTAGGGATACATTTCTATACATACAGAAATGTGGGTGGGTGGTTGTCTGGAAACAAGGGACATATGGTAGGAGTTCTTTAGCTGCTAGACATGACATAGAAATGCAGTGTTAGTGTTTAGAGAGTAAGTAAGCTGGATGTAAGGCTTCTCAAATGCTAGCTTTGCATACCTTTTATTAACTGTGATCTGAGCCTAAAAAGGTGGATTGTTGCAGGAGAGGATGTTCAGCTTCTGAATGCTAGAATTGCCTTTCCCTGCATTTGTGCTATGAAATTAACAATTAATTGAGAGATACAGCACAGTTAATGGAGAGTGGCATGTCAGCATCAGAACAGGTAGCTGATGACACTTGACACTGAAATGCAGTTTATAATAGTTCTATGACAGAAAACATTGAATTAGACTTGTTTTTGTTTGGTTACGTGGAAAGGAACCACTTTGTGGCACACTGAAGGAGAGTAGTGGATGTTTCACTGGCTTTGCAGAAGGTACACTTGCTCATTTGTGCAATAGTTGCAGCAGGTTATGTTGTCTTTGAATCTATAACTGTTTCATTGATTGTGGCAAGTTCAGCTTTTTAGAATGAGTCTGAATGATTCATTTCTCAGGATTAATCAGTACTAAGGTATTTGTCAAATTTGTAGTTATCTCTAAAGTACCAACATTTTTATCCAGGGATGGTCTTTGGCCAGTTGGACCTATATGGCCCAATAGGGCCTCACTCCCTCAAGGGGTGAGGGGCACACTAGGCTATGACAGGGTCATTATCCCTTACATGGCCCAGAAATTTGCCTGATAGATGCTAGACCACAGTGCTAGTCATTTTCTTCCTGGTAGTCTTAATCCTTGGTAGTTTCAAGTCTTATTAGTAGAGGGGACAACAATTCCCATCATGCACTGCTCTAGTGGCTAGTTGAGTATTATTAGTAGCTACAATTTCACACTTTTTATGTGGCTCATGATATCAGCTGTTCATGCTCCCATAGTACCCAGTTACTGTTGCTGACCGCTCAACAGGGTTTTCAACCTAACACTGGTCAGATTAATCATCTGCTTTTGAGAAGAGCTCCAGTTACTGTCTCAGAGGGTTGTTATACCAGGCATAGTTTAAAGACTGATAGCAAGCTTCTATGTTTTATTTTGTGTCTCTTCCTTGCTAATGAAAACAGTTACAAGAAGTAACTGAAAAAGTCATTCTCAGAGAGCATAACAACAAACTTTGGTAAGCTTTAAAAATAGATAATAGATACTGTGATATGAGATAACTTCTGATCATTAGGACATGTGACAGAATTTTACCATTTTAACAGTGTGGCTGAGGAATGATACCAGTCACAGATAGAAGCAAAGTAATCAAATAAAAGTAAAACATTGAATCGTGCCGAGAGGTCGGAGGCAGAAGGAAACATAAAATAGTTTACTTGGCTGAACATGGAAGAGTAACAATCCGTTTGTCTCACTAGTACTGGAGGTGCATTGGGTATTACAGTTTCAGAGTCACATACAAAATAGAGGAGAAATTGAAACTTAACACTAGGAAGTGGTTGGACTAGAATGGGGAGGAATTTTGGATTTTGGATGGATAGAAAACTGCAAACTCCACGAGGGCTTCCTTAAGACATTCTGATTTCCTGTCACCTGACAAAAGGATAGTTTGTAACTACTTTAAATTATCCCCAAATGTAATACTTACTGTTGCCCTTGTGACATTGGATAATGTTTGGAAAGATGTGTATTTATTAATCCACTTATCCAATTTAACAAATAATTAAAGAAATAAAAATAAACTTTCAGAACTAATTGTAGGTGAAGTAGTGTGTGAGTACTGTCATTTCTATGGAGATGTCTGAGATTACACTACAGTGCTAATATTGTTGAGCATTCTTTGCATTCTTTCCTAGTTTAATAGTTTTGTGTAGTTGTATGAAAACAAAGTATGAGAATGAACTGGGTAAGGAACAACTATTCAGAGCTAATGTAGAAGATTGGAAACCCATGAAGGAAGGAAGTGGTAATAGGAGGTGAGAATGTATAACACTCTTTCAGCCCCCCCCCCAGTCTTTCCAGTTGTTTCAGTATTCCCACAACCAGTAAGACAGCTCCACTGACAAATTTGTCCAGGACTTTCTGGCAGCAGAGGACATTGGGCATGGGAGGCAAGAACTGGGAACTGTGATGAGTCAGAAGATTTTACCACCTTTCATGTTTCAAAATGGCAGTAATGGACAGCTAATACTAATGGATGGAGGCAGCTCCTAAATGCTTTTTCCCTCCCCTCAACCTGTTAGTGTAAGAAATCAGGACAAAGCCTCAAATAATTGGGGGACAAAGGCCCCAAAATGGGACAGATTTTAAATATTGCTCTTATACATTTAAAATGTTGCTGAGTAACAGGTTTTATGTTGGGATGCATTTCCTGAAGGATATAAAGACTGAAACTTAAATATATGTCCTTATTTAGTGACTTCAGTACTCAGTGATTTACCAGAGAACCACAAAATTCCATGACGAACAGACCAAACATTTAAGGCAAAAATCGTGACATTCTGCAAAAATCTGGAGTGTTGAGAGCTATGCATGCGTGAGTCCTCTCAAATAATCTATGCTATGATCCCAGTTATTCATGTTAGGGGTAATATATAATTATCAACTATAGGGTGGGTAAGACCAATCTATAATCAAATGGAATATGTTATTACAAGCACAAAAAGGGAAATTTGCTAGGCTTAAAATGGTCTATAAGCAGAGTTAGCCTAGTACTTACCTGTGAACCTATGAGCTCATTTCTCAGTAGCATGGTCTCTTTGGTGTTGGTGTGTGTGCAAGGTATTTAACTTACAAAGATGTTTTTGTTTCATTTTACATTATTTAATTTATTTATGTAAAGTTTGATAACCAAGATAGAGCACTGAATCACTTAGATCATTTTCAGGCTCATCGTGGCAGAAATACAGCCAAATAAGCAAGAAACATTAATCAATCTCAATGCATCTGTCTGATTAAGTAACTTGGCAGAGTCACATAAAAGACACATGAAGGCTGAGGGAATCAAACCATGTACTACAAGAAGCAGTTCTTTTATTGCTGTTCTTTTACAGCTCATAGCCTTACTCATCTGCAATAAGTGCTAGACAGACTGTTGTAACCCAATCACAGTGTATTTCACACCTGTGTGCCTGCAAAAAACAAGCTAAATTAAAATGCATTCATAATTAAAATATTAACATTAAAGTCAGACTTCATGCTGTCCAATTAATTCTCAGCTAAATAATAAACACACCTCAAAATTAAGGAAACCAAGGATCAAAAGGATCATCCAAAGAACATGGCTCATATGATGATGCTCCTGTGTACTACAATAGATTTCCTTCCTTTACACCATAAGTACTTTGTTTCATAGGCAGTTCATAGTACATAGGCTTACAGTCCAGGGGACTATTAATGACAGAAATATGAGGCAAAATCAGAGATGATCTGCAAAACTGGAGTAGACTACTCAATCATTTAAAAAGTTTACAGAACAGGCTTTTCATCAAAATGGAATTTGTGAACCACAAAATCTGTGAAACTCTTAATGACTGGCATTAACTCACTGTAATCCTCAGTGATTTATTAAAAAAAATATATATATATATCAGCTAATGGAGGTCAGGTAGTCAGTGCGGAGCATTAAGGAGCTTGTTTCCTTTCCTAAGGCACAGGGTTTAATTCTGAACAAGTTACTTAACTAGGCAGTGCCACCTAACTGGGGCATTACATGCACATATTGTTTGTCTTGTACTGCAATAATGAATGTTTTCTGCAAGAGGAATAAAAATTTACCTGCATGTGCATTTCCTCCTCCTCCATTTGCATTTATGTTACATCTTCATGCTTGTTGGTCCTGTTTGGCTTTCTCATTGTTCACTGAAAATCAAAAGAAATTCCATATCCCTCCACCTCCATATGTACATGAAAATACATTTCTCTTGCTATACTCACACAGACTTTAATTCACGTGCCAATTCCTGAAAGGTGTATCACTTGTTCTTCAATATACCTCCAGTCGCATTGGCTACACATCTGCCAATCAAAGAAGATTGGAACTAGCAGAGAGAGTGGGAAATCATTTTTTTCTTGTGGGAAATCTTTTTTTTTTTTTTTTTTTTTTTTATTAAATTTGTATGTTGGTAGCTGAGACAGAACTAGGCCCTAGACAGCTGCCTAGGTCACCTTGTGCTGGATCCACTGGGATAATATATAGCATAAATGAACACAATCCTAAGTAGGTGTGATAAAAGAATTCTAGTCAGTAAAATAGGTAAGACGAAGAAGAGTACTTCGACACTGTCATAACATCATGCAGTATGATGTTTCTACGGAAACTGAGAAAATATTATACAAAGAACAAAGAATTTATTTCGTAGGATGTATTGTTGGGCATGAAATGCATAGTCAAGGGGGGAAAAGGCATAGAAAGGAGACAAAAACATGAAAAAAATAAAAAAAGCGTGTAAGGGAGGGAGACAGGGGAAAAGTGTGTAGCTATCTCCTACTCACTTTCAGGAGATCTTGGCAATACTGAAGGTTTTTGGGAGCATGTTTATTGGTAAGACAAGGTGAACTCACCTGATGAGGTACCATGTAGGCACAGAGCCTCAGGGTCAAACAGGCCACTTATAGTGTGCCTGAATGAGTTAAGATGAGAGAGGAACAACAAGAGAGGTTGGATCTAGTGGTAATCTGGAGTCCAGTAGTTTACTTCTGTCTTAACATGTATTATGATGTAGAATATGCCAATAAAGAAGAATATTGTTTTATTCTTAATGCACAGTAACAGTATATATTTTTAATACCTGATCTGAAATGCTCTTTAAGTACAGGAAGCCAGCAAATGGAGGTAAGGTTGGTGTGATAGATGGGGGTGTTAGCAGAGGAGCCCTACCAAAATGTCCCAAATTGGACTTTTCAGTTTCTAAGAGAGACACTACTTTCACCACAGAAGAACACCACTAAAGCTAGTCTGATTTGTGGAGTTTGCATTTTTAGTACGTTCAGTGATATAATTGCAATTACAAAATTGTGCTTATTGTTACGCTTTAAAATCTGAAAATTGTTCTGAAATTATGTGTATATGACTGGCAGGTTGAAATGATGTGGCATTTAACATCTTTCTTTTTAGTTTTAAAATACATTGGCATGGATTTTTAGATAAGCTACTTGAGACTGCTAAAACAATGAGGCCACAAGTCTGTGTTGAAATGGGGAAGTGATGGCACATATAATTTAGTTGTTAGATTGCTCTTTTCAGGGATTTAGATTTATAAAACTGCAGCTTTATGAAGCGGAACCTCAAGGAGTCTGACTGACAGCTACAGAAAAGAAACAATGAGGGTGTTTTATGTATCAGAATGTACCAGGAAGAATAGAGACTCAAGTTTCCTAATGTGTTATGTGACCCCTTAACTTGTAAACTTTGTACACTGTTTAGAATATGCAAATAGCCTAATGTTGAGCTGGGTAAGGTTTTATCTCACATGTGAGACTGGTGATGGCTTGTGTTGAACTGTTAATATATAATGGGCATTAACTGGACTCTAGTGACTATAACAAGATGCACGGGTCATTCTTTGACTTCAGTCTCCAGCATAACAGCTGATCTGTTTCATCTCTCTGATTCAAAATGTCGTGACTGAGAATAAATTGAAAAACAGCTTGTATACTTTTGTTTTTCTTCTTGAATCTTCAGTGACATAAACATGCATTAGTGTTTCACACAAGAAAATCACAAAGAGCAATCTCTAAATGTAGAATCTAAGTGGTCAAAGCTCTGAACGTATTATCTTGTAATTGTGTAGAGGAAAACTATCCAGGCTTGCTGGGTCCATGTTGATGGCTGGAGGGTAGGGGCTGACATTTTCTGTGTAACTTGCTCATGTATATTTCATGACTGAATTCTCAGGTGTTATCAGTCCACAAAAACTGCTTTATTGTTCTCTGAAACATCTAACAGTCCAGCCAATTCCTCAGTAGGTATGGTTCTTGCTACATTAGATTATGCCCAAAACTGAATTACAGGATCTTAACAGAGTTGTCCAAAGGCCTCCTCTGCCAATGACTTATACTTTGTGTACCATAATATGTCTTATATAGTTATAGGCATCTTGGTTTGCTCTCTGGGGTCTGTAGTTGTTTCTGTTGAAACAGAGCACTCCTGTTATCGTCCCCTCTTCTGAGCTGTAAGTACCCCATCCAACCCTCGTCAGATCTTCAGGGACCTGCGTATTTAGTGCTTCCTCCATCCCTGTCTCCCTGTTCTTATGAAGAAGCCTACTAGAAATCTCCAGGAGGTTATTTGTGAGTGATGCTTACTGCATGGCCATCATAACTGATGATAACAACTCCTTCATCCGCTACCTTTACACCTGGAAGTGGGATGGGGATACACAACGCTGTTTTTTGGAAAAGTATCAGCATTGTTTTTGAACATCTTTAATTCATTTAAGTTACGTAGCATCTGCAGTTTTCACTTAATATATATTTTATGATGTAGCATTGTCAGAAGAAAAAATTCAAATGAGTCACATCTGCCTCAGGCGATGAATTTTCCTTTATTAACAGTTAACCAGATTACACAGCATGTTGGCCAAGATGTCCGGTCTGGACTGATCTGATCTCCTCTGATCTGATCAACTTGTTTACTGACATCAACTTTTATACTGCAAGCAAAACAACTTTTTGTTACATTTCTGACCGTTGACAGTTGGCTATGAAAAACATATAGGATAAACATGTTTATCACAAATTACCTCAAACCCACAGTTAGTACAGAATGTTCAAGAAGTACAGAATGTTCAATTCAACAACGGTTGCTCAAATTTTCCAGGACACACAGCCTGCCCCAGTAAATTAACTCTTACTCGGCCGAAGGCCCTTATCCCAGGCTTCACTGAGCTATAACCAAATCTCTTTATTCTGAAATGCAGAAAACAGATATCATTCAGGTTCATAAGCAATGCTGCATGTGTTCACAGATGAGGCCCATCTTTGATAGGCATATCCCAACAAATAACATGTTCACTTTGCAAGAACAGGAAAAAGACAAATAACAGTATGTTTTTAAAACTTTTTCTCAACATTTCCCCCCTGAAAACACTTTTATTTGTCTTTTATTTCAGCAATATATGGTAAAAACTAAGTTTTTCTTTGCATACATTACTTCATTGGCAAGCCAAATTTTTAAACTTCAAAAACATTTGCAAAGAGTCACATTTCAATGCATTCACTTTCACCAGTCTGTTGCAATTGCTGGTACATCGTCTTCGTAACAGCAGTATCAACCAGTCTTTGTAGAAGACCTCTGATACAGGGTATACAACAACAACCACATACCACCATGATAGCCACAGCGACTCCAACGGACACCAGGAAACTGCTGATGAGATGACTCCATTTTCCAAACCACGCTTGTAGAAAATCTGTAAAGGGATAATTTACCCCAGAGTTCTCTGCCAATTCTTCGGATAACATCTCCAAACCTTTCAAAGCTCGAGTGATACTTCCATCAGGCGCAGTGTTGTTTGGAATATATGTACAACAGAAAGTCCCAAACATCTTGCAAACTCCTCCTTCTTTGGCCAGGAGCATATCTAACTCAATTCGATTCTGCCATGCCACCTGCGAAGTGGCCTTCAGTTGTTCAGCAATTCCTAGCAATTCCTTTTAATGCATCATTGGTATAGTTCACAAAATGCTGCTGGTTATAGTAAATGTAGTTGATCCAGTCCACATTCTTATTAGGTTGAATCCAGACAAAGATGGATGTAAAACCAGCTGCTATTTGGTTTATTGCTTTGTATTCATCAGGTACGCCTCTTGGTACGCCAATGCTATCAATGTAGACATCGTTATCAAAGATTGCTTCGGTACCTCTCTTTTTCTCCTACTCAACCACTTCGGCTTTATTTCAAGTTCTCTTACGAAATTGCTTGCTGGAACTGGGAAAATGTAGAATGGCAGAATTAACTTTACAAGTGCACAAGTTCCCTTCCAGGGAATCGTAAGCCTTGATCTGAGTTTGTTGTCTCCACATAACCACCATACGTCTGCTAAACTATGAGTTTGGTTCTCCAGAAATGGATTCCCATTGCCATTCGCAGTAACATTGCAATAGTTCTGTCCCATTTTACCATAATTTTTCCCTGTGCCATCTCTGGAAATGCACATATACGAACCTGGATAAATCGCTGCAGGCGGTTTCTCAACTTTACTTATGACCGGAAAACGCTGAGTTTCATCTTTGCATTTATCTTCAGTTTTGTTGAAGAATAATTTCAACAGACACGTTAGGTTACCTTCATCTTGCATCAATGGGACTGTTGCTAATTGCTGTTTACCTTCAGCACAAGAAATACAGTTCTCACGATGTGCTTCTCGGGTACTATATCTAACCCAAGATAACCATTCATTATGGTGTACGAATCCCGTCTTGAGTAACAATTGTTCTTCTTTTGTGAAGGCAAAATCTGCTTTATTTGTAGCATTCTTAAGGCTTTGTACTTTAAGTTGGAGGGTCCCCAAAGGATCAGTTCTAGTTGGAAGAGACACTCCGATTCCATAAACTCCTGAATCACTTTCTTGTGGTGACACAATGGTTATAGTAACTACTTGGAAATGCGCAATTTGTATTCTTTGTTGCCTGCTTTTATCTTTCTCTGGTATCACTGCACCACTTGTTTCCCATCCATTCACATCTGTTGACCACCAAACACTTGAACAATAGGTACATGAACATGGCCATCCTCCCTAAGGACTACCTCGCACTGTTGGTTTCTTCACTGGGTTTGAGACGAACTAACCCCTATTGGGCTAATCCCCCTTTGTAGCCAGACTTTGTGCTCAGAGGTCCGGTGGAGTTTGACCAATATCAATGGCAGAAGGGAGAGCCTTGAGTTTTTTACAGTGGGTGATATGAATCCACGAAGTCCTCTCAGTGATCTTTACAGCCGTAGGTGTTGAGATAACTACTTGGTATGGGCCTTCCCACCTGGGGGATGACCAATTCTTTCTCTTCACAATTCGGATCCACACCCAGTCCCCGGGTGCCACGCTTAACAAGGTTTCATTTCTGGAATCTGCAAAGGAGTCATTGGTTACAAGAGATTTGACATTTAGCAGCTTCTTCATATAATCCGCTAGATCCTCACCCCCTCACGTTCCGCTGGCAACAATCCTTGCCACTGCGGGACGTAATATGGTCTCCCAAACAAAAGTTCAAATGCTGTAAGTCCTTTGTAGGAAGGTAAGATTCACATGTACAGGAGTGCCAACGGAAGGCATGCAGTCCATGACCTATGTGTTTCTGCCATTAGTTTGCGGAGCTTACTCTTCAAGACACCGTTGTGTCTTTCCACCAGTCCAGCTGATTGGGGATGGTAAGCACAATGATTTTTGAGATCAATTTGAAACACTTGACCCTATTTCTGAACAATCTGGTTAACAAAATCAGACCCATTATCACTGTAAATGCGTCTTGGTAGGCCAAATCGGGGAATTATTTCTGTAGTCAAAAGCTTTGCTACTGTTTGTGCATTCGGATGCTTCACTGGAAAAGCTTCTACACATTTAGAAAAAGCATCAATAATGACCAAACAGAACCTTTTTCCCTCTGAGGGTGTCAATTCAATAAAGTCCATACAGAGTGTGTGGAATGGATACGGAGGGGTAGGGAATGCCTGCTGAGACTTCTTAACTCCCCCTGAGCATGATACTTTGCACATAATAAACAAGATAAACAGAATTGCTTTGCATAAGTTGAAAACCCTTTACACCAAAACACCTTAGACACTATTTGAATCAGCGTCTGTACTCCTACATGGGCAGTTCCATGGCTAACCAATGCCGCATACCTAAAAATGTTTGAGGGTAATACCATTTTGCCATCTGATGCCCTATACAACCCACTCTGTTGAGTGATACCATATTTTACCCAACAACATTTTTCCTTCTGTGTCGTCAATGTTTGCATTACTTTTAGTATCTCTAAGTCTAAGAGGTGTCCGGGCTCCAAATCATTTTCATGTAAAAGCAAATCATTTTCTTGAGCTGCCTTTTTTGCAACCATATCAGCAAGGGCATTTCCCCTGGAGACAGGATCTTTTCTGTTGGTATGTGCGGAACATTTACATATCGCTATCTGAAGTGGTAGTTGCACTGCATCTAACAACTGTAAAATTAAATCTCTGTGATTTATTGGTTTGCCTGTCGCAGTAACCATTCCCCTATTCTTCCATAGTTGAGCGAAAACATGTACAGTGGAGAAAGCATATTGACTATCTGTATAAATTGTCACTTTTTTACCCTCCCCTAAGGTACAAGCTTGAGTCAAAGCCACCAACTCAGCTGTCTGTGCAGAATAAATGTTTGACAATCCTCTTGCCTCCAAAACTTCAGTTTCTGTGGTGACAGCATACCCTACTAGTGTTTTTCCTACAGTGTCTTTTTTTGCTGATCCGTCTACAAACAAAACAAGATCAGAATCTATCAACGGAATATCCGTTAAATCTGGTCGGGGAAGTACTTTGTCATGAATGCTCTCTAAACAAACGTGTGGAGTACCTTCTTCTGGAGTCGGCAAAAGTGTCGCTGGATTAAGAGTAGTACATCTTTCTATGGTCATATGAGGCTGTGTCAGCAGCACTGTCATACACGACAAATGTCGACTAGGAGATAAAAAGGTTATCTTATCTTGCAAAAGTATAGTAGCTACTGAATGTGGAACCCGCAATTGTAATGGGTGAAACAAAACTAATGATGCTGAGGCTTGTACTGCCATGGAGGCCACCACCACAGCTTGAACACAATGCAGCAATGCCCTTGCAACAGGATCTAATCTGGAAGAGTAGAAAGCTATCGGTCTCTGTTTATCCCCATGTACTTGTACCAGAACCGAAGTCATATATCTTCCCTTACAATCAACCATTTGTACAAACGGCTTAGAATAGTTCGGAAAACCCAAAACAGAGGATCCTGCTATCAATTGCTTAATTCTAATAAATGCCTGTATTGCCTTATTTGTCCACTGTATATTATTCTTAGCCGCCATGGGAGTATCAGAGATCAGTGTGGTCAATGGCCCTACTTCCTCAGCATAGTTAGGGATCCAACTTCTACAAACATTAGTCACACCTGAAAAGGACATCATCTCCCTCTTACTGGTAGACATAGGTGCCTCAAGAATTGCTTGTTTTCTTTTGTTCTCCAATTGTCTACCTGCCAGCGAAATTAAATAACCCAAGTACTTTACTTGTGGTTTCCACAATTGTAACTTTTCTTTATTTACCTTATGTCCTTGCTCAGCTAAAAAACTAAGAAGGGCAAGGGTATCCTTTCTACAACTTTCCTGCGTGGGTGAGGCCAACAAAATATCATCTGCTTACAACAGAACCTGGCTTCCCTCTGGGGGAACAAACTGAGCTAAATTCGCAGCCATTTCTTGTGCAAATATTGTCGGACTCTCACAATAGCCCTGTGGCAATCTGGTGTAGGTGTATCTTTTACCTTGATAAGTGAATGCAAACCAAAATCTACTCTCCTTATGTAGTGGTATGGAGAAAAAAGCATTGCTTATATCTATGACAGAAAAATATCTGTGCTGAGGTAATAAATCATTAAGTAATGTATAGGGGTCAGGGACCACCGGTGCTCTTGGGATCACAGCCGAATTAACTGCTTGTAAATCCTGAACCAACCTCCATGACCCATCCGGTTTCTTTACAGGAAACAACGGAGTATTGCAGGGCAAATCTGGGCATTCAACAAGAATTCCTACCTGTTTTAGCTGCTCAATGACTGGCTTAATTCCTTCCTCTTCTTGTTTACTTAGCGGGTATTGGTGCTTACAAGGTCTAAAACCTGACTTTGGAGTTATACAAACTTCACCTGCTGTTTCCATCAGTCCTACATCCCCTTTACCTTTTGACCATAAATCTACAGGTAAGGCACTTAACGCCTCTTCCTCTTGAGTTAGGAGGATTTGTCATGCCATTTCTGTTTTGTCATCCCTGAGGTGCACACTTGGTTGTGCCCAAGTCACCCAATTTAATCTTTGTACCTGGATCTGTTGATCCTTCAACTGACTTTCGGACATTGTGTCCCAATTTGTTACCTTTTTCGCCAAATCTACCCAATGTGTCCCCACCACTTTAGTAATTGAAATATGTGGGCTATAACCTGAGCGATATAAAGAACTAATTTCCTTGGTCAAAGTACAGGTCACTACTGTATTACCTTGCTTATCCCAAAACATATCATTCAAAATTATCCTTGCAAATTTGTGCCTAAAGAATTCTTTTTCAAATTCTTTATCCGGACCAGGGGCCTGTCTGTAGTACATAGTACAATGTAAGTGCGCCGCAACCTGTGGTGACCCGCTCCTAGATTTACTTAAAGCTAGGTTGATCAAATCTGTATCAACCCTCCCCGGCCCGTTTGAAATCAAGTCCTGGCTATACCAGTAAAACAAGTCTTGTACTCCTTGTACCACCAAGCCATCCGCTAACCTTTTCGCCTCAATGCCTTTAGGTGTGGGAATTGCCGCTATTCCAAACAAATGCATCAAATCTCTTCCCAGCAAATTAACTGGACAAACTTTCGATATAATTACCCTACACCTTACAGTTTGGTTTGTTTGTGGATCTGTGAACAATAGAGGATGAGACAGTGGTTCCTTATAGATTTTCCCGTTTGCCACTTTCACAAGGACAAACTCATCTGTTTCGCAGTTCGGGGGTAGAACTGCTGGACCCAAAAGTGTACGCGATGCACCTGAATCACATAAAAACTCCACTTTCTGTCCCTCAACCAAAAACTCTATCATGGGTTTTTGATCCAGATGCATAGCAATACCCAAATGTGCCAGGTTTATGACTTCACAGTCACAATCCCGCCCTTCCTTAATTTCCTGGGTGTCCTGACATTCATCACAGAGAGTGTCTGCCTCATCATCATCACAATCATTCTTGCTTTCTTCTTCTCTACAATAATCACAATAATGAATTTGGCGCCTTCCTTTACTATCATATAGTCATGCGGAGCCCTTGTTCGTAAGCTGTGGGGGATGTTGCCACTCTTCACAGTCGGCAGCAAAGTGCCCACGTCTACTGCATTTAAAACATTCTCCACGTTTTAACCTCCCCTCATATTCCTCTGAATGTCCACCCTGTTTATACAACGTGTCCCATTTCGGGCCCCCACATCTTTGTATGCCACCACGGCGCCCTTGCCCCCTTTGGTCCTGTACCAAAAATATACCACCATCATCCCCTACTGCTAACACTTGTACTTTCTTTTTCTTTTTTAAATTGAAATGTCGCTCAGCATGCCGTGCATATTCAAACAAAGGTTGCAGTCTACATGTTCTGTGATCAACCATATGTTTAGTTATAAAACTATTTATCGGAGCCTTACAACCTTTAAGAAAAGCGTTTTTCAATTGCTGTTCAGACGGACTATCAGTAGTCTGATCCTGCGGAATCATCATTCCACAATGGTTATTGAACACTTCTGTCAATCTTACAATATAGTGATCTACAGATTCATCATCATTTTGGATGCACTAATTTATTACTGTCCAATCTGCTCTTGGACGCCACTTATCAGAAATTCTCTTCAACAGATCAGTGACTCGCATGTCTAACACCCCAGAATTATGCTTTAATGTAGTGCCGTCATCTGCCTTACATGTCCAAGTACCACAAACTAAGTGCCAATCTGGACCCAGGATTTGTCGCACTACTTGTTCTACTTCTAAACCATTTAGATGATAACTTAAACGCATACCAACTATGTCCTCAGAAAACGTTTGAAAATTAACCTTGGGATGAGGAATACCATCCATAGCTCATTTTATATCCTCTCTAGCCCAGGGACAATAAACTAAAATAGTTGGCTCTTGTCCAACATCCCCTGCTTGTGGGTTTGCAACTTGTATTAAGGGAAGGGCTTCTGAGCGGTCAGAAAGTTTAATGGCCCAACGTCCTTGCCCTGCTGGTCCCGACCTTAACTGCATAGGTTGATCTACCTGTTGCAAAGCAACCTTGGGTACTACGGGAATTTGCGGGTAAATTGGAGGGGTCACAGTGTTTCCTTGAGCAGCCAATAACCCACCCTGCTGTACAGATCCCACATCTTCAGACTGATATTGAGGCGGTTCCGCCGGTACAGCAGTAGCAATTTCCCCATACGGTGGGGCAGTTGCCTGCCTTTGTACCACACAAACTGTATGCTCATCCTCCTTATCTAAAAATAAAGCTACTTTTCCACTTGGCACCAGTGATCCCTTTTGATTTATTTTTTTCTTTTTCCTCGCACTGTTTTTTTTTATAGCTCGTTTATTTGCCTCTTCTAACCATTTTTGTGGTTGGGGAAATCCCAATTGTCTTTGTTTTTTAGTTCTAGTTCAGGCATCTCTTTTCAAATCTCTAACCAATTTTGCACAGGCATTCTTATTCAGTGTACCATCAAAATCATATCTCGACTTCCACTTTTTCAAAAATTTTACATTATTTGTGTTTAAACCTTTCATATACTTAGCATCAACATTTAAACAGGCATCACTCTCACACTTGCAGCAACTCGAACCCATGTTTCCCCTAGATTTCTTATTTTACTTTTCTTTTTTTTTTTTTTTTTTTTTTTTTTTCAGGTATTTAGGACTGTATCAGAATTATTTTACAGGGCTTATTATAAAATGGGACTATCTTAATGGGTGACCCTAACAAAATAATCTTAACAAGTAATCCTACCCATCCTTAACTAAAAATAAAACCTTGTCGACAAGATTAAATTAAATTAAAAGAAATTTATTTTTCATCCTACCTGAACCAGATGAGACTCCTTTTCCCCTTTTTGTTCAGAAACCATCCCTCAGATAGGGATCAGAGAGCGGCCGGCCTCCTTTCAACGACAAATCAGTCGGAGGGCTTTCAGTCGAGGGAATCTTAAGATGAGAAACCCTCACCTGCACAGGTTTTTTGGTCTCTCTGTCAGTCTGATCCGTATCTTCATAGAGGTTTCCGGTCCGAAGGACCAAAATGTCAGAAGAAAAAATTCAAACGAGTCACATCTGCCTCAGGCGATGAATTTTCCATTATTAACAGTTAACCAGATTACACAGCATGTTGGCCAAGATGTCCGGCCTGGACTGATCTGATCTCCTCTGAACTGATCTGATCTAATCAACTTGTTTACTGACATCAACTTTTATACTGCAAGCAAAACAACTTTTTGTTACATTTCTGACCGTTGACAGTTGGCTATGAAAAACATATAGGATAAACATGTTTATCACAAATTACCTCAAACCCACAGTTAGTACAGAATGTTCAAGAAGTACAGAATGTTCAATTCAACAATGGTTGCTCAAATTTTCCAAGACACACAGCCTGCCCCAGTAAATTAACTCTTACTCGGCCATGAGTCCTTATCCCAGGCTTCACTGAGCTATAACCAAATCTCTTTATTCTGAAATGCAGAAAACAGATATCATTCAGGTTCATAAGCAATGCTGCATTTGTTCACAGATGAGGCCTATCTTTGATAGGCATATCTCAACAAATAACGTGTTCACTTTGCAAGAGCAGGAAAAAGACAAATAACAGTATGTTTTTAAAACTTTTTCTCTTAACAATCATAATTTCAATATTTCACTTTGACAGACTGAATTTTGTACCCTGCAGAGCTTTAAGAAAGATAACACTTTGTAAATAAGGACAGACAGATTTACATTCCTGGCTGTCTAAGGGTATTTGCAAAACATTTACCTTTGCCAAACTGCAGACATTTTATACTAACAGTTTCATTAATTGGTCTGCTTCCTGCCTAGTGCAACAGTAAATTGTTTTATTTTTTTGAACCTGATCTTTTCACTCACTGTTCAACTTGTTCCAATGCTCATGTGTCATGGATAGCAAGTCTTTTGCCTTTCCTTTTCCTTTTGTTGTTTTACTGCCAGAGAGAAACACCAATATAGCTTAGTTTTAAACATTTTTGCTTAGTCTCCTATACCTTCGTCAAGTATTGTGTTAACTCAGTATATAAGAGATTGCTCTAAATGAAACATTGGAAACTATACTGAATTCAGTGTTCTTCATTTCCTGTAGCTGCTTTAGTACTACTGATAGTCCATGTTATTTTAAGTACCATCCACAAGAAAGATGCTTCTGTCTACGAAGTTACATTGTTTCTAGCTGTGTAGTTGAAGACTTCACACAATGGCTTGGCTAATGGTTATAAATACACTGTTTAATGTAAAATGCTCAGCTATAAACTCTGCCATCTGGCTGTTTCCATGTGCAGGAGAAACATGGTCTAGAAGCCACACAGCAACATTTATACTTTACTGTGAAGGTGTGTGGGCAGACGTCCATGCTTATCTAATGCTATTCTGCAAGAATGCCTGTCCACAGTGTACCTGGTATGATGTCCCTTCCTTAGCTACTGCTAGTGTTCCACACACTGCAAAGTATCTTAGCCTTCATGGCAATTTCCTGTGCTCCAGACTGATTCACATATTGTGTTATTATTAGAAACTAAATTGTAGTAGGGATTTACAGACAGCTCTGCAACAGTGCAACTATGACTTTTTAGATAGGGCAAGTTGCACTGCTCCACAGGTGGATAGCAATTAATAAAGAGTCGAAGAATTTTTTTCCTGGGAGGAGAAGAGGGCAAGAGTCCAGTGGGATAAAGTGATCCTTCCAAAAGAAAAAGGTGGTGTGGGATTATCCGATGTGAGTGGATATTTCAGAACAACACAGTTAAGGCTCCTATACATAGATAGCACATGCAGAAAGCTATTATTCAAAGTGGAAAGGGATGATGATGGGTGATATAGGGGGAACCTCAAGAAATAAGGAGAGACTTTAATTTTGGATGTAGATCCTGAAGGAGAATAAAAATAGCCATACAGAATATTATGTTCATAAAGTAGCAAAAAGTATTTTAAGAACTAGGCTAACACAGGAATGGAAAAAGTAGATTCTGCAATAAGGATGACTGCAATTAGGGGTACAGAGAATAGGCAAGAGAGGCTGTAATTTACTGGAGAAAACTGACAAAGAAACCAAGGTACTGAGAGCAAATAATTAGAGAGGGGGAGCTAACAGAATGGGAAGAGGTCAAGAATACTTTTAGACTGTAGGCTAGAGACTGTTTTCCCTACCGGGAACTGATATCAGAGTATAGGCAAAGAGAAAGAAACAGGGGGATCCTAAGTGAAGGACCAGAACTGGTAGAGTTTTTAGTTGAATCAAGAAAAAGCTAACTGCATGATAATGATAGTAATCTCTCAGAGGAGTTTAAGAAGGATTGGGAAGAAAGATTGGATGACTAATTCACAATTTAACAATGGGAGGATGTATATATGGCTTCCAAATATGCAACAATGTCTAGAAGATTTAAAATTTTTGCCTGGAAGTGTTTGCATAGGTATGTTTATACTTGAAGCAGACTCTAAAGAAGTTTTCCTTGATGGATTGGCAAATTTTTAAAAATCCCCTGCAGATTACTCTGTAAGAAATACTCAGTGTAGTGCAACAAAGAAAATTATTTTATGAGCTATGATACAGGATCTGAAATGCCTGGTCAAAGGAAGGCCTTGCTAAGTTTAATTCTGATGTGTGCCATAAAAGCAATTACTAGAAAGTGGAAAACACTGTCTAAACCAACCCTATTAGGAATATAGAAACCCAGATAAAAGAACTGGAAGTGGGATCTTTAGAAAAGGGTACAAACAAATTACATAGATAAAATGGGAATTGTGGAAAAAACATACAGAATAATGTCTTAGAGAAAGAATAAAGTTTAAGGGAATGCAGGAATTAAATTAGCTATGAAATGTCTGATTGACATTGACTGTATAGAAGATTACATGTCATGCATAATGTTTTCAACTGAGAACATGCAAATATGGGTTGTTTTCAATTATATAAATGTATCACTGCCTATGTCAGAAGTGATAATTCAATAAAGATGTATAGTCTTTAAAAAAATAATAATGCAGTTCATATTCTGCATGGCAATGAATTGTATTAACTTATAATGAGCACATTTATGAATCATTTCCTTGGGTTCTTGGTTTAAACAATGTTTAACTGAGCAGTGTATCAACCTATGCAAACCTATATCACACACTCACTCACACACACATACATACCATACCTCTCAAATGTACATATTTTCATAGAATGTCCAAATTTTGACCTCATATTTTTGGTCTGTTTTTCATAAAATTGTGGTTTTCTGGCAAATTACTAGTAAATTATTAGGTTCATAGGTTCATAGGTAGGTACTAGGCTATCTGCCCGAAGGCATTTATAAGCCTAGCTGGAATGTGTTGGCTTTCACCGCCCCCTTAGATTAGTTCCCTGTGCCTCTGTCCAGCAGAGCCATTGAAGTCATCCCTGGGGTAAACTTTCTGTTTCCCATCCACTCGTCAAGGGTTGTCTTGAAGAATGTTAGCGAAGAGCTCTGCCTAATGTAGATTGGAATCTTTTTCCAGAGCATGGGAAGTCTCTGGGTCAGGAATCTATCCCTTCAGCACATCCTATTTATTGTTGTGGTGAGGTTTTGATCCCTGGAGCGTGTGGCTCAAGGGGATATGGTTTTCTTTAGGTGGAGCATGTCCATCAATTCTTGATTGGACATGGCCTTGTATGTCAGGCAGAGATCACCTCTGAGTAGGCGGTATGCAACCGAGTACAGCTGGAGTTTCTTCAGTCGAGCTGCATAGGGCATCTGCTTGAGGCCATTAATCCTCTTGGTGAGGTACTTCTGTGGTCTTTCCAGTTGTTGCAGGTGTCATGTAAGGTACATCCCAAATGGGCCATTGTACTCTATGATGGGTCTGATGAGTGATGCATAGAAGGGCCCAATGGCCTCTTTTGATCTGGATGCAAAGCCTTTTGTGATTAGGTGAGCCACAAAGAAGGATTTTCTAACCACTTTGGCAATGTGATTATCAAAGGAGAGGTTACTATCTACTTGGGTCCCCAGATCCCTTATTACGTCTTCTGTATTTAGGGGGCTACCACCTATGTGGTAGTTTGTGGGTACTTTTTTTTCCAAAGGGGATGACTATGCACTTTTTGGCATTTAGCTTGAGACCATGGTTTTGACACCAGGTATCTGTCTCAGTGAGACCCTTTTGGAGGATGTCTGTGTCAGCCAGAGAGTCAATTATATTCCCTAGTTTGCAGTCATCTGTGAACTTGGTCAGCCATAGTCCTCCTGTGCTTGCCTGTAGCTCTGAGAAGTATATGCTGAACAGGAGTTGTCCTGGGACTGAGCCCTGGGGAACCCCACTTGTAACCGGTTTAGAGTCAGACCTAGCTCCTGCAACTCTTACCATGTGGGTTCTGTCCATGAGCCAGTTGGCAACCCATCTCATGACGTAGGGGTTTATGTTCAAGCTGGTGAGCTTGTCTATAATATCTGAGTGGGGAATGGTGTCTAAGGCTTTTGCAAAATTCTAGGTAGGCTGTGTGGACCACTTTTCCCTCATCTATAGCCTTGGTAACTGTCTCAAAGAAGTCCACCAGGTTTAGGAGGCATGATCTGCCCTTAACAAAACCGAACTGGGTAGGGTCCAGTGTTTGGAGGTTTCCAATGTCTTTTTTAATGAGATCCATGATGATGCACTCCATAGCTTTGCAGACCAAGCTAGTCAGGCTTACAGGGTGATAGTTCCCAGGGTCCATTGTGGCTCCACCTTTGTGGAGTGGAATAACCGTTGCTGTGCGCCACTCTGTGGGCATGTAGCCTGTGGAGAGGCTGAGTTTAAACAGTGTGTGTAGGTGAGGGGTTAGTTCATCTTTGAGCTCATGTAGGATGCAGCCTGGGACACCGTCCGGTCCCATTGATGCTGTGTTTTTGGCTTTGGAGAGGGCTGTTTTAACCTGAGTGTCTGTGATTTCAGGGGCACTACATTCTTCTGGTATAGTTATGGTCCCTTTTGGGGGTGAGAGGAGGGTGAAGTTTGCACTGAACCTGTCTGCCAGGATGTTGGCTATATTGGTCGGTTCAGTGTATTTTGTGCCATTCTGCATTAACTCCGAGCAGATGTGAGAATTGCCACTTAGATTCTTGACATAGCTAAAAAATGCCTTGTGGTTATCTTTGGAGTCCATGGTAATTTTTCTTTCGAAGCTAGCCTTGGATGATTTTATGAGGGAATGTAGTTTCTTGCTGATACTGATCAGGGATGTCTTCCTTTCTTGGGATTTTACTGTTTTCTGTACTACTTTCCTCCTTCTATTGTATAGCTTGTTTATGGCAGGGGTCCACCAGACTGGTTTCCTTTTCTTGGAGGAGTGAGTCTTGGTTTTGTTTGGGATAGCACGATCCATGCATTCTTGTAGGTGCCCGTAGAGTGCATTAGTAAAGGATTTTGCAGATTGGGCAGCGTTATACTTTAGCATGGGGGCTTTGAAACCTCCCACCTCGGTCTTAAGTAACATGAAGTTTGCTTTTGAAAAGCTTTTCATGGTGGTTTCTTTGACTGGGGGTGGTGGCGGAATGTGGATATCCAGAGTGATTAGTTTATGGTCAGATCTAAGCAGCGACGTGTTGACCTCTGGTTTGGAACACCGGTCACCCATGCTGGTGATGACCAGGTCCAATATGTTGTCACCTCTGGTGGGGGTGTTGATCAAATGATCCAGGGCATTTGAGTTTATAAATTCTAGGAATTGCTGGGCAAGGGAGTTTGTACTTGAGTAGTTCTCGAAGTTAATGTCTGGGTAATTGAAATCATCCAATATCAGGGTGTTTGGTAGGACCTTTATGTTTCCCAGTGTTTCCAGGAATGCGGAGTGGGGTTCCTGGGACATGGTGGGTGATCTGTAGCAAGCTATAATTGGAATAGCAGTTTTGCCCATTGTTATTTGCATGTGGATGATCACTGAAGCATCATGCTGTGCCACTAACCTGGAGGTGTGGGGTTTGTATTTCGGTCCGGGTTTTGTGGCCGAAATGTATGGTATGAGCTGTAGCCTGGTAGTGCTGGGGTGCTCTCTGGAGCCTTAAACCAGGTTTCTGTTACTGCACATATATCGATTTTCTCCATACTGAGGAGTGCCTGGAGTGTGTGCATTTTGAGGTTTAGACTTCTGGCATTGAGTAGCATGACCCTCAGTTTTTTGTTACTTGTGCTATTTATGGCAGTGGGTTTGTCTTTTGAGCCTTGTCTAAAAAAGGAACTATGGGGGTGGCAAGAGCCTTGGCCAGTATTCGAAAGCCTAAGGGTGACAGGTGCAAGACGTCTCTAGTATTCTAGTCTATTAAAGACTAAAGTTAAAAAATAATGACAGACATTTGAGTTTCAGTCTTCATATCCTTCAGAAAAATCATGCTAATGCCAAACCTATTATTCTCTCAACTTTCTAAGTATGTAAGAGTTTGAGAGGTATGACACACACATACACACACACACACACACACACACACACATATATACATATATATATATATATATATATATATATATGTATTAATATGGATCCCTACTGAATGATCGTAATTTCAGAACTTTGAATCTCATATGGCCGGGACCATATGATCAAAGTTTTAAAACTTCGAACATTCCAAAAAAAAACCAAGTTAATACATGTTTATGCAGGGGGGCAAGCCCCCCAGAACCCCTCACCCCCCCGCTATTTAAATATACCAATTCCGAGATTGCATTACAGTGAGAAAAAGGGAAAATTCCCATTCTGCTCTGTATGGAGATCTCCATTTAGATGTTCAAAGTTTTAAAACTTCAATCATATGGTTTCGGCCATATGAGATTCGAAGTTCTGAAACTTCGATCACCTAAATGGATGGGACCCATATATATATATATATATATATATATATATATAGATATATAGATATATATATATATATATATATATATATATATATATATATATATATATATGCACACATATAGGTATATATAAACATTTATGTAAATTTAAAATTTACATTCTACTTTTATAAAAGGCAGGTATGTGCAGTGTGGCAAACATTGACTGGGAGCTTGATCGGTTATTGACAGTTTGTACACAACAAAGAACATGCACGTGAATACACACACACACACACACACACACACACACACACACACACACACACACACAGCCAAGTGCACACCATCAGGCAGTTAGTCTGTCATCCTCCTATATATAGCCATATACGGCCTTGCATGCAAACACACTAACACACACAAGCACAGCCCACACATACCAGCAGAGAGGCTCTCAGTCATACCTCCATACATATAGCATATAGAGTCAAACACACACACACACACACACACACACACACACACTCAAATTGTATGAGTCCTCTACTTGGAGCTGCAGTCTGCAAAGGATAAATGGGAATACAGCAAACTTGTTCCAGGTTGATTCCGCCTACCTACAACAATAGGTGCATGCAGTTAGTTGCCTTGCTGCCTCTTTGGTGCTCTCTCCTTGGTGATT
>NC_056746.1:1012041875-1012059375 GCF_019279795.1 Protopterus annectens | reverse complement strand
GCATTAGGTGTAGAATAACTGAAGTTAGCAGTCAACAAAATGTGATAGCAGGATAAGATGTCACTGATCCCACAGGCTGTGGGATACCATGAAGTCAGCAGTCAGTGAAGTAGTGGGACAAATGAAGTCAGCAGCTGGTTAGCACACAGACAATGACAGTAGGACAGGAAGTCACTGAGCACAAGGGGGAGGGGGGGCACCAAGAAGTCTGCAGTCAGTGATGAACTGGATAGTAACATTGCAACAAGAATCCAGCAGGGATGTAGGCAATAGGATATGAAGTTGGATAGTAACCCTGTCAGCCAGGAGATCAAGAAGATGGTAGTTTGCAGACTTGTAGATATCGGCCCAGACTTCTGTGCACAGCTTGGTCACATAGAATGGGGCTGTTTTGTGCACTGTGGGACTAATTCTGACTTGACAAAAAGAACTAACTGCACAGCAGCAGTACGTATTTTGTAGTCCTATAATAGCCTCTGACTGCTGTACCTTGCATGCCAAGGTCGTGCCTCTTTTTCATGGTCTCAGTGGTATATATTGTGTGCTCATAACTTTCCATCATATTATACCAGGAGCCTTCGCTGCCTGTCCTTACTCCACCCAGTTGCACACTCACAGTAAACACAATACCAACACAAGCAGTCTGTCAGTGTACTTTTAAGCGGAGAGAGATGGCAGTCTGAAAATTCAGAGACTCCGCTGGTAAATAGGTTTTCTACATGCTGCTATTTCCATCTAACAGGACCACGAGGTTAGCATGTAAAGGCTGCATTTACATCACTACTCTTTTCCTATCAGAAGATGCTTTAGTCTCATATTCGAATTAGCTTTCAAGTGTGGAAAATGGGCTTCTTTCCCCATACATTAGTGCCTTTTTCTCATTTGTTGGAACCACTGAACAGAACAGCGGAACTGTTTTACACAGCAGGAGGTGCTGACATAATGAAAAGCTATATTCACGTAGAGTTGCAACCTCTTATCTTCTTCCCTGAGTGGGAGGAACTGTTAGTAGTAAATGTAATTACCTGTGTAGTTACTAGTTAATACTATTCCAATTTTCTAAAGAGGTTTTAAGAGCATATCTATTTGCCACTTATTTGTTTTTTTTTCTTCCAGTTGTGCATTATCCATTACAAACATTTTGCCATTGCAACTAAACAGCCTATGTGAATTCTCAGGAAATAAGATGCTTACAATAAACAAAGCACAGCTTGCTGACAGACAGTTGCCTTTTATTTTTCTCTCTTTATGAACAAGTGTATGTAGGGAGGGCAATATAACTTTTGCTTTGCACACACACACACACACACACACACACACACACACATATATATATATATATATATATATATATATATATTTTTTTTTTTCTATAGAAGAATAAAATTGAAAATAGTAGAAGACCTGACAGAAATGTGCAAGAAATGAATGGTTTCCTGCAGAGAAAAATCCCTGACCCATTTATTCTACCTGTGTTGTCTGTTATAACCTGTAGTTCTGAATGCCAATGGACTTTGGCTCTAACCCCCGTAACAACACTGACACAGTTTCATTATATTAAAGCATGAGAAGTTTAAAAAGCCTGCTCTCTCCTATTGTCAACAGTCACAGCTTGGCTGTGGTATCTTGCATTTTATGGTGAACTCTTCAAAGGTGGTGACCTGTGGAAGATTCATTCTCTTTGTGATATAGTGCCATGAGATGTTTCTAGAAGGATTATAGATCCTGATGAGTATTTATTAATTTATTTGTATTTGTTTTCTGATACAGAGTACTGGTCCACATGGACCTTTTTCAGATTCAGTCTGGGAGTGGTGTCTAGTTAAGTGACTTGCTCAGATTTAAACAATTAGGAAATGGAGGCTAAGGGAATCAAACCTTGCACCACTGAACCATAGGAAATAGTTAACAGCTTCTTAATCTTCAAAGTCAACTGCCAGACATGATCTCTGCAGTCTTAAGGTACATCTGATATATTTAAATAATACAAAGGTGCTGTAATTTTGAAATCTGAGACTGTAAAACCTGCAGCTTATGCAGGTATGCTTTGACTTTTGTGGTGAGTGCATTGCATTGAAGATGAATACATTATTTTAACAGATCAAATCTGAATAAAGTGACTTTTTCTCTTTTCAAATGACATAAAATTATACAGATGCTAAAGAAAGAAAGATTCCCTCCAAAAGTCAGGCAGATGCAGAGAGAATAGTCTTGGGGGAACTTCTGTCATACTGTGACTTTTTTCTGCCCCCCCCCCCTGCTTTTTAACATTGCCTATAACAACTACAAGGCATTGTAATCCCTAGCTAGTTAGGCTGAACAACCCCCCCATCTAAACACATCTGATTTAACCATTGTCTCAGAAGTATTTACAAAGTGTACATTGACTGGCAAAAAGGGATGAAGAAATACAATACCCTTTTTTTGCAGAAAGTAAACATTATACAAAATGTACTGCAGCAGGCAAAAAAAAAAAAAAAGAGAATGAATTGGAAAGTGTTACTTTGGTTGGAAGTGAGTCCACTGAAATCTTCCCAGTACAAGGTTCCCTCTGACCCTTTCCTGACAAGCACATGTTTTTGCCTGGTAAATATATATTCTGTTTATTTTATATCAAACTATGTGCACATGAAAATGGCTTTGCTGGATGTCAGAAAAAAGAGAAATGTTGTCTACTCTAAACAACCATACAGCCTCTACGTATTTGTCATTTTGATGCTGCAAATAAGTTTTGTATAGTTTTTCACCATAAATAATCAAAATACTATGGTTCACAAGCACATAATTTAGGACATTCTGATACGATCTCCAATTATAGCCAGATTATTATATGTTTTAAGAAATGGTTGCCAAGAAATTTTTACATCCATGTCGAGAACACATAAAGCTAGCTATGACCAGCGATATAATCATAATTCTTTGTACTGCATGAAGCTTTATCTACTCCACATACTACTAGTTGCAGTGAAAAGGTAGAGGAGTAGAACATGCTCTACCAGCTTCCAAAGCCTTTGAAAACTGGTAAAACACTTAGTGCTGTCAGACAGACTACAAGTAAAACAGTGTCACTCTGTAAAACTAACATCATTGAAAGCTGTCAGATTCTTCCTCACATTTTGTTTATACATGTGGTAGGGTTCTGAAACTGTTCTTTCATGGCCAACACTGTCCACTGTTGGTCCTTAGCATGAGATCCAATCTTAACAGCTCATCGGTGGCCTTAACAAGCTTTGATTAAGCACCACTAAACACTGCTAAGATCAGGTCTCATGTTAGGGATGTGTTTAATAAGTTTTTTTTTTATCTTTTTACCAAATTTGGAATTCGGTCACAGCGCTCCATGCACTGTAAACTTCTGTGTGTAGCTCTAATACTGATTTGTTCATGACACACACAAAATCCTACTGTTTGGCTTTCTAGATTTATTCATTTTCAGTCTTAACCATTTATGAAAGAATACTACACACACCTGCAAGCCTTAGTCTGGAAGGTTGCACATACCTTATGTAGAGAAAGAGATATATTTCTTTTAAATCTTGCAACATTTGATTGATGCATCTGTACCATACCATGAGGATAAGGTGAAATATGGGCATAAAAGCATTACTATAGTTGGTAGCCATTAAACCAACAAATTTTAGAAGATTTGGAAGCAACACTAAACACACAGGGATAGCTAAGATAACAAATTAAGAATATCACTTTTTCATAATTTAATTTCTAAAAAGAGTATCCTTCTCTATGTTTAACTTCTCATTCTGCTCAATGATTGCCCCAGAGAATGGAAAACAGCAAAATTAATTCCCCTTCCAAAGGTTTCATTTTCTTCTTTCTTTTTAACTGTTAGGACTTGTATTCAGCCTTCCAACTCTTTCTAATTCTTGGAAAAATTACAGTATAAGCAAGATTTCTTCTTTGTTGATGATTGCCAACTACTTAAAATGTTCATCAGGGTTATTGACTAATGTATATACTGCTAACCCTGCCCTTTTTCATGCATTTCTTCACGTATTCCTCAGTGCAGATCAAAGTGGATCAGCCTTCTTAAAGAATCCTCCCCTTCATTGACCTAAGTAAATCCTTCAGCCTAGTCAGCCGCCCACCCCACCTCCTTCCTCCACTGATGTATGTTTTACTTTTGAATGCAAGCTGTCTATTAACAGTTATATGTATTCCTGTACATTATGGTGGCAGTATCTCTGATCCTGGAAACTCTACATCACAAGTTCACAGAAGCCGCTGTGCTCTGCGACATTGTCTTGTTCTTATTTGTCATCAGCCTTGCTCCTTCTAAAAGGTGGCAGAAGCTCTCTAAACATGCGCAAACATTTGCAGGTAAATGAACGCAGAGTGCGTTCATTTTTTCTCTTGTTAGTAAAATTAGCACTGTGTTATGTGGCATTCTCCAAAGGTTATCCACTTCTTAACCCCTTGTGATCACTGGTGAAATAAAATCACTATAAGAACTGTAACCACAAAGATGCTGGAACACAAGCGTGATGTCATACCTTTTATTAGACCAACATAAGTTTTGCATTTGTGTGAGCAGGAACCATTTGTCGGAAGTTAAAACTAGCCCAAAAGCTTGAGTAATTGCAAAAGTTATGTTGGTCCAGTAAAAAGTATTATGTCATTTCTGTGTTCTAGTGTCTTTGTGCTTTTTGTTAGTGAGCCAACATGACATTTCTTTTTTTTTTTTCTTCCAAGAACTGTGATCACACTTGAACCCATTTGTTTCCTTGCACTCACCTGTTGTTTTCATAATCTATAAAATACAAGCATAGCAAAAAGCATGTATATAAACTCATTTGATTTTAGCACCTGAAGCTCACAGACCAAGAGCAAGAAAATCTTAATACCAGAACAATGTGTTACACTTAAACACCTAAAGTAACTTCTAACGTAAGTTTGCTTTTAAAAAAAAAAATCAGTAAAATATGTGGATCTTCCTGTGTCCCTAGTGACACTACTTAAATCCTTATATGCACTGTAGACTTATTGTAAATCAGTGACAGGCCAACTCCTTATTCTCTCTCTCGCTACTGCAGTGTAAAACAAGCTACCTATAGCCAGACAGAATTACTCACTAAGCTCACAAACTCAGAGTCATACTCTGTACAAACCCCTCTCTTTTACCACAACATGTACCTTGGACTTGTCTATAACATAGATGGATAAAGCTCTAATGACTATCCAGATGACCTGACTCTGATTAGCATCTTAGGAGCTAGAAGGGCTGTCACGGGGGAAAGGGAGTGAGCATCTGACTCCCGCTATACTACCTTGTCAAGCCATACATTTGTCCCCCTCGGGAAGACTGTGACATTGATAATTTGCCTTTACAATGCCCAGCACTGGAGTTGGGGCATCATGCATTAACTCGTGTCCAGCCAACATCTCAAGTCACGGTTTTAGTGGATTATTGTCAAAGTTGTGACAAGGGGCTTAGGGACTTCAGTAGCAAAACCTATAGAGTCTGCCATGGATTATGGGATTCTCATTGTCGCTTAGGTTGCTACTAGGCATGCAGTGTGGGAGACCATTAAGAATCCTTTTCCAAATTCCCAATTGTCCCAAAGCACTGTCTGGTAAAGTGACTTACTCAAGGTCACAAAGTAGGTAGATAAAGTTGGAAAAAAAATCAAACCCTGTGCCCTTAGCACAGGAAGCATCTCATTAACATGTCAGAACTTTAGTCCTCTGTGCCATACAGCAATTCTCGCCTTGAGAGGAACTAATCAGCTGAACATGTTTCACCCTTGGAGAGAACTAATTGATCAGTGAGATGAAAAGAAGAGAGGCTAGATTGTCAAGTTAGTCTGAAGGAGCAAAAAAAAAAGAATGTTTTCACAAATTAGCTCCTAAATTCTACATCACATACTCCTTGACATATGATTTCTCTCTCTCTCTCTCTCTCTCTCTCTCTCACACACATCCTTCTTATCCTTTAAAAGTTTATTACGCAACTACTACAAACAAACCATATAATGTAATTGCTTCAGAGATATAGTATCATCTCCACTAATTCCAGACCTCACCCTGTTGTTCACCGTTCACAACTTATTATGGTCACCACTAGCAATGCATTCTATTTCCTCACTTTTTAATATAAATATACATATATATGGATTCATTACAAATCCTCAAGATGCCAACATTTAATAGGTAAAAAAGCCTGTACAACTGATCAAAAATCTGTTTATCTCATGTAGCAGCTTTTTTCAAGTATGAGATCATGGCACAGAGGAGATTGGGGAATTTACCTTTTTCCCCACTGTATTGTGATCTCAAAAATGGTATATTTAATCAACAGGGTGTGTGGGGGTTTAGGTGGGCTTGCTGTCTTGCCAAAAAATTGATTTTCATTTTCTTTGAATCTTTGTGATTCATCAAAGTATTATATGTGAATCTTTGTGATTCAAACTGCTTCAAGTGCATGACATATGCTCAAAGTTTTGATACTTCAGGCATCTATCATAGACTTGTGTGTGTGTGTGTGTGTGTGTGTGTGTGTGTGTGTGTGTGTGTGTGTGTGTGTGTGTGTGTGTGTGTGTGTGTGTATATGTCTATGTATATGTCTATATAGTTCCACTTCACAAGATTGAATGGATGGAAGCTCGAAATTCATAATCTCGAGACCAGAATCTCGAACTTCCATTCACTCGAAACTGCGAATGGGAGCCTGAGGTTTAGAAAAATAAAAAGTTAACTTACCTTATTGCAGGGGGCCAAGTCCCACTGTACCCTAGCAGTTTAAATGTGAATGTTCCATAACTGCACTATAGCGGAGGAGTGGAAAATCTTCCATTTTGCGCTTACGCGTATAGCGTGGAATGGGAGATTTCCCTTTCCTTCACTATAGTGTGATCTCGGAGTAGATATATTTAAGTAGAGGAGTGTGGGGGGTGCAGGGGGGCGAAGCCCCCCTGAGAAAACATTTGAAAGGTGTTAATTTTTTTTTTTGTCCCTTTCATATGTTCTAGTTTCTCTAAATTCGAGATTCTGGTTTCGAGTTTATGACTTTCGAGTTTAGAGAATTTCGATCATATGAAGGGGAACCATATATATATATATATATATGTATATATATATATATATATATATATATATATATATATATATATACATACACACACACACACACACACACACACACACACACATATAATGCATCTTTATCTATCATATAGCATAACTTCTTTTACATTTTCAACTCTCCATTTCCGTTGCAACGCTTAGTTGCACCTCTCCCACCTCTGCTTCACACTATACTCGTGACTGTAAACATTTCTTTCCTGTATGTATATTCCTTACAATAGTATGTGATACATTTATCATATAAGCACATCTTCTTGTGACCATTCTCATATATTGTCCTTTTCATTCTGTTATTTGTGTTTTGCTTGCATTCTGTTTTAAACAGCATATTAAAACTTCAAAAGAGACCACAGCTCTCTCTGTTCTGAGTTCTGATTAATTAAGGACTCATTCATAAGACAGAAAAATTTCTATTTAAGGAGTAAACTAAAACATTTCAGAGCTTTACCAGAAAGGCTCATCCAGACTCTGCTACACTTTGCTGTGAAGGAAAGGTTAGTTTGTTGTTATTTTTTGTATTTCTGTATTGCCTTTCTATATTTTGAATACTGTAGTTTGTTTTCTTTATCTTGTGTTTTGCTTGCATTCTGTTTTAAACAGCATATTAAAACTTCAAAAGAGACCACAGCTCTCTCTGTTCTGAGTCAAGCAGAATTTTTCCCTCCCTCCATACCACTGTCTTTCTAGTTGCCCGCCTCTTATGTTAATCTGACCATATATCTCATTTCTCTCTACTTTCACTGGCTTATGTGAGTAATCACAAAACCATCACTTTTGAAATCCCACCCCTTCAATTATTTAAATTTATTGGCCATCCTACAGTATTTCATAGTACCAAAATACAAAAGTAACCACCCCTTTCAGTCCATCTTGCTGTTTTAAAAATAGTAACTCTCCACTAAACCTTAACTTTTTAAACAGGTAAAACTCAAGTTACCTACTTTCATATCTAACTTCTCTAGTGCACTTCTTTTCAATCTTACCTTTAAGCATCCCTGTTACTAGCACTTTCTCTAATACCTAAAAAGATCATCTCTACTTGACTCCAAGTAGACTATTCTCTATCTGTTAAACCTAGCACTTGCTCCTACAGTACTTATTACCTTGATACGGCACTCTTATAGATAGCACCCCAAAAGGCAAAACCCCATTTCTCGGTCACCCACATCCCCGGAATCTCTTTTAAAGTTTTTGTCTAGTCCTTCTAGCATGTCGAGGATCAGTTGCTAGTGTCCTCTCCTGCTCAGCTGGTGAACCTGGGAATATTGAGGCAATGTTACAATTGCCTCATGTACCAACCCTCTCCTCCTCCCACAAAACACAAATACATGCGAGAGATGCAACTATCAAACTGGAGGCTGAGCTCTCTCAACATAGGACTGGCAAGACCAGTCAGGAGGAGAAGGTTACCACACACACTATAGACCCAGTCTCACATAGTACCATCACAACCTCAAATCATACACATAAACACACAAAGACATACTCGGCTCTGATCAAAAATCTACCAAAACAGCAGAGGCCACCAAAGCAGACACCCAAACAACCACCACCTCAGAACACAACACCTGCAACACATAGACCTCACAGTCAGAGTGTCAAACAGTCACAGCCCTTAAGGCCAAACACAATGCCAGACACACTAGTCATTGGTGACTCCATAGTCAGACACACTGGTAAGGAGAAGGTCACAGTAAGCTGCCTGTCGGGTGCTAGAATCCGCCACATAAGCACTCAGGTCTCTCAACAGCAGGTACAAATCGACTCAGTCATTGTCCACGCTGGTGTAAGCGACCGGACTACATGAAAAGAGACATTGAGGAGCTCTCTGATTATGTAGCCCAGGCAGGTATGACCCTGACCTTGAGCAGTATCCTACCTTCACCAAGAATGATGCCACAATACAGAGATAAGATGATCAGCTTTAACAATTGGCTTAAACTCTGGTGTCATTCAAAGGGGATCAATGTCTGTCTGCCTGGGATGACATGCTGGACAAGCCACCTGTCACCCTGGGATTCGGATATTGGCAAAGGCTCTTGCCACCCCATAGTGCCTTTTTAGGCAAGGCTCAAATTCTAAACCTACCACCCTAGAACACAAAAAGGAAAAAACTAAGGGTAATGCTGCTCAATGCCAGAAGTCTAAATCTCAAAATGCGGCCCTTCTCAGTATGGAGAACATCGATGTCTGTGCAGTGACAGAAACCTGGTTCAAGGCTCCTGAGAGCACCCCAGCACTATCAGGTTTTACCTCTTATCATGCGTTCCGCCCCCAAATCCGGACAATACCAAGAAAGGAGGGGTATCCATATTCATCAAAGACACCCACACCTCAAGACTGGTGGCCGATGCATCGGAGACCATCCAGGTGCAATTAACCATAGGCAAGACTGCTCTGCAAATTGTAGCATGTTACAGGCCACCCTCACAAACTCAGGAACCTCACATGGCCTTCCTGAAAACACTAGAGGGATAAATGTATCACCAAACACCATCATACTAGGTGACTTCAATTACCCTAATATAGACTGGGAACACTACTCAAGCCCAAACACCCTAGCCCAAAAGTTCCTGGAATTCATAAACTCAAATGCCATGGAACAACTAGTCACCATCCCACAAGAGGAGAAAACATACTTGATCTCATCATCACGAACATGGGAGCACAATGTTCATCACTGGTGAGATCAGATCACAAACTAATCTCGCTGGCGTCCCTCATCCCACCCCCACCTGAAATAAAAAGACCACAGTAAAGAACTTCACACTTCTAAAGACTAGTGTGGTCTCCTTTAAGGCCCCAGTACTCAAGCCGCTGAATCACTTACAAATGCCTTCTACCAGCACCTGCAGGACTGCATGGATAAGGCAATCCCAAGCAAAACAAAGACTCTTAGTCTGGTGGACCCCAGCCATAAACAAACTCTACAACAAAAGGAGGAAGCTACTACAAGATAGAGCAAAATGACACCCTTGATCACTATAAGTAAAAACTAAGAGCTCTCATAAAATCATCCAAAGCAAATTTTGAGAAAAATAGCTAAAAGACTCAAAAGACAATCATAAGGCCTTCTTTAACCTGGGAGGAACCTCCCAGATATGCTCAGAACTAGTTCAAAATGATGTGAAGATTACTGATCCTACAGACATTGCCAACATACTGGCTGACAGGTTCAGTGCAAACTTCTCCCCTCCCCAAAGGAGAGATATCTATAGCAGCCCCCAAACATCTCCAACGCCCAAGTGAGAACTGCTCTCTCCAAAGCAAAAACACAGCATCCATGGGACCTGATGGTGTCCCCGGCTGTGTGCTCAATTAAACCCACAGCTCAGACAGCTGTTTAATCATAGTCTTACCTCTGGATACATACCCAGGTGCAACTGTGGTCCCACTTCACAAAGGCGGTGCCTCCACCGACCCTGGCTTGACAAGCCTTATCTGCAAAGCCATGGAGGATCATAATGGACCTCATAAATAAAGACATAGGGAATTTGCAGACTTTGGATCCATCCCAGTTTGGCTTTGTCAAAGGCAGATCATGCCTTCTAAACTTGGTTGACTTTTGAAACAGTCACCAAAGCCATTGATGAGGAAAGGCAGTCCATACAGCCTACCTCGATCTGGCGATACAATACCCACTCGGGTATCATAGAAAAACTCATCAGCTTAAATGTTAACCCATACATCACAAGATGGGTTGCAAACTGGCTGAGTGACAGAACCCACAGGGTCAGAGTTGCTGGCGCCATGTCAGACTCAAAGCCTGTCACAAGTGGTGTACCACAGGGCTCAGTCCTGGGCCCACTCTTGTTTGGCATCTACTTTAGTACAAGCAAACACAGGAGGGTTATGGCTGACAAAGTTTGCAGATGACTGCAAGTAGAAAACACATCTGACACAGATATCCTTCAGAAGGGTCTCACAGAGGCGGATAACTGGTGCCAGAGCCATGGCCTAAAGTTAAATGCCAAAAAATGCATAGTCATACCCTTCAGGAAAAACAAGGTTACCCCTAGCTACCAAATAGGTGGCAATCCACTGAGCATAGAAGAAGTTATCAGGGACCTGGGGACCCAGGTTGATAGTAGTCTGTCATTCGACACCCATGTAGCTAAAGTAGTTAGGAAGACCTTCTACATTGCCCACCTTATCATGAAGGGATTCTCATCTAGATCAAGGGAGGTCATAGTCTCCCTATACTCATCACTCATCAGACCAATGATTGAGTACAATGCCCCATTCGGAATGTATCTGACCCGACACTTGCAGCAGCTGGAGAGGCCACAAAGTTCCTCACCAAAAGGATAAAGGGTCTCAAACATCTGTCCTATGCTGCCCGACTGAAAGAACTCCAGCTCTGTTCAGTGACCTTTGCCTAACATACAAGGCCATGGCAAACCCAGATTTGATGAATATGCTTCACCTCAAAAATCTAGATCCGTCAGAGCCACAAGGGCGGAGACTTAAATAGATTCATCACCCAAAGACTCCTATGCTGTGGAATAAAATCGCTGGCCTTGTTCAAGAGAAATCTTGACCAATGGATGGGAGATCGCAGATATACCCCAGGGATTACCTCAGTGTCACTGCTCAACAGAGGCACAGCAAAATAATGGGTATAGTTCCCCATACTAAAGGGAAGCCACAAAACTATGGGCTAGGCTTGTAAATGCCCTCGGGCAGATAGCCTAGTATGAACCTATGAACCTATGAACCTATGTTACTTTAACTCATGCTTTTCTGTTTAGATTACACTGAACAGTCATCATTATATTTCACTGATGTTATGTCAAATTCATCCTCGTTTATCTGTATAATAATGTTAATGTAGCTTGCTGTGGTTCTCTGAAGCAGCAGGGTAAACTCCCAAGATCCCTGTTTCTCTGTAGGTATCACCTCTCCTGTATTAACACTGCACAAGATTAGTGTAACATCCCTTCAGGATCATTGCTATTGTATTATGTCTCCTGAGAAAGAACTATGCAGAATTAATGTGGAAACTTCTCAGGATCACTGTTATTGTAAGTATTAGGTCTTCTTAAGTAGTACTGTACAACACTGGTGTGACCTCCCTTCTTGGGTCACTGTTACTACTCTGCCTTTTATGTCTCTTGTAATAGTCATGTTGTACAGGAGTGCATCAGCCCATTCCCCCAGGATCAGTGTTACTGTTTTATCTATTATGTTTCCTGTCTTGACTACTGTAAGTTTTGTGTATCCTTTAGCAGCACTATGCAGTACTACTGTAGCCTCCTGCCCATCAGGGTTACTTTTAGCACTATGTGTCCTGACATAGTAATATGCAGAAGTAATGCAACCTCCCCCCACCCCAGTACCACTCTTACTACATGAAGTATCATGTCTCCTGTAGTAATAGTAGTGTTCTGCAGCAGCAGTAGTATAATGCCCCCCACCCCCAGTATCACTATTACTACATGAAGTATTATTACTCCTGTAGTAACAGTAGTACTGTATTCTGCAACAGCAGTAGTTATAATACCCTCCCGCCCCCAGTATTACTGTTACTACATGAAGTATCATGTCTCCTGTAGTAATGGTAGTATTCTGCAGCAGCAGTAGTATAATGTCCCCCACCCCCACATGAAGTATCATGACTCCTGTCATAATAGTAGTATTCTGCAGCAGCAGTAGTATAATGCCTCCCACCTCCAGTATCAGTGTTGCTACATGAAGTATCATGTCTCCTGTAGTAATAGTAGTGTTCTGCAGCAGCAGTAGTATAATGCCCCCACCCCCAGTATCACTGTTACTACATGGAGTATTATCACTCCTGTAGTAACAGTAGTACTGTATTCTGCAACAGCAGTAGTTATAATACCCTCCCGCCCCCAGTATTACTGTTACTACATGAAGTATCATGTCTCCTGTAGTAATGGTAGTATTCTGCAGCAGCAGTAGTATAATGTCCCCCACCCCCACATGAAGTATCATGACTCCTGTCATAATAGTAGTATTCTGCAGCAGCAGTAGTATAATGCCTCCCACCTCCAGTATCAGTGTTGCTACATGAAGTATCATGTCTCCTGTAGTAATAGTAGTGTTCTGCAGCAGCAGTAGTATAATGCCCCCACCCCCAGTATCACTGTTACTACATGGAGTATTATCACTCCTGTAGTAACAGTAGTACTGTATTCTGCAACAGCAGTAGTTATAATACCCTCCCGCCCCCAGTATTACTGTTTCTACATGAAGTATCATGACTCCTGTCATAATAGTAGTATTCTGCAGCAGCAGTAGTATAATGTCCCCCACCCCCCCATGAAGTATCATGACTCCTGTCATAATAGTAGTATTCTGCAGCAGCAGTAGTATAATGCCTCCCACCTCCAGTATCAGTGTTGCTACATGAAGTATCATGTCTCCTGTAGTAATAGTAGTGTTCTGCAGCAGCAGTAGTATAATGCCCCCACCCCCAGTATCACTGTTACTACATGGAGTATTATCACTCCTGTAGTAACAGTAGTACTGTATTCTGCAACAGCAGTAGTTATAATACCCTCCCGCCCCCAGTATTACTGTTTCTACATGAAGTATCATGACTCCTGTCATAATAGTAGTGTTCTGCAGCAGCAGTAGTATAATGCCTCCCACCTCCAGTATCACTGTTACTACATGAAGTAGCATGACTCCTGTAGTAATAGTAGTACTGTATTCTGCAGCAGCAGTAGTATAATACCCTCCCACCCCCAGTATCACTGTTACTACATGAAGTGTCATATCTCCTGTAGTAATGGTAGTATTCCTGCCGCAGGAGTAGTATAATCCCACCCTGTTATATAGTTATCTGGTGCAGGTTACTGTGACTGACCCTTGAATATTCTAGGCTGCCTGTTAACAGATGATCTTACTACTGTAAACGTTACCCAGGGCATGTGGCCATGTAGTACATTAGAATATAGTCCATGTATGCATGCCACAGCCTCAGTACTTCACAACAGCTTCCAGAGGTACTGACAAGCTTTAAATTACTCATAAACGTTTTGTGTGCTTAGATGGTACTGGTAGTACAGGGCAGTTCTAGTGCAAGGTGGGTGCACTTATGACCAACCGGAAAAATATAAATGCATAAATATGGGGCAACTGTAAAATGTGGGACAGAATAAGCATTTGAATTAATGATATGATTATGGCTCAGAAGTAACTTTCATGTTATCTATGTATTTATTTTTGATTTTTGTAACTGGTACTAGACACATGTACTTTTTTCACTATTGGCTTGGGTCTGGTTAAAGTCCGTAGTCAATGTCTCGCTTATTTATATATTTTTTTGCACTTTGTTGACTGGTTTAGTCCCACTAGGCTAAAGGACTCTTTTCAGGGGTGACCTGAAGTGGTACTCATACTGACTAGAGGAAATTTGGCCAGAGCACCAGAGAACTTCCTTTGCACTTTTTAATAAGTGCCATGGGATCTTTTACATCCACCCATGCTTCCACCAACTCAGGCAGATGGGGCCTCAGTTTACCTCTGATATGGAGGACATAACATATATCTTAGTGTTGTAGAAATCAAACGTTTGTATGTGATGACACTCATGTCCCTTTTTATTTAGTCCACAGAATCGACCCAATGGTTCCATCCCCTGTACCAAATTAATCCATTAGTTCCTCTTTTTGAGCAAAAGACAGGTTTTGCAGCTCTATGTGGGAGCCCTAAACTCTATTTTTCCCAGGCTGGTGAGCCCTATCAGCTTATATTTCTCCAGTGGAGTTGGAAGTCAGGTGCTAGGAAGCAGAATGGTCTGTATAACTTGGACTGCCCTAACCCTTCTACTGGTAGCTTGGATACGATATGATAGCAACCTTCAGGATGTACCATCATGCAAGCTGGGACTCCTGCCAGACCAGTCACTGCTTCCAGCATGTAAGCACACCAAGTTCTTGCTTTAAATGATATAACTTCATTATTGTGTATGTCTCCAGTACAGGGATCTAAGCTGTCTCCTTCACCCTAGGAGAGGTAAGCTGCTGGGGACTACTCACTGCTGTTATCTCCTGGCCTGTCTCTCCAGCCTTGTCTTGCTGTTTAAACACGGGTCATCTGAGGAACACTGAGGACTTCATCCCTCTATAACATAAGTCTGGGCAATACCATGTTTTTAATTTGTCTCATTGTTTTGAATTTTGGTGACACATAGCTGTATGAGGAGGAGGAAGAGACGCGTAAAAAGTGCTAGAATTAATAATCTGGGGTTAAACTAATCTGTGATAATAAAGGTCTTATAAAAAAAAAACCCACTAAAGTCATTGCCTCAGTCTGCTTCCCAAACTCTAGTGTCTACATCTATTTTGGGGAAGCTTTTGGGCAATCTGATGCTAGAATGACATGTAATGTTAGCTGAAGCACTGAAGTTACTGCTATAATAAAGCAGTAAATGTTTCATGTAACATCTTCAGAAAGATACCCAGCGATTGTTGGAAGGGATGATTCTCTTAAACAGTAACAACCCTAGAAGAGTTTGCATTCAGATAAAAAAAAAACTTTGTTGGCATCAGTCTTCGATCTATGTTTGTTAGTGGCGCCAGTGTATTGTAACAGCTGGCACACAGACGATCGGAGGGTGGTTTATTAAGTATGTTTTAGACTGAATGGAACTCAAGAGATTACTACGCTTTTAGCTAATGTGAAATGGGCACTCTGTCTACAAGGCCCTGCTTCAGTGCTCTTTTCCTTCCTCTACTATTTCATAAATGATTTTGTATTCCGTGCTTCCTCTAAGTGGAAAACAAAAAATGAGACACCAGTAATAAATTGACATTTTAAATGACTGCAGAGTTTCTGGTGTTTTCCATCAAGTTTCTGGGAAACTGACATGAACTGAACTTAGTCATATTAAGCAGAGAGTCGCAGGGGGGAGGTGTACAAAGCTTCTTTATTTGTTCAATTTTTACTGATCTGGAAAGGACTTGAGGCATTCTGTACTTTTGTGACACGTCTTTGAGGAAGAGTCCTAGCCATCGTGTAAGGTTCACAGTCAGGTTAAATTAAGGTAGTATTTTTAATAAAACAGGGTCTTTTTAAACAAGATGTCATTTGCATTTCATTCACTTTATATAAAAAATTTAAAAAAATGGTTAACATCTGCTTAAGTGCCAGAATACTTCTGGCATAAAATCTAACACCTCAGGAATGCACCACCTACAAATTCCCACATCGCTGTATCATGTTGGGTTTTACATTGCTTTGTCTATGAGAGGCAAGGACCTGTACTTCACTGTTCATTTTTCTGTCATCACACTTTTAACTTATGTAATAGTGAAGTCTGCTAACTGCATAGTTCAAGTCCCTTGATGTTTTTTTACACTAATCATTGGTGTTTTCATGATTTTACCAAGATGGAATATTTATGCATTTTATTGACCAGATTTGTATTATCTGGATTTACTGTTTTTTTCCCAGACACACACATCAGTCAGTAACAGTAAGTTACAAGTCTGGGGTACTACATTTGAATTCCACCTTTACTACTCACTTACTGTTAGCCTTTGAGCAGTGGCTCTGTGTTTTGAGAGTATATCCAAAATGGAAACTGTACCTTTTTATCGAAGTTATGGTTTTTGATTGGGTACCTGTATAAAAATAAGGAAGATCTCACATTTGTGGTCTTTACTATCATTTCAGATTATAGCAGTAATATGTCTACTCATTCCCTTTCAAAAGGGATGGTTACTATAGCAATAAGAAACATCACAAAAAACCTCACACGCAGGACTAGTGCAACGGCAAAGAACAACTTCAATATGCTTCAAAAAGACACCAGCACTATAGAACAGAGTTTATTTTTAAACCATAAAGTGTGAAGACAAAATCATACCGGTTCGGCATATAGCCTTCTTCAGTGGATTTACCCAGGGCTGGCATGGTTTGGTCACGAGGGTGAATTTTCTTCAATAATGTCCTTGTATAAGGGCATCATGTTGCTGTTCTGAATTGTTCCCCCTGTATCTTAGGGCTTTCCTAATGTACTGCACACACATGTGGGACTTTTGTTCCCACGCTTACAGAAGCAATGGAGAAAGGAAGATCTCCACTGCTTTTTTTTTTTTTTAATTAAAAAAACATGAAATCAGGAGACTTTCAGTGGATGGGAGAGACAGGAGAGAGAGAAAAGATAAGTGTATTAAAGTATGTTTTTCCAGATTTGTATAATGTACCAGATTATCCTTGTATTTGTCTCTATTCATTCTCTCTCTTTCATTTGAAGTCTCCTTTTTTGTGAGTAGATATGAGCTACCAAAAAATGATCTGGTCTCTGTATGCCGCAGTTCTTCTGAGCAGGCCCAAATACAAATTAACTCAGCTGTATAAAGAATAGACCTGACTAAGCAAGTTCAAAAAGTCTGAAGTTCAGGGTACTTTGACATGCATTTCATTCCAT
>NC_056746.1:1011876875-1012036875 GCF_019279795.1 Protopterus annectens | reverse complement strand
TGCTTGCTGACAGGTGAAAAGATTTAAAGTGAGAACATAAACAGCAGACTAACATTTGCTTTGCAAAGCTGGGTATGTTGTAATGCTTGTTAAACCTACTCAACGTGCAGCGGTGGGACTGATGCTGAGCTTATGGTAGTGATGGGGCATATTGAAAGGAGCAGTTTAGATTAAAATGTACATAGGGTTGCCACCTTTTCAAATTGTTGAAATTAGTTATTTTTTCGCAGAAACATTAGATCTTTTTGCAGGACAAATCATGCCCACATCTATAGCAATTGACTAGATTTCCCGTGTTTGTCAAAATAGAAGTTCATTGCTGTAGAATTTTGTTTGCATTATTTTGTATCAGATTCAGGAAATTCAAATATAGAATAATTGTTTTATGTAATAATCAGAGTAATGTTCAAATATATTTATTTTGCCTTTTTTCATGTTTTTTGTCCTGTTTTGTCTTGCCCAGATGAGGTCTGTCCTGTATAAAAATGGATGAGTGTTAACCTTAACTGGAAAGGTTATAGCTACCAGTGCCGAAGTGTAAACCAATAATGCAGGTGATAAAATATCTGTTTTATTAATGTTTTGTTACATGAAGGACTTCCAGAAAAAAGCAGAACTGATAAGGTCCTTTCATTCTTTTGTAATTGGTTGTGTCATTCAGGACAATTATGTGAACTGCTATCACAGTCACTGCAGTGTATAAGCTTGTGACTTTAGCATACATAAAAACAGACAGTGAGGTGAAGCAGCAAAGTGCTCAGTACTTACCAGTAAATGACTCAGCAGGCAGAATAAATGTTATTTATGATACTGCAGTATCCAGCATCAGCATCTGCGTTGTTTTAATTCTGGCACATTGCATCACCTTCAGCTATTCAGTCCTTTGCCACCTGAACTCATGGGTTCATAGGTGATTACTAGGCTAATGTTTACAAGCCTAGCCAATAATACCAAGGATATGACAATGTTATATCTTAATTCCCCAGACATGGGATGGGGTAGTGTCAGGGTAGTGGGTCTTTGGGTGTTGGGAGTCCTGAGTTATTTTACAGCTTGCTTCTGTCCATAAGGGACAAGAGAGTGAGAGACAGGCTTTGTTTTACAAAGATGGAAAGTTTATTGCATAGATGAGATAGCCGTTGCCATACAAATCTGTCTCTCCAGCAAGTTCTGTTAGCATTACATATAAGGTTCAGGTCCATGGAATGCATAACCTTCATGTAATTTTTCTTGCAAATAACATTTTCTTCAGGGTTGGATCTGATAATGCCTTGTAGACCAGGCATAAGTCCCCTCTCAGTAAATGATATGAAATGGAGGAAAGGGATAGGGCTTTTAGTTGGTCTGCATAAAACATGCGTCTTATGCTTTGTATTTTTTTAGTGAGAAACCTCTGGGGCCAATCCAGTTGGTGTAAATGCCTGCTTAGGTACATGCAGAAGTGAGCACTGTATTTGATTATGGGCCTGATGAGGTCCAAGTACAGTGGCACTATGACTTTCTTTGATCTTGATGCCATGTCTTTACTTAGAAGTTGAGCCACACATAAGGATTTGCTCACTACCAAGCTACCTGGTAGTCAAACTTTAGGTTACTTTCTACCTGTACTCCTATGTCCCTCACCACTGTGTCTACTTTTATGGGTGTGCTATCAATGTTATAATTTGCAGGCATATCCGATTTACTGAAGTGTATGATTATGCATTTTTTTAGCATTTAGTCTCAGACAATGGTTTTGGCACTAGTCGTTTGTTATTTTTAGGCCTATCTGTAGGTTGTCAACATCATTTGGGGATTCAGTGATCACTGACATCTCAGATGCTCAGGTAAGAGCCGCCCTCTCCAAAGCAAAAAACACAGCATCAATGGGACCAGACGGTGTCCCGGGCTACGTCCTACATGAACTCCAAGAAGAGCTAAACCCAAACATAAAACTACAGTTCAGTCTCAGCCTTACCACAGGATATGTACCCGAAGAGTGGCGTACAGCAACAGTGATCCTTCTCCACAAAGGTGGTGCCTCAATGGATCCTGGAAACTATCGCCCCATAGGCCTGACTAGCTTGGTCTCAAAGCTATGGAAAGGATCATCATGGACCTCATAAAAAAGATATTGGGGACCTACAGACACTGGATCCTACCCAGTTTGGCTTTGTTAAGGGCAGATCCTGCCTCTTAAACCTGGTCGATTTCTTTGAAACAGTCACCAAGGCCATTGACAAGGGGAAGGTGGTCCACACAGCCTACCTGGACCTTGCAAAAGCCTTCGATACAGTACCCCACTCGGGCATTATAGATAAGCTCACTAGCTTAAATATAAACCCCTATGTCACTAGATGGATTGCAAACTGGCTCAAGGACAGAACCCACAGGGTTAGAATTGCTGGAGCCATGTCAGACTCCAAACCAGTTACAAGTGGCGTCCCACAAGGCTCAGTCCTGAGACCTCTCCTGTTCGGAATATATTTCTCGGAGGTACAGACCAACACGGAAGGACTGTGGCTGACCAAGTTTGCAGATGACTGCAAACTGGGTGCTATAATCGACTCTCCAGCCGACACAAGCATCCTCCAAAAGGGCCTCATATAAACAGACAACTGGTGCCAGAGCCATGGCCTCAAGCTAAACGCCAAAAAGTGTATAGTCATCCCCTTTGGCAAAAACAAAGTGCTCACGAATTACCACATAGGTGGTAATCCATTAAGTACGGAAGAAGTAATTAGGGACCTGGGGACCCAAGTTGATAGCAATCTCTCATTTGACAACCACGTGGCCAAAGTGGTTAGAAAAACTTTTTATATAGCCCACCTAATCATGAAGGGATTCACATCTAGATCAGGGGAGGTCATCGTGCCTCTTTACTCATCCCTCATCAGGCCCATAATTGAGTACAATGCCCCTTTTGGGATGTACCTTACCAGACACCTGCAGCAACTGGAAAGACCCCAAAAGTACCTCACCAAGAGGATCAAAGGGCTCAAACAGATGCCATATGCTGCCCGGTTAAAGAAACTCCAACTCTACTCAGTGGCATACCGCCTGCTCAGAGGCGATCTGTGCCTGACGTATAAAGCCATGTCCAACCCAGAATTAATGGACATGCTGCACCTCAGAAAATCCAAATCCCATTGAGCTACGCGCCCGAGAGACTTGAACCTCAGCACTGAAATAAATAGGACATGCTGGAGGGACAGATTCATAACCCAGAGGCTCCCTTCACTCTGGAATAAAATCCCAGTCCAGGTTAGGCAGAGTCCCTCATTGACTCTCTTCAAGAGGAATCTTGATGAGTGGATGGGAGATCGTAGGTTTACCCCGGGTATCACTTCTGTGTCACTGTTAGACAGAGGCACAGTATACTAACCTCAAAAAAGGCATAGCAAAATAAATTTAAAATAGGTGGCGAAAGCCAAACACACTCTGGCTAGGCTTATATATATCCTAGGGCAGATAGCCTAGTATGAACCTATGAACCTATGAACTACCAGCTTACAGTTGTCAGTGAACTTGGTGAGGCAGAGGCCTCCAACATTGGCCTTCAGTTCAGAGAAGTATATAGCAACAGGAGGGGTCCCAACACTGAGCCTTGTGGGACACTACTAGTAACAGATTTCTTATCTGAAGTGGATTCACCTATCTAGACAATGTGTCCTGTCAGTGAGCCAGTTGCCTATCCATCTGGCAGTGTAGAGGTTTATGCATAACTCAGTAAGTATATCTATGATCCCCGAGTGGGGGGATTGTGTTGAAAGCTTTGGCCAGATCTAGATAAGCGGTGTGTACTATTTTACTCTCATCCATGGCCCTGTTGACTTTCTCGAAGAAGTCCACCAGACTGAGTAGGCAAGACCTCCCATTAACAAAGCCAAATTGGGTCTGTTCAAATGTTTGGAGAATTCCTATGTCATTACTGATCATGACCATAATAGTTCTCACTATGGCCTTGCGGATAAAACTGGATAGGCTTATGGGTCGGTAATTCCCTGAGTCAGTTGATGGGACCCCCCTTGTGCAAAGGAACATCTGTTGCAGTTCTTCATTCCTCTGGGACAAAGCCTGTCCAGAGGCTGAGCTTAAAACAGTTTCTGGTGGCCCTGACAGATTCTATTTTAAGCTGTTGAAGAAGCATCCTGGAATGTTGTTAGGACCATGGAGGCTGTGTTTTTGGCTTTAGTGAGTGCAGTAAGGACCTCTTCCATCATAATGACTGGTAGTGAGATGGTTGTGAGTATTTCTTTTGGTGTGGTAGGAGGTGATGGGTGGAGAACTTTGAACGTTGTGCATTTCCTCTGAGGTTACAAACATATTTAAAAAAAAACATATGGTTATCTTTCAACTGGGAGGCTATCTTTGCCTCACAGTTTGCTTTGGCAGATTTAACCGGCTCTTGAATTTGTTTGTTTATACTGGTGAGTTTGTTTTTGCTCTGTTCTGCCTGTTCCTTCTTGGCTTTGAAGAGGAATTTATTCATTTTTTGAATAACCTATTTATGCTAGAGATCCTCCAGGGTGGCTTATTTTTGCCAGTAATCATAGGTTTGATTTGGACAGGTACTGCCTCCTCTATGCAGCTATGAATGTGGCTGTGCAATGCATTTGTGTACAGCTCAGAGTAATACCTCAGAGTCATTTGGGTTCAGAGGGGCTTGGAAATTTAATAAGGTGTTAATAAGTTTGAGGTAACTGAACTTAGCAAAGTTCTTAACAGGTTTGGAGTTTGATGGGGTTCTAGGTTAGTTTTAATACTGAAGGATATTCTTTTGTGGTCAGATCTTCCCAAGGAGAAGTTAATGCATGGGAGGGAGCAGCATCCCCCATGTTCGTGAGTACTAGGTCTAGGATATTTGTACCTCTGTTTGGGGAGCTAACTAATTGCTCCATGAATTTTCCATTGATAAAATCCAAAAACCTCTGAGCAAGTGAATTATGGGTCATATAAGACTCCCAGTTTAAGGAGGGGTAGTTGAAGTCACTCAAAAGTTAAGAGATTCCAGTAGGTTTAAGTAGGAGGTGTGGTTTACCAGACTCATGTTATGAGATCTGTAGCTAGCAAGGATATGATAAGGGGTTGCACCTACGGTAATTTCTGCATGGAAAAGCTCAAGTGAGTCACGTTGTTGAACCAGTCTATCAGGGCACTTGTCCTATTTGAACACTGAGACACCTCCTCCCTTTGTTTTATTCTGAGCTGAGGGGAATTAAAATGTATGAAAGGCATTGTAGCCTCTGACAGCCAGGGTGCTTTCCATGGTTCTGAACCATGTTTCCATGACTGCACATATGTCTGTGTTCTCCAGGGTGAGGAGTGCTCCCAGGGAGTGGAGTTTTTATGTAAATTTCTAGCATTGAGCAGCAGTACCTTTAGGTAGTCATGAGTGATTTTTGTTATGTTGGAAGGTTTAACAACTTGGCACAGCCTAAAAAAGGCAGTATGGGATAGATAAAGTTGTTGCTTCTATCCTAAAGCCAAGTAATGTCAAGTGCAAACCATCTCTGGAAAAGTATTGTGGTTTGTCGATCATGTCTCCCCAGGCTGACAAATATTGGTTCCGTTGTTTTTGACACCACAAACTAAACCAATTGCTGAAGTCAGTCATTTTTTGTTGGTACTGTGGCGTCATTGGTGAAGGTAGGATGCTTTCCAAGGCTAAATTAATACCCGCCTTGGACACATATTCAGAGAGATCCATCATGGCTCCTTCATATATTCCAGTGAGGTACGTCTTAGGTCATTTACACCCACATGGACTGTGACCATGTCATACTGGTACTTGTGGTTTAAAGACATAAGTGCATGTGTGATCCAGCAGATCCTGTCTCCTGACAGAGCTCACTATGATCTTTTCCTTCTTTAGCCTGCTAAGGGTGCATCACTATGTTTTACAATGGAAACCCCAATAACTAGAATGTTTGGCTTTGTGGTGTGCTGCCTTATGGGCTTGTAAGCAAGGCTACTATGATTTTTATTGCTATGTGTTGTGTGAGTTGTCTTTTCTGAGTGTGCTCAGGGCCACTGAGAGATGCTTTTAAGAGGTCTTGGAGGTTTGAGTCAATTGCAAGTGACTACATCCACATATGTGGGTCTATGTGTTTGTTCCTTAGTGTTGGTAGTGAGTGTTTTTGGTGTAACACTGACAACCTGATTTGCATTTTTGGTGTGTGTGTGTGTGTGTGTGTGTGAGAGCTTTGCCTCCAATTACATTGTGCATCTATATCTCTCACACATTGTGTTTGCCTGTTCTAAAATTAAATGGTTGTCAGTGAACATGAGGCAGTTACTACACTGTCTCAGGATGCCCATATCCACTAGGCCAGAAACAGAGATGGCAGGGAAGTACCAATCCATTATACCAGATCCTTAGTAGATGGTAAGGAGTAGGGGAGAGTCACTTAAAGGTCTAAGTGAGAATGTTTAGTAGTATAGTGTTAGATGGACTACAGCCATGCTGCTGTCTGCACAAACTGGCATCTCTTCAAGCAGCTGAACAGTTGGAGACCACAGAGGGCATTTCCTATAGAGGATTTTAAACTGGAAATGTTTGCTTATGTACAAGGCACAGGTAACAACAGTTGTGTGCTTTTTTTATGCCAGCAGAATGAAAGACTTTTATACAGTTAAACCCTCAGGCTAATCAGCTAAACACACAATAAGCCTTCAACCAGCAGTCTCCAACTCGGATGGGATAAATTAGCCCACTGCTCCCAACAGAGTTCAGAATAAAACCCTCTTAATGTATAACAAACTGCTTTTGAGCTCTAGTGCAGTAACAAATGCTTTACCACAAACCACAGAACTCCTGCAGTATCAGGAATTCTTGGAAATAAGTTCACAAACCCTGAGAAATGTTTCCAAATGCAGAAATGTCAGCAGGATGAAAGACATTTACATAGTTATGCCATCAGGCCAATCAGATAAACCCACAATAAGCCTTCCACGTGCAGTTCCCAACTCGGATGGGTTGAATCAGACCTCTGGGACCTTATAATGAACAAACATCAAGCAGTGTTTATTAGGAAAAAATAACATGGAACTGCTCCAGGAAAATTTCTATTCAAAGCACTCAAGTTATTAGAAGAGACAGGATACTGAAGGAAAAAGAAGGTCAAAACAGTCTTATATTGTAAGGGTACAAATGAATTATGCCTTCAAGCTGTATTTGTATAACAGGCATGCCTTATCTATTTATAATTATTTCTGCACCTAGATTTGTGTAATCAGCATTAGATGTATTTTCTTCTTTCTGTCAGCTGGAAATCTCAAAGAGCATTAGGCCCAGCACAAAATCTTGTGACATTCTGGTAGTTGTTGCTGTTCCTTTGTATGGCCTGCTGCATCATTGGTGCAGCTTAGAGTTTTTAACACATCAAACATTACTATACCTTTATGTCTTATAACCTTCTCATTAAGGTTTCTATGAGGCATAATGTAAGACCTTACTAAAATACAGACTGGATCTGCACACAGACTTTCATCAGTGTCATTAGTTACTAAGCTATAACGTTGTTTTAAATTAAACTTCTGTGATCTTCATTTGTACAGCTTATTATTTATCAAATAAACCTTCCCATTAATAAACTCTACTAATCTGTTTATAACAGTTCCACTGCTTTCCCAATGGTTAAGTCAAGCTAACCAGTTTGCATTTCCTTGATTCCCTCTTGGATCTCCTTTATGAATAAGAATTGTAGTGCGTAACACTTACCTACCCGGATTCTTACAATATTGAAAACAGTGTTGCTGATGGTGCTTACACCTCAGGCCAGCTTTGCCGAAGGGTCATCAGATCCATTTATCCTGATCTAAGCCAGCACTACCTTCTGATTTCAGTGAAGTCATCGTTTCCATTTTGCTTGTACCTCAACCCCCCCCCCCCCATTAACAGGTAGTCTTCCTATTTGTTATTAATTGGGAAACATATGAACAAAGTAATGTATTGCCTTCCCCATTTCTCTGATGACTCCATCAACACCTTCCCACTTCTCAGGATGTCAGATCCATCTTCCGCTTCTTCCTTTGTGTTCTATAACCAAAAATGACTCTTTTCTTCCCTGTCTCTCTGTCTCTTTCTCACCCTCTCTCTCTTTCTTTCTGTCACTGACTAACTTGTATACTTTTCTTAACTCATAATTTGCCATGCTCCATCACACTTATGACAGCTGATTCTCTCTGTCTGACTTTATCTGCTTTGTTTTAATTGGTATACCATATGGAGAATGTCACCTTTTCTAGCATCTACTTTCACCATTTTTACAAAACTTTTATCTAAGAGTTCCACAGTTAACCTTTTGGTTTCCATCTTGCATGCTGAAATAGCTCAGTCAGGACCAAGCACATTAAAGTCACCCATAATTATGATGTTTTGACCACCTTCCTCTTCTTCCTCTTTCAGGAACACTTGCAACACCTTCTGCAATTTACAACCTGTAAAAACAGTCCAATCCACAAGTGAGTTCCATGTTGCATTTGAGCTTCTTTCCTCTTCTGTACATATTCACCCTTCATACTGAATTAGTCCACCCACACTCTTTCATGTCTAAATACATTAAACCGCATGACAGTTTATGTTTTGTATCTCATTGGCTCTTTCACTTAGATGCTTGTACTGTCAGTATTTCAATATTACTTCTTTTAATATTTTGTGTTATAAGCTGTTTGTATTTGCCTTTAGTGTTGTGTGGTTACTCCTTCTTGGCTATTTCCTGTTTTCCAGTCACCCATATTTCTCCCGTGCCTGCCTTCCTTGCACTGTAAAATGTATATACCATATGTTGTCCTGTGTAGGCACTTACCAAGATAATGTGCCAGTTTCCAAAGCATTTGCCTGACTTGCCATTTTAATGGAGATTCCATAATGATGACCCCATGACATAACTATATATGAGACAGCTAGCTTCTTTACAAGCCATTGAAGAAATTGTGAAAAGCTTTTCTTCAGCAAGTACTTTGGTCTTCATTCCTGGGCGATGACTTGATATTTCATAGAACGGCATTGAACATTAAGCAATTTTAGTACTTGGTGAATATGAAAAACCACAACAAAGAATTTTTTTTATAGTTTGTGAGAGATGGTTTTCCAAAGCAGATGTGTGTTTTGTTTTTGAACACTAACGAAATAGCAAATTAACTGTAACAGAAAAGACAGTGTGGTGCGAATTGAAGCAAGGCACTTTACCATGGACGCAGTCCCACTCTCTGCTTGGCTAATGATGAATGCTTGTCTTTAATATCTGACTGGTGCTAGAAAACAAGTTAGTTATTACTGAGAGTGAGAGGGGAGCCAAGAATGAAGGAATGCGTAACTGGCAGCAATCAATCACGTCTTATTCTGAGACTTGTTCTTCGCTCTTAAAGTTACAGTTTATGAAAGCTTTCCCTTATAAATATGCAGACATTTAACCCAGTTAAACTGCTGAATAACTTCTAAGTGTGGGGGATTTTTCATGCAATAAGAGTTGTCATAGAAAAATTCCAAGTGTCTGCTGTCTTTGTGCTCAAAATACAGAAACTTTGTTTTTTATGACTTCCATGACTGGGATGCTCGTCACTGTATGAGTGAATATGCACACACAAGAAGTAATGAGATTGCAGCTGGATGTTGATTTTTTTTTTTTTTTTAACAGAGGTTAGGTGTTGACCAGTAAGTGAACCAAACGACAAAGTGTCCTTTCAGTATGTTGGCAAATGCAGCAGAGCAGGCATTTCCATTACATTATCAACAGTAGTAACACTTGCCTGTCTGTTTGACATTTCCTATATGAATTACTGCAATTCAAATGTTAATTAAATGTACTTTTACTACACTGAACTGCAAAGAAGATACAGATACAGTACATGCAGAAAGTGTAACATTGTGGAAAGACCTTTGCTGAATATTATTTACAGATTAATTACACCGAAATTCTCTTTTTAATGTAGTAGGTAGACATTTAACAGTAAGCACAAATGTGACACAGTCATACAAGTCAGCAGTACGAACAACATAAGATAGCAGCAGTTAGTAGTAACACAGACCACAGCAGTGGATACATAGGTTCATAGGTTCATACTAGGCTATCTGCCCTAGGGCATTTATAAGCCTAGCCAGAGTGGGTTTGGCTTTCGCCACCCATTTTAAATTAATTTTGTTATGCCGTTTTTCGAGATTAGTATATTGTGCCACTGTCTAACAGTGACACAGAAGTGATACCCGGGGTAAACCTACGATCTCCCATCCACTCATCAAGATTCCTCTTGAAGAGAGTCGATGAGGGACTCTGCCTAACCTGGACTGGGATTTTATTCCAGAGTGAAGGGAGCCTCTGAGTTATGAATCTGCCCCTCCAGCATGTCCTATTTATTTCAGTGCTGAGGTTCAAGTCTCTCGAGCGCATAGCTCGATGGGATTTGGATTTTCTGAGGTGCAGCATGTCCATTAATTCCGGGTTGGACATGGCTTTATACGTCAGGCACAGATCGCCTGTGAGCAGGTGGTATGCCACTGAGTAGAGCTGGAGTTTCTTTAACCGGGCAGCATATGGCATCTGTTTGAGCCCTTTGATCCTCTTGGTGAGGTACTTTTGGGGTCTTTCCAGTTGCTGCAGGTGTCTGGTAAGGTACATCCCAAAAGGGGCATTGTACTCAATTATGGGCCTGATGAAGGATGAGTAAAGAGGCACGATGACCTCCCCTGATCTAGATGTGAATCCCTTCATGATTAGGTGGGCTATATAAAATGCTTTTCTAACCACTTTGGCCACGTGGTTGTCAAATGAGAGATTGCTATCAACTTGGGTCCCCAGGTCCCTAATTACTTCTTCTGTACTTAATGGATTCCCACCTATGTGATAATTTGTGAGCACTTTGTTTTTGCCAAAGGGGATGACTATACACTTTTTGACGTTTAGCTTGAGGCCATGGCTCTGGCACCAGTTGTCTGTTTCTATGAGGCCCTTTTGGTGGATGCTTATGTCGGCTGGAGAGTCGATTATGGCGCCCAGTTTGCAGTCATCTGCGAACTTGGTCAGCCACAGTCCTTCCGTGTTGGCCTGTACCTCCGAGAAATATATACCGAACAAGAGAGGTCCCAGGACTGAGCCTTGCGGGATGCCACTTGTAACTGGTTTGGAGTCTGACATGGCTCCAGCAATTCTAACCATGTGGGTTCTGTCCTTGAGCCAGTTTGCAACCCATCTAGTGACATAGGGGTTTATATTTAAGCTGGTGAGCTTATCTATAATGCCCGAGTGGGGTATTGTATCGAAGGCTTTTGTGAGGTCCAGGTAGGCTGTGTGGACCACCTTCCCCTCGTCAATGGCCTAGGTGACTGTTTCAAAGAAATCAACCAGGTTTAAGAGGCAGGATCTGCCCTTAACAAAGCAGAACTGGGTAGGATCCAGTGTCTGTAGGTCCCCAATATCTTTATTTATGAGGTACATGATGATCCTTTCCATAGCTTTGCAGACCAAGCTAGTCAGGCTTATGGGGCGATAGTTTCCAGGATCCGTTGAGGCACCACCTTTGCGGAGAGGGATCATTGTTGCTGTACGCCACTCTTTGGGTACATATCCTGTGGTAAGGCTGAGACTGAACAGTAGTTTTATGTTTGGGTTTAGCTCTTCTTGGAGTTCATGTAGGACACAGCCCGGGACACCGTCTGGTCCCATTGATGCTGTGTTTTTTGCTTTGGAGAGGGCAGCTCTTACCTGAGCATCTGAGATGTCAGGGGGGCAGCACTCTGCTGGGATAAATATTTGCCCTTTTGGTGGGGAGGGGGGGTGAGTTTGCGCTGAACCTGTCAGCTAGGATGTTGGCAATGTCTGTGGGTTTGGTGTATTTTTTGTCATTTTGGACTAATTCTGAGCATATCTGGGAATTCCCACCCAGGTTCCTAACATAACTAAAGAAAGCCTTGTGATTATCCTTAGTGTCCTGTGCAGTTTTTCTCTCGAAGCTGGCCTTAGACAATTTTAAGAGTGCCCGTAGTTTTTTGCTAATTCTGATCAGAGATGCCTTCCCTTTTTGGGATTTTGCTCTTTCATGTAGTAGCTTCCTCCTTCTATTGTATAGTTTGTTTATGGCTGGGGTCCATCAGACAGGACGTCTGCCTTTGGAGGATTGGGACTTGGTTTTATTTGGGATTGCATGATCCATGCATTCCTGAAGGTGTTCATAGAATGCGTTTATAAAGGATTCTGCGGTCTGGGCCGTATTTTCCACAGGCCCGGGGGCTTTGAAGGATTCCACCTCGGTTTTGAGGAGTGTGAAATTTGCTTTAGAGAAGTTTTTCACTGTGGTTTTCAGGGCAGGGGGTGGAGTTGGGATGTGAATATCCAGTGAGATTAGTTTATGGTCTGATCTTACCAGTGAGGGATACACTTCTGGACTGGAGCATAGAGTCCCCATGTTGGTGATGATCAGGTCCAGTATGTTTTCTCCTCTTGTGGGAGTGGTAACAAGTTGTTCCATAGCATTTGAGTTTATAAATTCTAGGAACCTTTGGGCTAGGGTGTTGGAGCTAGAGTAATGCTCCCAATCTATGTTTGGGTAGTTGAAGTCACCCAATATAATGGTGTTTGGAGAGACCTTCATATTTTCCAGTGTTCTCAGGAAGGCCGAGTGGGGTTCCTGGGTTTGGGAGGGTGGTCTGTAGCAGGCTATAAACTGGAAGGCAGTTTTACCCACTGTTAGTTGCACATGGATAGTCTCTGATGCTTAGTGCTGTGCCACCAACCTGGAGGTGTGGGTATCTTTGATAATATTGATACTCCCCCCTCCTTTTGTGGTTCGGTCCAAGTTTTGGGGCCGAAAGGCATGGTATGAGGTATAACCTGGTAGTGCTGGGGTGCTCTCGGGAGCCTTGAACCAGGTTTCTGTTACTGTACAGATATCGATGTTCTCCATGCTAAGGAGAGTTTTGAGTGCGTGCATCTTGAGGTTTAGACTTCTGGCGTTGAGTAGCATTACTCTTAGTTTCTTATCCCTTGTGATACCTATGGAGGTGGGTTTGTCTTTTGAGCCTTGCCTAAAAAGGCACTATGGGGTAGCAAGAGCCTTTGCCAATATCCAAAGCCCAGGGTGACAGGTGCAAGCCATCCCTAGCGAAGCATCGTGGCTTGTCGAGCATGTCATCCCAGGCTGACAGGCATTGGATCCCCTTTGAATGATACCAATACTTAAGCCAATTGTTGAAATTGATCATCTTGTCTTCATATTGTGGCATCATTCTTGGTGAGGGTAAGATGCTACTCAAGGTCAGGGTCATACCGGCGTGGGCTATATGCTCAGAGAGCTCCTCTATGTCTCTTTTCATGTAGTCCAGGGAGGTACATCTCAGGTCATTCACACCAGCATGGACAATGACTGAGTCATAGTTGTACTTGCCTTGGAGTGACCTGAGTGCTTGTGTTATGTGGCGGATCCTAGCGCCCAACAGGCAGCTCACCGTGACCTTCTCCTTGTTCAGCCTGGTGAGCGGGACATCAGTGTGCCTGACGATAGAGTCACCTATTACAAGTGTATCATGTGTGTTGTTTAGCCTTAAGGGCTGTGACTGTTCGGCACACTGGCTTTGTGAGCAATGTGTTGCACGTGTTTTGTTTTGGGGTAGCGGTTGCTTGGGTGTCTGCTTTGGAGGTCTCTGCTGCTTAGGCAGATTTTTATTTAGAGCCTCCGAGTATGTTTTTGTGTGTTTATGTGTTTGGTTTGCTGTCGTGGTAGGTCTGTGTGAGACTGGAATTGTAGTGAGTGTGGTTTCCTTCTCCTCCTGACTGGTTTAGCCAGTACTGGGTTGAGAGAGCTTAGCCTCCAGTATGGCTATATGGTTGCATCTCTCACATGTGTTGGAATTTGTTGGGAGGAGGAGAGGGTTGTCTGTGTACATGAGGCAGTTGTAACATTCCCAGATTCACCAGCTGGACCGGAGAGGAGATTGACAACTGACCTTTGGACATGCTAGAACAGTATTGGGAATTCCTTTATAACTGGAAAAAAAAGGGCCAATGGGGAACAAGGTACTCAAGGGGAGTTTGTGAGGGTGTAGTGCTTTTAATTTTTTAGTGCTGACTTATATAATTGCTTTAGTGAGCAAGTGCCAGGTAACTTAAATGCAATGTGTTACAGGTAACTTAAATGCAAAAACGACAAACAGTAACTTTCTTTCAAGTGAAACAAGGAAATAAGTACAGTAAGCAATGCAGATATCACTAGGGATCCACAGAAGCGCTGAAAAGCCGCGTTTTAGGTGAAATTAGCGTTTCAGGGAAATAACAAGCAAACAAACAACAAGCATACAAACAAAGCTAGATTCAGCAGGCCTGGATCTAGTCTATGCTACAGCAAAGAAGGTGTACCAATTTCAGTAAGAAACAGTTCAAATATGCAGGCACTATAAGCCTTTAACCAGAAATTCCCATCTCAGAAGGGCAGAGTCCAGCCTCTCCTCCCACAACAGTGCAGACCACGAACCTTCTTAATGTAAAATAACTGGCCTGAAGCCCAAGTGCTTAAACCAGAACTAATACACTTTTAGAATAACAGACACTGAGCCCTCAATCAGCAGTTCCCAACTTAGAAGGATGTAAGCTACCTGTCCTGCCACCACAGTGCAGGCCACAAACCTTCCTAATGTAAAACAACTGATCTGAAGCCCAAGTGCTTAATCCAAAAGACTTAGAATGATAGCTACACTTTAATCAAGTTACTACCAAGCAGTAATAAATACAATTGAATACTATAAAGAATGCTTGGATTAGTGCTCAAGTTATACAAACAAAGCTAGATTCAGCAGGCCTGGATCTAGTCTATGCTACAGCAAGCAAGGTGTACCAATTTCAGTAAGAAGCAGTTCAAATATACAGGCACTATAAGCCTTTAACCAGAAATTCCCAGCTCAGAAGGGCAGAGTCCAGCCTCTCCTCCAACAAGAGTGCAGACCATGAACCCTTTTAATGTAAAATAACTGGCCTGAAGCCCAAGTGCTTAAACCAGAATTAATACGCTTTTAGAATAACAGACACTGAGCCCTCAATCAGCAGTTCCCAACTTAGAAGGATGTAAGCTACCTGTTCTGCCACTACAGTGCAGACCACAAACCTTCTTAATGTAAACCAACTGGCCTGAAGCCCAAGTGCTTAAACCAGAATTAATACACTTTTAGAATAACAGACACTGAGCCCTCAATCAGCAGTTCCCAACTTAGAAGGATGTAAGCTACCTGTCCTGCCACCACAGTGCAGGCCACAAACCTTCCTAATGTAAAACAACTGGTCTGAAGCCCAAGTGCTTAATCCAAAAGACTTAGAATGATAGCTACACTTTAATCAAGTTACTACCAAGCAGTAATAAATACAACTGAATACTTTAAAGAATGTCTGGATTAATGCTCAAGTTATACAAACAAAGCTAAATTCAGCAGGCCTGGATCTAGTCTATGCTACAGCAAACAAGGTGTACCACTTTCAGTAAGAAGCAGTTTAAATATGCAGGCACTATAAGCCTTTAACCAGAAATTCCCAGCTCAGAAGGGCAGAGTCCAGCCTCTCCTCCCACAAGAGTGCAGACCAAGAACCCTTGTAATGTAAAATAACTGGCCTGAAGCCCAAGTGCTTAAACCAAAATGAATACACTTTTAGAATAACAGACACACATGTGAAAAAAGTGTATGCCTGCAATACGTACATCATGTATTATCATAACTGTATATCCAAGAATAACTAGCAAATAACACAAAGATGCAGGATTATTTGGACTGCCAGTGATCGTACTGTAGATAGAAGGCAAGCTCCATGGTCATTCCTACATATTCTGTTTTTTGTTTTTTTTTTGAATATGTGTATTCATGTGGATATGCATGCATGTGTCATGCATGTGTGTGTGTGTGTGTATACACACACACACACACACACACACACACACACACACACACACATGGGTCAATGTCACTGAAAAGCAATAAACTGTAGGTCATAATACTGAGAAACAAAGGAGAGAGGCTCAAAAGTTATTGACACTCCACATTTGCATGTTGGCAGCATTGAAGAATTACAGAAGAAGAAGAAGAAAAAGAAATTAAAAGAACAAAACACTTATTTGTTGTTGGAATTAGAAATGCTTAAAAAGGCCAATGAAGATGAAGCTTGACAGATAAATGTACATATTAGTTTAAGGGCAGTTTTACATGGGCTATGTCCTGGCTGGATCGGGTTACATGCTAGGCTGTGACAGTAACACAAATAAGACATATTTTGGTATATTTTGAAATTTTAAGATAAAGTTATAGGAAAATGTGGGTTTTTTTTGTTTTTCTGTTTTATTTTTTAAAGATCACAGTACTCACACCTGACAGCAGTTATTGTGATTCTTGGTTGATGTGAAAGAGGGCATAGTAAGGATTGTAAAGTTTAATATGTGGATTTTGGTCAATCCTCAGAAAGTCTTGATGACTGTACAAGACTATGAGCAAACACGAACCAAAAACGGCAGATAAACAGTGCAGAATGATTATGGAAACTGCTTTAGTGGGCAGTAGATCGACAAAGAAACAATATGTCTTGAGGAAGCTGAAAGTTTTAGATGTGTGAGTCAAGCAGAGTTTCCTGTTTTTAAAACCCATATGATTCAGTAGCAAAAACAAAGTGCATAGATAAGCAAGCTGGATAAAACTGAGCTTTAGGACAGTTGGGCATTCTTGGGTCTATTCTAGCTAATTTATGGCATTTTATAAAACTGCATATTTCCAAAGTCAAACCAGCTATATAAATGAAAACTTTGCTTAGTTCTGTTAACTGAAAACAAAATGAAAACTATTAACATGTTTGTAGAGCATACAGTGTTGAAATAAGAGATAAGCAGATGTGTAGGACCACCTTCCTCACTCTGAGACAAAGTTTAATAACATGATGAGCAATCTGATGGTGTTAATAAATCTGCAGTTTGTAGAAGTAAACACAATGGATGTTTACTGTAATAGAAAGAGTAATTATTGATTTTATGTCTGTCACATTAGCAGGTCTCATATCTGTAGAACTTTTCTAGGGTTACTACACCAAGGCTCTGTTACATGATAAATTTATTACTGGTGGTGAAGCACTGGATAGTCACATGGATAGGAGAATGGGGGAGGAGCTTCCATTCTTCTGGTATTGCTTTGGGTTAAAAAACAAAAGACTGCTTATGTGGCAGTTCAAAAAACTACACTTATGTATTTATTTATTTGTTTAGGTATGTATGTATGCGTGTATGTTTTATTGACCAGTTTAGACCCACTAGGCCTATAGGTAGGTCTATAGCCTATTTTCAGGGAAGATCTGAGGTAATATTTAACCCAACTTGATGTTTTTTACCAACTAGGGTAAAATTCAAGGGTTAGGCATACCAGTAAAACAGTTCTGTGTTTTAGTGATAATGATAGCACATCTTCTTTTATATGTTCAGATTATGTGTAAATAAGTACTTCCAAAAGGTAAGTGAATCATAGTGGTATCATGTGGGATACTTACCAAAACTTTTTCCTGTAGAATAATGGATGACTTTACAGGTATGAGTTTCAGACAGACTCCATGAACTAAACATGCTTTTGTGTATTATTGCTTATATTTTTATGTGATGTGAGTTAAACTACAGTTGAGTTTCTATGTACACAGTCCTTGAAGTGGGTATTTTAGTGTTGATAATTTTAAGTTGTCATAAGACTGAAATGGTTTTGAGAAAATTAATACTTTTTTTGATTAAGGCCTTTATCAAAGTTAAGAGTCGGTTTCTATAGGGGCATGAATGTGGTCGAAAGAATATATGTGCGTGTGTGTGTACATGTGTTGTGTGTGAGTGTGCATGCAGATGTGGGAAGACGTAATGCAGTGGATTTGAAAGTTCAACTATGTGCTTGTTACTCGTGTGTGAGTGTGCATGCAGATGTGGGAAGACGTACTGCAGTGGATTTGAAAGTTCAACTATGTGCTTGTTACTCGTGGCACAAATGTATGTGTGAGTGCAAATGTGTGGGAGTTTGTGTGCGTGTGTGTGTGTGTGTGTGTGTGTGTGTGTGTGTGTGTGTGTGTGTGTGTGTGTGAATGTGTGCTTTTACGTATTGGGAGAGTGCCTATGTTATCATGACGAATGGACTGGCAGGGGAACACTTGATTCAGAAACCTTTTAATTAACCACAAATGTGATGCTCTTCCAAGCAGCTTTACATTATGAATCATAGCTACTGTCCATCAAAACCATCTGAGTAACCCAAGTTAACCAATTAGCACAATCAGAGAGAATGTCTTTGAATCCTCCTCTGTGTTAAGTTGTGTAACTGTTATTTGGATACATTAACATATTTTCAATATGCAGTATTTTTTTGATGACTGATCATTAATGCAATAACCCTTTTTATGCTTGCTGCTGTGTGCAGTGTCCATATGACTCATGCTGTGTCCTGCAGCCACTCTTCAGGACACCATGCCCATCCTAAGAATTTGTGGGCTGTTTAAAGCAGATGGATGTAAGTTAATGCAGTATGAAACAAGAGGGGGCACACAACATACAAGATAACTGGCCTAGCTTTTACTGTATAGGGGATTGTTTCAAGTAATGCTTTTTGCTGTGTACTTCTGTTTTTATTACTGATAGCCTTCATACCTTTCAACAGTCCCTGATTTTATCTCTTGTTTTTCCCTGTCCCACATACCTTTTTAAAATTTTCTGGTAAATCACTGACGATTGTAGCCATTCAGTAATGCCAATCATTATAGTTTCTTGTTGCTGTTCAATAATACATGTTGATGTAAAACCTGTTGTGCAATTAACTGTTTAAGTGAATTAGAGTAATATATAAAAAGTGTGGTGCATTTGCCCTCACCCAGTTATTTTGGCTTTGTCCAGGATTCTTGAGCAAAGAAATTGACAGGTACAATAGCCTTAGAATTGTGATTAGCATTAGATCTGCAAAGTAAACATAAATCATAGGTCTGAAAGGTGATGAAGGCTCTCTAAAAAACACAGTTACAGTGTCTTCTGTTTTGGCTATAGTTATAGATGCATAGGGTAATGTTCTAGTAATGCTGCTGAGGACCCTCAGTGCATAGTGCTGCTCCCAAGCCTCTGCCTCCCATCCTGTTTAGGCTACACGTGTTCCCTTATTTCAGGACGTGGTGATGAGTAGACATCATTGCAGTCTGCTTCAGTTTCACCTTGTCATAATGGTTAAGGTATTACCTTCTAGACACAAGGTGCAGGGTTTGAGTTTCACTGTAGACTCATTACCCTGTACTTGCCTACCTGTAAGTGCAGTCGTAAGGCTTGATGTTAGATTTATTTATTTACTGACGTTTATTGACCAGAGTGGTGGGCTAATCCTTATGGACATATTCCAGCTACAGCCCAGGGTTATATATAAAAGCCATCCCTGAAATGCAATGAAAATGTAGTTCACAGAATATTTGAAACCACTGAGAAACAAATGAAGAAAAGACTGCATGCAGTCATATATTGGAATGAATTGTAAGATTAAGAGAATGAAAAACAAGCTTAGAAGGTGGAAGAAAGACAACAGATGAGCAGATGTACATGTAGTATAAGAATTTTTGATGTAAGAATGTGCACAGAATATATACCGTAGCAGAGGTTGGTAAAGGGTGTGAGACATCAGTAAGGTATATGAATTTGTAATGCTTATGATGCTTTAGTGGGGCACTTCTTTTTGTAGAGAGTGGCACAAGTAAGATAACTGGACTGAGTGAGAATGTAAAGATTTGTTGTTAGGTTATCGGGCTGTCATGGAAGCAGGTGCAAGAGGCTGGCATGAGGAGGTGCGCTTCAGATTGCTGCTTAAATTCTTCCATTTGGTGCAGGATGACCCAGAATTTAAAGTCTAAGATGAATGCATGATCAGATGTGGCAAAAGAGTTATGTGGTCTGTGTGATGCCCCTGCACTAGCCCAGTAGTCAAAGAGCCTCAGTCCTCAAACTAGAACCAGTGAGGGACATACACATTGGGAGGATGACAAGTACACAAACAGTAAACTGAAATTTCCCTTAAGAACACCCAGAGATCACAGTCAGTCTGGGGCTGGTTTCTGCCCCTTTCTCCAGATCCTCAATAAGACTCCCCACTGGCACAGCTATAGGGTTAAGATCTCAGCAGAGTGGTCAAGCCAAAACCTTCAGCATCCTCTCTGTCCAACCAGTACTTTGTGTCCCTGTCCAAGTGGCTGACACACACACACACACACACACACACACACACACACACACACACACACACACACACACACACACACACACACACATCTCTAATATACTTATTTCTAATTCTGTCCACCCTCGTCACACCCAGTGCAAATCTTAACACCTTTAACTCTGCCACATCCAGCTCTGACACCTGCCTTTTTGTCAGTGCCACTGTCTCCAACCCATATAACATAGCTGGTCTCACTACCCTCTTGTAGACCTTCCCTTTCACTCTTACTGGTACTCGTCTGTCACAAATCACTCTTGACACTCTTCTTCACCAACTCCATCCTGCCTGTACTCTTTTCTTCACCACGCTTCCACACTCGCCTGTACTCTGAACTGTTGATCCAAAGAATTTAAACTCATCCACCTTCGCCAACTCTACTCCCTGCATCCTCACCATTCCTCTATCCTCTCTCTCATTTATGCACATGTATTCTGTCTTAGTCCTGCTGACCTTCATTCCTCTCCTCTCTAGAGTATATCTCCACCTCTCCAGGGTCTCCTCAACTTGCTTCCTACTCTCACTACAGATCACAATGTCATCTGCAAACATCATAGTCCACGAGGACTCCTTTCTGATCTCATCTGTCAACCTGTCCATCACCATTGCAAATAAGAAAGGGCTCAGAGCTGATCCTTGATGTAATCCCACCTCCACCTTAAATGCATCCATCACTCACCACTGTCACACTACCCTCGTACATATCCTGTACCTCTCTTACATACTTCTCTGTCAATCCCAACTTCCTCATCACAACTCCTCTCTGGGCACCCTGTCATATGCTTTTTCTACATCCACAAAGACACAATGCAACTCCTTCTGACCTTCTCTGTACTTCTCCATCAACAGTCTCAGAGCAAACATTGCATCTGTAGTGCTCTTTCCTGGAATGAAACCATACTGCTGATCACTAATCATCACCTCCCTTCTTAACCTAGCTTTCACTACTCTTTCCCATAACTTCATGCTGTGACTGATCAATTTTATCCCTCTGTAGTTACTACAGCTCTGCACATCACCCTTATTCTTAAAAATTAGTACCAAAACACTTTTTCTCCACTCCTCAGGCATCCTCTCACTTTCCAAAATTTCATTAAACAATCTGGTTAAAAACTCCACTGCCATTTCTCCTAAACACCTCCATGCTTCCACAAGTATGTCATCTGGACCAACAGCCTTTCCATTCTTCATCCTCTTCATAACTATCCTTATTTCCTCCTTGCTAATCCGTTGCACTTCCTGATTCACTATCCCCACATCATAAAACCTTTTCTCTCTCTCACTTTTCTTCATTCATCAGCCCCTCAAAGTTTAAATAAATTTAATAATAAATAATAAAAGAACAAGACAATACTCAATCAACACAGTAATTGCAGAGTTCAGAATCACAGGAAATATTATAAAACAACATTGCAGGACAGTCTCAAATAAATACAGAAAACATCTAAACTAATCTTTACAATATTCCTGTCTATATCTAAGAGAGATTACTGTACCCTGGTTACTTACTATTATCAAGGCAAGTGCTGATGAGATGATATTTCCAGATCCTAGACAAGATACAAAATGCCCAGTCTCTCTATCTGAGAGGGTTCTTAAATTAATATCACATATTGCTACTGATTTAGCCTGGATGACATCACTCTTTGTCACCTGCCTTCCGTTCCCAGGCTAACAGCAACTTAACAAAATTTAACATTTATGTGTGAAAAATACATACCTCTCAGATGATTGCTCAGAACCGGAAGTCGTAAAACAAACACTTTTACATTTGAAACCTAGCAATTATTTCTGTTTCAAGACAATAGGAAAACCTCTAGCTGTAGACATTGTGTCTGTTTACTGAGAGACAACACAATTGTTAAACACTTTACTTTTCAACTTATTTTCTTCAAGTTTTGCAAGTTAACTCTGTATGTTCCAGTTTCTACTATTTAAACATACATTTGCACAGGTATATAGTTTATATACATTTCTGTTCTTTTCCAGTAGGGTACAGTGTGGTTACATTCTTGAAGCTCAGTAGATAACATACAGTTTAACACACACTTCTGCACCAGTAGTTTAATATACACATAACATATAGTTCTCTTACATTTGTAAAACAAGCATATGAAACATATTAATTTCCACAAATGACACAACTGTCCACAAAATTCCAGATAGCTGGCCGGCAGTGTCACAGTCTGTTTAGTACAGGGGCATTGCTAACTTGGAGCACATCTGATACATTTGTGGGTAGTCATGGAAGCCATAATACTCTGGACTTTTAGATCCAAATAAATATTACTGAAACATTTCAAGATATTCAGTCAGTGGTAAGCTTATAGAATAAACTACTTAAAATGCTGTACTTAAGGATATACCAAGCTGGTCGTGTGCAACAGGCATTCTTTGCAGCATGCTGCATTGAGCAGACAGAATGTACATTTTTGTTCTACATATTTTTATCTCTTGTGTACCATTTCTTATCTAACCTGTACACATAAGCATTTAAATGAATCTTGCAACCTAGAGTCGCACCATATAGGCCTTTATAACTGCTTGTATTTATAAGATGTGAATCTTCAGCAAATGAAACTGAAGCTCCTTGAAGTAAAATTCTGTGGCAAAATGCTTCTGGTTTAGAAGCTAAAAAGTATGCATTTTGTTAGGTTCCCATACCCCAGACTAGGTTAGGCTGTGTCTTCAAGCAGTGTGCTTTGTATCTTCTGCTGCTTTCCCCTTATTACCTGCAGGTTATTTTAATATCACAGGTAAAAATAAAGCAAGGACAATTTACTGACCTGGAACTGGTTAGCATTCAGTACAACTTACACACTGAGGGGAGAGGTAAGCTGTGCAGTATGCCTCAATTGTCCTTTAATGTTTTCAGAGTAGGAACAAAATAAAATTACTTATAGAAAAGTCATTACTGTAGTTCAGAAGAAAATGTTTAAAAGCAGATAGCTTAAGTGTTACTGTGTCTATACATTTCAGTGGAGCATTATTTACATTCTGATAACCTTTTCCTGCAGAATTGTGTTTATTTGCATGAAATATGGCTAAAGACTGTCACTGTTATTTATTTACAAATCATGGAACTTATTTAAATGTATATTGCCTGTACTGAATATATAATTAGGTCCTGCTGCCTTCCAAGAGCTACTTTCCTGCAGGTGTTAGTTTGTGAATTTCAGCACTTAGTCTTTCTAAAGGGTGCTTTAACTTTGCAGGCTTTTATTATCTCCAGAAAAAGGCCCATACAGCTTTGTCACTACCCCTACCCCATCCAAATGCAGGAGTGGATGTGATGTAATGCAGGGACAATTGTTTCACTCGAAAGGCATATCTAAAAGTATACAAAAGTGCTAATTCAGTGCTGCATAGATTTGTGTTATATGTTTTAAAGTTAATGGCCGATTATAAAAGTACAGAGCAAGACTGTTATTTAGTTTCTTACCACATTTCACAGACATCTATTCAAGATTGGTTCTCAGCATTATGACCTTTGTAGGATGGGTTAAGCTCTGGATCCTCTGTAACCCTGAATAGGGTAAAAGCAAGTATCAACAAAATAAATGCATACATATGTCAGATTAACCGTTATCCCCTAAGTATTGAAAAACTGTACTGATCATAGAGCATTTGACCCTTAGCCTCCAGAGTGCTCTGGCATTGAGGAAGGATATGGAATTTCTTAAAGAAGAACTCAACCCATATGTCAAGATTTTCTTCCCAAAAAGTAATCTTCCTTTCCTGTAATACCAATACTAACAAAGCATGTATGGAAAAAGTATAATTTAATAACTATCCCACTTATTTCGTGTTTGAACTTGTTTTTGTTTGCCTTTTTGTGAAAGGTTACATTTTCATTCCCATGTTTGTCTCATCATGTGTTACATCACATAGGATAAGAAAAACAGAGTCATTAGAATAGGTCACTGATTCTAGCTGCAGAAACATTAATAATAATGACTGGTATTTAAGTGAGCTTTGTCGGTTACAGATTACCAGCATCACACCAGAGATAAATACTATAGCCTAGAGCAACACAGTTCTGGGTCTGAACAAAACCAAGGCTTTTAGGCTTAGTTTTCAGATATAAATGAAAAAGACAACTCCAGTTACAAATTTGTTTAATGCATTTTCTTATCACAAATTAGCAATCTTTAACTATAATCAAACTTTAACATTGCTACAAAGAAGGAACAATATTTTCATCTTAGTCTCCTGATTTTCTGTCAGTGTCTGATTTGCAGTTTTTTTTTCTATACTGCATTTCTGTATAAGTTCTTGTGGTGTTTGTAACATCGGGTTTGCATTGTAAGTCAGTGAGTTAGGTGAGGGGTGATTGACATCAAATACAGTAATTCTAAGTATAGTGTTAAAATATGAGTGCAACCCAAACCAACTCAACTTAAGTATCACCTTATTCACAGGGGTCAGATTTCTCACACTTAAGCATTGAACTACAGTTGGACAAGAATAACTAACTTAAATGACAAAATATGCTGTTAAACATATTTTTTTCAGTTTGTGGGTACAATTCTCTTTTAGTGTGAACATATTGGTGTGTGATAAATCATTTCACAATCTACTTTCTAAAATACTGGAAATCAGGTTCCAACTTCAGGTTGAGTGGTGGAAAAGAAGACCACATGTAGGCAAATTCCTTAGATTCTTCAGGTTAATATGTCTTCTGTTTCCTTTCAGTCAGTTTACTAATGCAGATTACAACTTGGAAGGAAATGCATCTTTACCTGTACAGACAGTGGTATGCTTATTGATTGATTGATTGATTGATTTACAACACACTTTTCTATCAGGGGAATTTTTTTTGCTTGCTTTTTCTAATTTTGTAATGAAATCCCCTACTCTTTTCAGTAAGTACTGTAGGATCTTTTACATCCACTTGAGCTACTCCAAGCTCACTCATTTATTATAAAAGAGAGTCAGAACATTGAACATTTCTGGCTAGACCCATTGCTGGCAGTTCATAGGTTTATATATTTCAGTCTTTTTTCAAGTCATTTAAGATCAGATTCATGCAGGAAGTATAATATTTCAGTTCTCCAGTAACTGAGTTATTTTATATTGCATTTGTCATGAAAGGACATGACTGTTATGAATGATACTGTTGATATGTCAGTACTCTAAAAAACTCAAATGTGCAAGTATTAACTAAAATAAAAAAATGTGTTCCATGCACACAAATGTTAAGTACAACTAATCATGGCAGCAGAACATCATCCTTCTGTCAGATGAAATGGAGAAATTCTGTCAGATTAAATGGAGAAATGAGTAAACATAAAAACCTTGATACTGTAACACTTTTAACAGTAGTAAATTCTTTTTATGGTGTACTTCTTCAAAGGCTGGGAAGAGATGCTTAATTTTCCATACACAGAAATTATAACATCAGCTCAGCTGTTACCATTTTTTCATTAAGTTTTTTGCTGTTTTTAGGTACATTTTTAAGAGCTATTTCATTCCAACGTCCTCCAAGTTATTATGGGCTGGCAAGCTTGCAATAGTTCAAAATATTCATCTGAAGGTGATTTTTTTTAAACAAAATTATGTCATATGAACCATCATCTCATTCAATCTACTGGTTATGATTCTACTGACTTTTTTTGGTAGTTTCTCATTTTGTTCATTTCATATTAGTAGCTTTGGTGCTCTGTTGCTTCTTAGCTAAAGATTTGGGGGGTTCCTTTTTTTTCTAGGCTGCCTTTGTGGGTAACTTCTCATGGTCACGTTCATTTCTTCTTCAGAAGAGTCATTTTGATTCTGTTTTTCATCATTTGAATATTCTTCAATAAGAATCTCTTCAGATCTGAAGCATTTTGATTTATGTACTGACTCGGAGTTCCTGTACTCTTTTATTTTTATTTATTTATTTTGCCGATTGTATCAGACTTTGATATGGTCTTTCTTGTTGATTTTGGCTTCATTAGGAAACTAATAAGTCTTTCCATGTGTTTATTCCCTGTTCCAGAACTTTTTAGATCAAAGACTCCACAAATCATCTTAATAATCCTTTCCTTTTGGGATTACAGAAGTGAGAAATACGCTAAATATCAATTACTAATATACAATACAAAGGACTGAATGTAGGAAGACAAAGGCTTCACTGTCTTGAGGGTTTCTCTTTTCCCTAAGATAGGTGCGCAGCCCCACACAGGGGGGTGCAGGGAGGCTTGCCCCTCTGCAAAAATGTGATGATAGGTAAAGGAGGTCACATAAAGTGAACTGCTATACCTATCATCACGTGATGTTTTTGAAAACAATGTTGAATTCGTTCAGCTGATTCAATGTTATAACTTATTGTATATTTTGAATTTCAAGGTTTACTTTCGATATATGGGTCAGAAAATTATTCTGACCTTCAGCATATTGATAGTAAACCATTATATATATATATATATATATATATATATATATATATATATATATATATATATATATATATATATATATATTTGTAGATATAGATATGTAAATATAAATATGTTTGTGTCTGTGTGTATATGTATAAATAAATGGGAATGTTTTATATAGTCTAGCATTCATAATATTGAACATCTGTAATGCCAGCAGAAGTGTTTGAATAATCATATGATTGCTGATTGTTGCCATTACTTTGCGGTGGGGGGGGGGGTTGCTGAAAACAAATCCTGGCACCAGAAATCTTCATGAAATGGGGGTTAATGAGTTATGATGGTACAATTCAACTAACCATCAGATCAGTCTGCTTAGCCAATCCATAAATTTTACAACAAAGTGGAAAAACATATATCTTGCCTTAATACATTACAGGAGTTCCTCAATCACTCAAAAATATCTTAAGAAATTCTGATATGAAGTACAGTAACTAGGGTTGGAGATGTTACTGGAATGCCCCCACTCTGTTAGTCACTTGATGGGACATGTTTGTCACTCCTCTGCAGTGTTCCACAATTACTTAATCAATTTTAATTTGGAAATTCAGATAATAATGTTCCTACTTCATTTTGGTCATATATTTTAGGGGGGTTTGCTTCTTTGCATTCATATGAAAACAGATACTTGGGGACTTATAAATAAGCTGAGAAAGAGTACTGGGGACTTTCTCATTGTTGATTTATAACTGGTCACTTGGAAGGTTACAAATAAGACCGTGTCATCTCTGCTAGCTGTCTAGTAACTCAGGACCATGCACCCAATGATTTAAATGTGGTGGCTGGCAAAATTAAAACAATGATAGGGAAAACAGATACACATTGTCTGTGTCACATGTTAAGGAAATGATTTTATGGAAGTAGCATGCGGAGATGTAGACCTTTCATCTGTCCCTCTCTTTGAGAAACATTCTTATTTTCAGGCCTGATTAACCCCTAAAAATTAGATAGCTATTATTGGAAGTTTGTCCCTATGTTCAGGCTTGATTCACCCCTTCACAGAATTTTCTGAGTCCCACCTCATCACACGTGACTTCTAAAGTTGTCTAGTACACAGATGTTTTGAGTTTTTGTGAGGTTTTGGACTATAGCACATGTCTTACACATTGCAAAATCTAATTCTGCAACTACCTATAAGCACTCTACCTACAGTCATACTTCTCAACTGTCCAGATTTGCACTCTACCTACAGTCATACTTCTCAACTGTCCAGATTTTTGCAGAATGTTCAGATTTTTGCCTCAAACTTTTTGGTATATATATTCCTCATAAAATTTGTAGTTTTCTACCAAGTCATTGAGGATTGAAGTAATTAAATAATACTAAATAATGACAGGCATTTGAGTTTTAGACTTCATACCCTACAAACATACCTATTAACTGTTCAGATTTTCTCAGAATGTCCACATTTATTGCCTCATATTTTTAGTCTGTTCTTCATAAAATTTTGCTTTTCTGGCAAATGTTTTGCAAATCATTGAGGAATGAAATCAGAAAATAATTATAGACGTAAGTTTATATGAAAAATATTTAAAACTGGTCCCTATTTTTGGGCCATTGTTCCCCCCATTGTTGTTGGCTTTGTCCTGATTTTTTGTACTCAGAGGTTGAAAGCTATTCCTACAGTTAACTCTCACTTTCCATTTTGTGAGTTACTAAGACACATTAACTACTACAAAGTCAGATTCTTTAGCTTACTTCAAATACCTTGAACACTTAAACGATAAGAAAGCAGATGTTGTGTTTGCTGAAATTAAACACTTTCATCCTTTCAAAAATTAAATCATGTGATTTTTATTAGTTATTGTATATACTTTATTCAAAGTAATGTTTGATTCTGAGAAAAAATCAGCTGGTGAATTGACAAACAAATTACTCACTATAAAATCATATTTTGTGACTATCTACATATTAACTGTAACAAAATCTGATCATGAGTTTGCTTGTTAATAAATTGTGTACACTTTGATGAATTCCATTTCTTGCAGTTTGGCTATTTTCCTTTTCCTAAGTTTTATGGGTGGATGTTTCTGAGAAGTCACTTTAGGCAAAAATCCAAATAATATCAGGTGGGAGAGTCAAGAGTAATAGAAAGGATACATCTGCTTGTCACATCAAGAAGTAGGAGGTCTGAAAGTTCACAACAAGGGACTGGTGTAAAATAGTTGGCAGTGTATGCAGAATTATGATCTGTTTTATGTGTTCTCAGTGTGCTGTTCACAAAATGTAAGAAAGAGAAGCAATTTAAAGATCAAATTACAGAGAGTTGCAACATTTGTCCTCGGATATGAATGCCAGACAGAATTAAATAGTTCTAAAATGCCATTAAGCTAGTGTGAAAAGGGATAAGGAACAACTGTTTTTGTCAGAGAATCATATAACATAAATTCTTTGGAAACTCTTAATTTCTCTGCAGTTGATCTTTCTTGTCTGTGCCTGTATCCCTTAAAAATAATCATGTATTTAATGGACTATACAAGCAGATGGTGTTTATATAGTAACACAGCCATAAATCTATCACATGTGCATTTATCCAGCTATGGACTGCAGAATATCAGGGTGAAGGCTGAGCTAGTCAGCATCTTTAATGGGAAGGAGTCTTCAATCAAGATGTTTAATGCTAGGAATTCAAGATCAAGTTTATTTACAATTGTGTTCATTTATAAAGTAATTCCATTTATGATTTAATTTTGCAAAGGACAGTACAAGTGGATCACCTTTGGGAGAAGGAGATTAGAGGTATCCTATCCATTTGAAGGAGAAGACATCCAGTTTCCAACTTCTTTGTGCTGTGCTCTGTAGCAGATGAGTTCCATGATGATGTGTTCCATAGCCAGGCTAGTCAGGCTTATAGGACGATAGTTCCTGGGGTCCGTTGTGGCTCCACCTTTGTAGAGTGGGATAACTGTTGCTGTGCACCATTCTATGGGTACGTAGCCTGTAGAGAGGCTGAGTTTGAATAGTGTGTTTAGGTGAGGGATTAGTTTATTTTGGAGTTTGTGTAAGACACAGCCTGGGACACTGTCCGGTCCCATTGAAGCTGTGTTTTTGGCTTTGGATAGAGTTGTTTTAACCTGTGTGTCAGTGATTGCCAGGGCTCTACATTCTTCTGGTATGGTTATGGGCCCTTTAGGGGGTGAGAGGGAGGGTGAAGTTTGCACTAAACCTGTCTGCCAGAATGTTGGCAATATCAGTCGGTTCAGTGTATTTTGTGCCATTCTGCACTAACTCAGAACAGATCTGAGAGTTTCCACTTAGGTTCTTGACATAGACAAAGAACGCTTTGTGGTTATCTTTGGAGTCCTTGACAATTTTTCTTTCAAAGCTAGCCTTGGATGATTTTATGAGAGATCGTAGTTTCTTGCTGATACTGATCAGGGATGTCTTTCCTTCTTGGGATTTTACTCTTTTCTGTTCTAGTTTCCTCCTTCTATTGTATAGCTTGTTTCTGGCAGGGGTCCAGCACTAGACTGGTTTTCTTTTCTTGGAGGAGTGAGTCTTGGTTTTGCTTGGGATAGCACGATACATGCATTCTTGCAGGTGCTCATATAGTGCCTTTGTAAGGGATTCAGCAGCTTGGACAGAGTTGTCCTTTAGCATGGGGCTGTGAACCTTTCCACCACGGCCTTAAGTAATGTGAAGTTTGCTTTTGAAAAGTTTTTCACGGTGGTTTCCTTGATTGAGGGTGGGGGCGGAATGTTGATATCCAGAGTGATTAGTCTATGGTCTAATCTAACCAGCAAGGGGTTGACCTCCGGTATAGAACATCTTTTGGCCATGTTGGTGATGACCAGGTCCAATATGTTGTCACCTCTGGTGGGGGTGTTGACCAGTTGATCCAAGGTGTTCAAGTTTATAAATTCTAGGAAGCGTTGGGCAAGGGAGTTAGTACTTGAATAGTTCTCCCAGTTAAATGTTTGGTTATTAAAATCACCCAATATTAGGGTGTTTGGTAGGCCCTTTATATTTTCCAATGTCTCCAGAAATGCGGAATGGGGGTCCTGGGTCATGGTGGGTGATCTGTATCATGCTACAATTTGAATTGCAGTTTTGCCCGTTGTTAGTTGCACATGGATGATCTCTGAGGCATTGTGCTATGCCACTAACCTGGAGGTGTGGGTATCCTTGATGAATATGGATAAACCCCTGCCATTTGTGTTTCGGTCCGGGTTCTGTGGCCAAAAAGTATGGTATGAGTTATAACCTGGTAGTGCTGGGGTGCTCTCTGGAGCCTTAAACCAGGTTTCTGTTACTGCACAGATATCGATGCTCTCCATACTGAGGAGTGCCTTGAGTGCATGCATTTTGAGGTTTAGACTTCTGGTGTTGAGTAGCATTGCCCTTAGTTTTTGGTTACTTGTGCTATTTATGGTGGTGGGTTTGTCTTTTGAGGCTTGCCTAAAAAAGGCACTATGGGGGTGGCAAAAGCCTTGGGCAGTACTCGGAAGCCTAAGGGTGACAGGTGCAAGCCATCTCTTGAGAAGCAACGTGGCTTGTCGAGCATGTCATCCCAGGTGGACAGGTACTCGATCCCCTTTGAATGACACCAGAAACTTAGCCAATTGTTGAAATTGATCATTTTATCTTTATACTGTGGCATCATTCTTGGTGAGGGCAGGATGCTACTCAGGGTCAGGGTCATACCGGCTTAGGCTACGTGATCAGAGAGCTCTTCCATGTCTCTTTTCATTATTCAGCCATTTTACAGATTGCTGTCGGTTTTCCAAGTAACTAGTGAACCAGGTTAGGGTGGCATCAGAGCATCCTAGTGAGTGAAGTTGCTGGATACGTTTGATGTGGGAGACTGTGTCGAATGCTTTTGAGAGATCCAACAACAGGAGTGATGTAAGTAGGTTACTATCTAGGGCATTATAGATGTAATTTGTGAAGGAGACTAGGGCAGTAATGGTACTGTGGGATGGTTAAAAACCATGTTGTGAAGGGGTTAGTAGGTTGTTGCTGGTTAGATATTCAACCAGTTATTTGTGGATGCATTTTTCCATTATTTTAGATAGAGGGGACAGTATGGAAATGGTTCTAAAATTAGATTAGGTTTCCACTTTTATGAAGTGGGGTGATATTGACTTTTTTTCCAAAGCTGGGGGACTGTGTGTTCTGCAAGTGATCAGTTTATAAGGATACTTACTGGGAAACATATTGCCTTAGCACTAATTTTGAGTTATTCTGGGGGAAGATCATCAGCAGATAAGGAGCCTGGTTTCAATTTGCCAAGTAATGTTTGTATTTGAGAGGTTGCTACAGGTTAGAAGTTAAAAGATGGTATGGAGCTGATATTGCTTTGAAGTATGATGGATGGGTTAATGGCGGTGGGGTATTGCCTGCATTTACTAATGTAAGGATAATATCAATAAAGTTTTTATTAAATATTTCACTGATTTCAACTGGGCTTTTGTCTGGAAATGGAGAGGGGTTTTGGGTGCTGCCAGGATTTAGTAATGAGTTGACAGATTTCCAGAAAAGTCTGGGAGTATTACTGTGGGTGTTTATTTGATGGGAGAAGTAAGTCTTTTTGTCCTGATTAATGTCCTGTTTTGCTTTGTTTCTAAGTATTTTGAAGGTGGTTTTGTTGGGTGGGGTCTTAACCTTTCTCCATTTGTGCCATGCTTGGTCTCTATTAATCAGTAGTTGTTTGGTTGATTTAGATAGCCAAGGAGGACGGTTATGTTTAACTCTCTTTTTTCTTATGGGGGCAATGGAGTTAAGGGTATCTAGGAAGACAGTATTGAAATAATGTACTATTTTATCTAAGGGAAGATATTTCAATGGGTTCCAGTTTAGTGTTTGTAATAGGTTGTAAAAGTGAGACTGGCTAAAATTGGCTAGATTTCTGGTATATTTGTATGAATGAATGGTTGGAGTAGAGGTTGATAGTCTGTGTATAAGGGCTGGTAAGTGGTCACTTAGGGTGTTGGGAAGGGTATTGGGATTGGAGTGGTACTGTGGGTGTGATACTAATATCCAGTCTAGGGTGGATTCAGGGTGATTGTTTGTTGTGTGTATTGGGGTTTGTATAATTTGTGTAAATTTGTACAGATTGACGGAGTTTGTGGAGTTGCTTTCTGTTAGTTTAAGCCAATTTATATTAGTGTCACCAAGGATGATGGTTTCATTTGAGATGTAGTAGTTAGACCATGTTAGGAAGTCTTCCAGTGTTGGGAAATTGGAACCTGGAGGAATATAGATGGTGGCAATAGATATTTGTTTATGGTTGTTGAAAAATAGTGATGCTAATAAGATTTCCATATTATTGAAAGTGGGAATGATTTTTGGGTGGGATACTATGTTTAAGTGGTTACTATATATTAATGACAGGCCTCCCCCTTTCTTATTAAGTCTATCTTTTCATAATATGTGATATCCAGGGGGAAGTATTTCTGAGTCAGATACCTGGGGTTTGAGCCAGGTTTCTGTTAGAGCAACTATATCAGGTGTATACTGTGTAAGCCATGCATGGAAGTCTGCTACTTTGTTGCAGATACTACGGATGTTTAATGTCACGATGCAAAGGTCTTTTGGTGTTTTCACTGAGAGTGATGTAGAGTTGTTAATATGTTGGGTGGGAGAGGGACCAGGGTTTGGATGAGTATCTCCACTTTGGCATAATAATGTGAAGATAGTGGTCTGGATTGCAGATGAAATGTAGTTAAGTATGGAATATTCATATGAGATGTATAACAGTTTGAATTTAGGTATATTAAAATGCAGTTTGGTCTTGAAAGTGGTGGGGTCACTGTGAATGAAGATTGATGGTGAAATGTCAGAGTAACTATTTTGGGATGAGTTATGGTATATGTATGCTGTAGTCTTTGTTGGGGTTAATTGATGTAGTGCGGTGATGTTCTTCGTGTTTCATTGTTGCAGTCATTACATTTGGGTAATCCTGCTGGCAGATTGCCCTCAGTCGGCCTGAATTCCAAAGTCTTGGATCCTGCGTCAGTTGCTGTTGCCCCTTCCCTGACGTCAGGTTGTCAGGGGTATAAAAGAAGCAGCCAACGCCATTTTCTTCAGTCTTTCTTGCCGCTCAGTGCCCGAAGCAGAAGCAGTTCGCAAGTGCCGGTCGGCCGACTCCTGAGATTTTCGTGTTTGAATTTCAGATCCGAAGTCTTCAATAAAGCTAAGTACCCCGTTGGGGAAACTTTTTTCTTGCTCCAGACCGATGTCAGAAAAAGTAAATAATTGTATTTGTTGTGGAAAGCAAATACCTCATAAGGACTTTCATTCTTATTGTATTCCTTGCCTAGGCCCTGATCACAATGTTTATGGTTATCAGTTTTGTGCTAGATTTAACCAACGCACTATTAAGAGTCGGTATGATTTTGCTTTAAACTATTTTGGACGCCGGTTTAATTATCCAGAAATGTTGTCAGATAGCCATCCGACTACCGGAGTTCACAAAAAATGCAAAGAAAAGGAGACAGATAAACAACTGAGGTCCAAAACATTCGACGAAGCTTCTCCTAAGCCAGTCGCCGGTTCGACGGTTCTCAGTGAGGCGCTTTCGCAGCCCCTGATGTGGCTGACGCCTGTTATTTTAGAGTCGCAGGTCACTACTGACTCCCACGTGGAGTCGGCCATGCCGCTGGAAACTCAAGGTATTGGAGCCTCGGATACTATTCCCTCAGATGGGTCCAGAGCCGCTGAGCAGGCACCGGCTTCTGAGGGTGTATTCAGACCTAAACATCTTTATATTAAACCGACTTCAGCTTCAAAGGCAAAGACTAAAGCACCTTCAAAGGCAAAGAAACAAACTCAAGAGCCACATGGACAGGCCTCTATGCCCAAAAAACAGATGCTCAAAATGGCCGAAAACTTGATTAACTTGATCAGGGGTTCCCATCCCCCTCCTGATAAGAGGCCTAGGCAAGAGACTGATTATGAATCTTCAGATCAGGTTTCTATTTCTTCTGATTCCTCTTCTGATCAGGAATATTCTCTTCCCCCTATGAGGATTCTGATGCTGAAGAATCTGTACCTTCAGCTTCTCCTCCAGAGGACTATTCTTTTGGGGAAACCTTGCATACCATGAGGGAGCATTTCCACTGGGAGAGCCAAGATTTTTCAGAATCTAAAAAGAGGCTCAGGGATTTCCTTTTACTACCTCAACACAGGCCTCTAGCCATTCCAAATGTGTTAGACATTGTAGATGATGTGTTTTCGGAGTCTAGTCTTACCCCTGATTGCTTACCTCCAGCTTCTGTTAAGCCTGACAGATATTACAGGTTTCCTGACTCTCATAAACTCCTTTTTAAAAACCCTTCTGCAGATCCAGAAACAATTTTACAGGGTCCCAAAGGAGTTAAGGTTTCCGCTGCAAAAAAACCCTACCCCCTCTGACAGAGATTCTAGGGCACTGGATAGATGGGGAAAAAGATTTACACATCTGTTATCTTGGCTATAAGGGCCTTAAACTGTCAGTTTCATATGCTCAAATGTCAGCAACATGTCATGGCATTGCTTAAACAGAAAATGTTGTTAAACTCTGAATGTGCAGAAAACAAGGAAATGCAGGATTTATTGCATGCAGCTGAACAAGTTGGAAAGCATACTTTGCAATGTGGTTTTGATTCTTTGGAGGCCTCCTGCAGGGCCGCAGTTATGGGTTCTGTAATTAGGAGGCATGCTTTTTTAAAGGAACAAAATCTGCCTGATCATGTCAAGGTTAAATTATTAGATGCACCTTTACAGAATGATGCTTTGTTTGGTGTTAAAGCAGAAGAGGTGTTAAAGAAAATGGAGGACAAAGCTAAATCTATATAAACTGTCAAAGATTTTTTACAAGTACAGCCACCTAGGTTTAGTAGACACTGGCCTACAAAGAATTGGTCCTTTCCTGTGTCAGACAGACCTCAAAGGGGCAGATCCAGATGCCCTAGAGGCAGATCCCAGGAGCAAGGTTCATACAGGTCAAAGTAATGGGGTGCTTCTACCTCCAAAGTTGGAGAAGACAAATCACAACCATACAGGAAACAGTCCCAATGACTTCCCCTTGCCTGCACCAAGCACTTATCTCCTGGCAGCACCCTTAGGGGGGAAATTAGCACTTTTTTCTCAAAATTGGCACATTATAACCCAGGACAAGTGGGTTCTAAATATAGTGTCACAAGGCTACAAGTTCCATTTCCATACCCTGCCAAAAGCAAACAGCTGGCCAGATCTGCCAAAAAATCAATGGGCAGAGGCACAAAAACAAGTCTCATCCCTCATGGACATGGGGGCCATTCAACAAGTACCAGAGCAAGAGCAGGGACAAGGATTTTACTCAAGACTGTTCTTGGTACCCAGAAAGGACAAGGCCTGGAGACCAATACTGGACCTATCTGTTCTGAACACATTCCAAAATTCAAAATGTTGACTTTGCAGCAGCTTTTGCCCATGCCGGGCAAGAACGCTTGGCTTGTGACTTTAGACCTAAAAGAGGCATACCTGCATGTCCCAATCAGACAATCATGCAGAAGATACCTCAGATTCAAGGCTAGCTCAATGCATTACCAATTCTCTGCACTGCCCTTTGGCTTATCTACTGCACCCAGGGTCTTTACAAAGTACCTGGCACCAGTAATTGCATTCTGCAGACAAAGAGGAATGCAAATATATCCTTACTTGGACGACTGTCTAATTCAAGCAGAGAAAAAGGACATTCTCCTACAGCATCTGGCATTTGTGAAAAGACTTCTAACATTCCTAGGGTACACAGTCAACAAAAAGAAATCAAAATTAGTACCGTCTCAAGAGATAATATTCCTAGGTGCAAGCTTAAATACAACTGCTCAGATGGCTTATCTCACGCCAGACAAACAAAGGCAACTGACTACCTATTTCAAAATGTTGGCAACAAAGGCCCAGTTATCTGCAAAAAAAATTCTGCAGGCTTTGGGCTTCATGCCATCCTGCATCCTACTAATTTCATATGCAAGACTGCATATGAGGAAACTTCAATGGTACCTAAAAAGTGTTGGGACTCAACACTGCCACAGCCTGGAAACAATGATTACTCTTATTCCCTGCCTGTAACAGGGGTTTCGATGGTGGGCGAAGGCTTGTCACCAGAACAAGGGACAGCCATTCACATTACCCCCAGTCAGGCAGACACTAGCAATGGATGCATCAGATTATGACTGGGGGGTCCACATGGCAGGAAGATGCATTCAGGGCACATGGTCCTCAAAAACCAAATGCATCTACATATCAATCAAAAAGAGATGCTAGCTGTTCAAAATGCCCTGACAGCCTTCAAGGACCTACTTCATCCGGGACAACTACTGATAAAGACAGACAACACCACGGTCATGTGGTATATAAACAAGCAGGGGGGCACACATTCTTACCCCCTTTGCAGACTAGCCATTACTTTGTGGGACAGAGCATTGACTTACCAAGTACATCTGCAGGCACAATTCCTGCCAGGAAAGGATAATACTCTGGCAGATGAACTAAGCAGAAACCTCATGGATCCCCATAAGTGGTAGCTGAATCCACAAGTCTTCAGCATGATAACAAGGAAATGGGGATGCCCGGATATAGATCTATTTGCCTCCCCTCACAACTACCAGCTAAAAATATTCTGCACAAGGACTTATCACAGACAAGCATGGCAAGTGGACGCCCTATCTTTCAGCTGGAAAAACCTGTCAGTATATGCCTTTCCTCCACTGCCTCTCCTCCCCAAGGTACTCCCTAAAAGTCAGACAGGAAAAGCCAAATATGATACTGATTGCCCCAGACTGGCCCCACCAGTACTGGTATCCAATCCTAAGGAACTTGTCTCAATGCCCAGCTTGGACCTTACCTCAAATACCCCATCTACTATCCCAGCAAAACAATCAGATCCTGCACAGCCAACTCAGGACTTTAAACCTGGCAGCATCGCGGATAATGTAATCATACAAAACACACCTCTCAGTAAAACTGTGATGGATGTCATTTTGGAAGCCAGAAGGCCTAGTACTAGAAAATCTTATGCTGGAAAATGGAAGAGATTCTGTGCTTGGAACCAGGCACAAGGAACTGATACAGCTGTACCAAATATTCCTCAGATTTTGCAATACTTAACTGAGATGCTGGACAAGGGCCTATCTTTTTCATCCATTAAAATTCATGCCTCTGCCATTTTAGCTCATTACAATACAGAGCCACCAATCTTTTCTCATCCCTTATTAAAGCAGTACCTCAGAGGAGCCAAAAATTTAAGGCCTCCAAGGAGATCACCAATACCTGCACGGGACCTCAACTATGTCTTGGAAAAACTCACCCTGCCTCCTTTTGAGCCAGCTGCTACTGCTGATATAAAGTTTTTATCTTGGAAAACAGCTTTGCTCCTAGCAATAACTTCTGCAAGACGAGTTTCAGAGCTACAGGTACTCATGGCTGTGGAACCTTTTATCATGTTTTATCCAGGCAGGGTTTCTCTGAGGACAAACCCAACACTTTTGCCTAAGGTGGTATCCGGTGTGGCTCTTAACCAAACTATTCATCTGCCAACTTTTTATCCAAATCCACAGAACAAGGGGGAGAGAATTATGCATTCTTTGGATGTACACAGACAGCTTAGATTCTACTTGGACAGAGCCAAAGTTTTCAGGAAGACAGAGCAATTACTAGTGGCATATGCTGCAGGATCACAAGGAAAGGCTATCTAAAAGCAGACTATTTCAAAGTGGATAGGCCACTGCATTCGTTTCTGCTATTTTCACCATGGCAAGACAGTGTCTAAGGGCATTAGGCCACATTCAACCAGAGCTGCAGCTACTTCAGCAGCCTTTCTCAGGGGAGTGCCAACCAAAGACATTTTAGAGGCTGCTACTTGGAGTTCAGTGCACACCTTTACAAAGCACTATCATCTGCCACTTTACTCTAAATCCAGGGCAGGCTTTGCCACTGCAGTTCTGCAGGGCCTCATAGCCGCTCCTAATGCTGTTTAGCTCCAGCCTCCCAACTATAGCTTTGGGACTCTACCCAAATGTAATGACTGCAACAGTGAAACATGAAGAACATAATACAGTTGTGTACACTTACCATAAATGTAGATGTTCAAGTGTATTCACTGTTGCAGTCCAGATTACCCACCCGCCATCCCCCTTTTTTCTGCTGGAACTTATCTTTCCTTCTCTGATTTATACAACCTATATGGTGTAGTTGCTTGTAGATGAAGGTAAAGTTTATATTGGCGCATGTATTTTTATATATATATATATATATATATATATATATAAATTTTGGCTACCCTTTCAGGGGGCACCTGGCATCTGGGGCAGGAAAAACTGAAGAAAATGGCATCGGCTGCTTCTTTTATACCCCTGACGACCTGATGTCAGGGAAGGGGTGACAGCAACTGAAGCAGGACCCAAGACTTTGGAATTCAGGCCGACTGAGGGCAACCTGCCAGCAGGATTACCCAAATGTAATGACTGCAACAGTGAATACACTCAAACATCTACATTTATGGTAAGTGTACACAACTGTACTTTGTCAGAAGTGAGGTGGTAGAGAATAAGTAGGTTAAAGAAGGTTAGTGATGTTATTAATAGCATAGTGTGCATGATGTGAGATGTAGGAGGGTTTTAGTTGTTATGGGTGTGGCATATGAAGAAGTCAGAGGGGCTTAGAGCCTATGAGGAGGCTGGAAGGAGTGGCCTGTGATGTATAAAGTTAGAGACAGTGGGTGCAGGAGGGAATTGGGGGCAGGGTAGGAGAGCAGAGTGAGTGGAGTGAACGGAGCGGGCATGCTTGCCCCTGCAGGGCTGAGAGTGAAAACTATCAGTGGAGGACTAAGGGAAGGTATGTGGAATCAAGCATTTAACTTTATTGAGTGGGGTTATCAACGATACACTTATGGGGGTGACTGTGCACTAAACCTAATTATTAGGGTTAGGTAGGTATTTTAATAAGTTTGCAGCAATTATTTAACTGGGATAAATAAGTTACTGTAAAATATTAGTAGGCTGAAATGTAGACAGGCAGAGCCATGTAGTCATGACTATGAGGAATTTACTTTAACCAGATACTGACCGGAGTTTAGATTGGGGTCAATTGTGGGAGCCTAAGCTTGTATAATGCCCACAAGAGGTGAGCTGATTTCTCCCTGTTTTTTTTTCACTTCAATAAGATGCTTAATGAAATGAACAGAGTAAATTGCAGTTAATCATGTTTTAAGAGGGAGTAACATGTATGTCAGTATGGATAGAGTCTTGGCTAGATGATTGTGAATGACCATTAAATGTTCCAGATAAAGCAATGCTAAAAATAAATAACAACAAAAAGCATTATGCATTTTATTGTCATTCTTGCTGATAGGATGCTGTAAACTTAAGTAACTTTGGGGCCTAAAAGATTCTGTTTTTTTATACATTGCATTTCTCTGCATAAATCTCACTTCAGCTTTGATGCTATATCCCTAACTGAGTGAACTGAGATGTTAAATCGTTAGCTTGTTGCATAAGTGGTTTCTTTACTTTTAAAAGTAGTGTTCTTGGTAGTAATTTACTAATAAGTATAATTCTGGCCAGAACTCTATTACATTTGGTATTATTTTCAGCTATGAATGAATAAGGAAGCTTATGTTATTTAAACAATATGTGAATATCCTTGTACAGCTCCAATCTTAAGTGAAAGATGTGCCTACTTTGTTATTTTTTTTTTTTGGGGGGGGGTAAAGCTAGTTTTTAGAGTGGATGTGTTTGCACTGTCATTCATGATTCTTTCATGAAATATTCTGCACATCATTGGCACATTCACTGGGATTAAGGAAACTTGCCAGTAACAGTAAAGCCTCTAGGAATGTTACCGATTAATTATGGGACATGGATATTGACTCCTCAGGAATTTGTTCATGCCCCCAATGGTTCCTGACATGTGTGGGAAGGGAAAGAGAACAGTAGGCATACCTCTCAAGCTCATAGCACAAGACAATACAAAATCAGAGACGTGTGTTACATTTGCCTGCTAAGAACTTAGAAAGTTACTAGTCTAGCAGCTTTTAAACTACCATGGATTGTGTAAAGGATAAATTGTGTGTCTAAATGTCTAAAGAATAAAGTGCGAAATTCTAATACCTGACAGAATTCATCCATGATTTATGATGGCAGGAAAAAGGAGACATCAGGGATGTTCTGACAACACAGAGAAAGGTATGAGGTGTGTGTGTGTGTGTGTGTGTGTGTGTGTGTGTGTGTGTGTGTGTGTGTGTGTGTGTGTGTGTGTGTGCATGTGTGCGTGTGTGCATGCATGCATGTGTGTGTGTGTGTGTGTGTGTGTGTGTGCGTGCACGTCCGTGTGTGCATTTGCGTGTGCATGCATGTTTGCGTGTGTGTGCTTGTGTGCATGTGTCTTGTGTATGTATGCAGGTGCATGCGTGCGTGTGTGCATGCGTGTGTGTGTGTGTGTGTGTGTGTGTGTGTGTGTGTGTGTGTGTGTGTGTGCATGTGTGTGTGCATGTGTGTGCGAGCGCGCGCACGTCCGTTTGTGCATTTGCGTGTGCATGCATGTTTGCATGTGTATGTGTGTGCTTGTGTGCATGTGTCTTGTGTATGTATGCAGGTGCATGCGTGCGTATGTGTGTGTGTGTGTGTGTGTGTGTGTGTGTGTGTGTGTGTGTGTGTGTGTGTGCGTGCGCATGTGTGCATGTGTGTGTGAATGTGTATATATTGTTTGTGTGAGAGTGAGTGTGTGAGTGCCATTGCACGATGCAGCTGCTTCCACTGTTAATTACTGCAGGATATGCTGATCTGCATTCACAGTAATTAACAATGATTCCAAGACATGCAAATTAGCTGATAATGAGGTTTTTCCACATTGCGCCTAATGTCTCTTTAAATCAGAAATCTCCATATCATGGACATCAAGCCTTTTTTCATAGACCTCAATGTGAGCAGTTGGGATTCTTTATGAATCCCTGGGTAAGTTTGTCTGTTTTTTAATTATTTGTTTGTTTATTTATTCATAACCTTGCAACCACTGGAGACAACAACTGATGTTCATCGTGTTTCACTGTTGCAGTCATTACACTTGGGTTATCCTGCTGGCAGGCTACCCACAGTCGGCCTGAATTCCAAAGTCCTGGTCTGGCGTCAGTTGCTGTCGCCTCTTCCCTGATGTCAGTGCGCCAGGGGTATATAAGATGCAGCCAATGCCATTTTCTTCAGTCTTTCTTGCTGTGCGGTGCCTGAAGCAAAAGCAGTTCACAAGTGCCAGTCGGCCGACTCCTGAGATTTTCAAAATCGAATTTCAGATCCGAAGTCTTCAATAAAGCTAAGTACTCCATTGGGGAAACTTTTTTCTTGCTCCAGACCGATGTTAGATAAAGTTAACAACTGTATTTCTTGTGGGAAGCAAATACCTCATAAGGATTTTCATTCTTACTGTATTCCTTGCCTAGGCCCTGACCACGACTTTGCTAGTTGTCGGTTTTGTGCCAGATTTAACCAACGCACTATTAAGCGTCGGTACAATTTTGCATTTCATTACTTTGGCCAAAGGTTTAATTATTTAATGCCGTCGGAACAGCCGATGACCGGAGTTCATAAAAAGCGCAAGGAAAAAGAAAAGGACATGCATCCAATGTCCAAAACCAACAACGACGAAGCCTCCGCTAGGCCAGTTGCCGGTTCGCCGGTTCTCAGTGAGGCGCTTTCGCAGTCCCTGACACCCGCTACCTCAGAGCCACAGGCCACTTCCGACTCTCACGTGGAGACAACTAGGCCTCTGGATACTCAAGATATTGGACCTTCAGAAACTATTCCCTCAGATGGGTCCGGAGCCGCTGAGCAGGCATCGGCTTCTGAGGATGTTTTCAGACCTACACAATTATATATCAAGCCAACCTCAGCTTCCAAGGCAAAGACTAAAACAGCTTTAAAGACAAAGAAACAAGTACAGCATTCTCCTGGACAGACTTCCATGCCTAAGAAACAGATGCTCAAAATGACCGAAGATCTAATTACTTTGATCAGGAGTTCCCATCCCCCTCCTGATAAGAGGCCTAGGCAAGACACTGAATATGATTCTTCTGATCAGGTTTCCATTTCATCTGATTCCTCTTCAGAACAGGGATACTCTCTTCCTCCCTATGAGGATTCTGATGCTAAAGAATCTATCCCTTCAGCCTCTCATCCTGAGGACTATTCTTTTGGGGAAACCTTGCATACCGTGAGGGAGCATTTTCACTGGGGAGCCAAGATTACTCAGCATCTAAGAAAAGGCTCAGAGATTTTCTTTTACTGCCTCAGCACAGACCTCTTGCTATTCCACCTGTACTAGACATTGTAGATGATGTATTTTCAGAGTCCGGCCTGTCTCCTGACTCTTTACCCCCTGCACCTGTTAAGCCAGACAGGTACTACAGGGTTCTAGATTCACATAAATATCTATATAAAAACCCTGCTGCTGACCCAGAAACTATATCTCAGGGTCACAAAGGGGTCAAGGCTTCCACTGCAAAAAACCCTGTCCCCTCTGATAGGGAATCTAGAGCACCGGACAGATGGGGGAAAAAAGTTTACACTTCTGCTACCTTGGCTGTAAGGGCTTTAAATTGTCAGTTTCATATGCTTAAATATCAGCAGTACTTAATGTCACTGCTAAAACAGAAAATGTTGACAAATTCTGAATGCTCTGAAAACAAGGAAATGCAGGATTTATTGCATGCAGCTGAACAAGTGGAAAAGCATACTTTGCAATGTGGTTGTGATTCACTGGAGGCCTCTTGCAGGGCCGTTGTTACAGGCTCTGTCATTAGAAGGCATGCTTGGTTAAAGGAACAGAATCTGCCTGATCTTGTTAAAGCAAAATTATTGGATGCTCCATTACAGCATGATACTTTGTTTGGTGTTAAGGCAGAAGAGGTGTTAAAGAAAATGGAGGATAAAGTGAAATCTGTGCAGACAGTGAAGGATTTTTTACAGGTTCAGCCACCCAGATTTAGCAGGAACTGGCCTTCTAAGAATTGGTCCTTTCCTGTATCAGACAGGCCACAAAGAGGCAGATACAGATGCCCTAGAGGCAGATCTCAGCCCCAAGGCTCATACAGGCCTAAACAATGGGGTGCTTCTACCTCCAAGACAAATCACAGCCATATAGGAAACAGTCCCAATGACTTTCCACTGCCAATGCCGAGCACTTATCTTTTGGCAGCACCCTTAGGGGAAAGCTAGCACTTTTTCAACAAAATTGGCACATGATCACCCAGGACAAATGGGTCTTGAATATAGTTTCTCAGGGCTACAGGTTCCACTTTCACACCCTTCCAAAGGCAAAAGGTATGCCAGACCTGCCACACAATCAATGGGCAGAGGCACAAAAGCAAATATCATCTCTCATGGACATGAGGTCTATTCAGCCAGTACCACAGCAAGAGCAGGGACAAGGATTTTACTCAATACTTTTCTTGGTACCCAGAAAGGACAAAGCCTGGAGACCAATACTGGACCTGTCTATTCTAAACACTTTTCTGGACGTTCCAAAATTCAAAATGTTGACACTGCAGCAGCTTTTGCCCATGCTGGACAAGAAGGCTTGGCTTGTAACTTTGGACCTCAGAGGCATACCTGCATGTCCCAGTCAGACAGTCTTGCAGAAGATACCTCAGATTCATAGCTGGCTCAATGCACTACCAGTTCTCTGCACTGCCCTTTGGCTTATCTACTGCGCCCAAGGTCTTCACAAAATGCCTGGCACCAGTCATTGCATTTTGCAGACAAAGAGGAATTCAAATATATCCCTACTTGGACGACTGCGTTATTCAAGCAGAGAACAAGGACATTCTGCTGAAGCATCTGGCGTTTGTGAAAAGATTACTAATTTGCCTAGGATATACAGTAAACCAAAAGAAATCAAAACTAGTTCCCTCTCAAGAGATAATATTCCTGGATGCAAGCTTAAATACAACTGCCCAGATGGCTTATCTCACGCCAGACAAACAAAGGCAACTGACTTCTTACTTCGAAAAGATGGCAAGAGAGACCCAGTTACCTGCAAGGAAAAATTCTGCAGGCTTTGGGCTTCATGGCATCCTGCATTCTGCTAATTCCATATGCAAGACTGCATATGAGGAAGCTACAATGGTACCTAAAAAGTGTTTTGACTCAACATTGCCACAGCCAGAAAACATTAATTACCCTCATTCCCTGTCTGCAACAGGAGTTTTGATGGTGGACACTGGCCTGTCACCACAACAGGGGGCAGCCATTCACTTTACCCACAGCCAGGCAGACACTAACAACAGATGCATCGGATTATGCCTGGGGGGGGCCCACATGACAAGAAAATGTATTCAGGGCACGTGGCCTGCAAGCCAAATGCATCTTCATATCAATCAAAAAGAGATGCTAGCTGTACAGAATGCTCTGACAGCCTTCAAGGACTTACTCCATCCAGGACAACTGTTGATAAAGACGGACAATACTACAGTCATGTGGTACATAAACAAGCAAGGGGGTACACATTCCTACCCCCTCTGCAGACAAGTCATGACTTTGTGGAACACAGCATTGACTTACCAAGTGCACCTGCAAGCAGAATTCCTGCCAGGAAATGCAAATACTCTGGCAGACGAACTAAGCAGAAGCCTCATGGACCCTCACGAGTGGAAACTAGATCCACAAGTTGTCAGTATGATAACAAGGATATGGGGATGCCCAGACATAGATCTATTTGCCTCCCCTCACAACTGCCAACTACAGAGATTCTGCACAAGGACTTATCACAAACAAGCATGGAAGGTGGATGCTCTATCATTCAGCTGGAAAACCCTTACAGTATATGCCTTTCCTCCACTGCCTCTCCTCCCCAAGGTACTCCTAAAGGTCAGACAAGAGAAGCCAAGAATGATACTGATTGCCCCAGACTGGCCACACCAGCACTGGTATCCAATCCTAAAGAGCTTGTCTCAAGGCCCAGCCTGGACTTTACCTCAAATTCCTCATCTACTGACCCAGCAAAACAATCAGAACCTTAAATCTGGCTGCATGGCAGATAATGTAACCACTCAGAACACACCTCTCTCTAAAGCAGTTATGGATGTTATTTTGGAGGCCAGGAGGCCCAGCACCAGAAAATCTTATGCAGAAAAATGGAAAATATTCTGTGCTTGGAACCAGGCACAAGGAATTGACACGCTTGCTCCAAATATTCCTCAGATTTTACAATACCTAACTGAGATGCTGGACAAAGGCCTATCCTTCTCATCAATTAAGATCCATGCCTCTGCCATTTCAGCTCATTACAATATGGGACCACCTATTTTTTCACATCCACTGCTAAGGCAATACCTCAGAGGGGCCAAAAACATAAGACCTCCAAGGAGAGCACTGATACCTACATGGGACCTCAATTTTGTCTTGGAAAAACTCACACTGCCTCCTTTTGAGCCAGCCAATAGAGCCGAGATAAAATTCTTATCATGGAAAAAAGCTCTGCACCTAGCAATAACTTCAGCAAGAAGAGTCTCAGAGTTACAGGCATTAATGGCTGCAGAAACTTTTTATTATTTTCCATCCGGAAAGGGTTTCTCTAAGGACAAACCCAACATTTATGACTAAGGTAGTGTCCAGTGTGGCTCTTAATGAAACCATTCATTTGCCTACTTTTTATCCAAACCCACAGAATAAAGGGGAGAGACTTATGCATTCTTTGGACATACACAGGCAGCTACGCTTCTGCTTGGACAAAACTAAAGCTTTCAGAAAGACTGAGCAACTTTTAGTGGCATGTGCTGCAGGATCACAAGGAAAGGCTATCTCAAAGCAGACTATTTCAAAATGGATAGGCCACTGCATTCGTTTCTCCTATTCACAACATGGCAAATCAGTGCCTGAGGGCATTATGCTACACTCAACCAGAGCAGCAGCCACTTCAGCAGGCTTCCTCAGAGGAGTACCCACCAAGGACATTTTGGAGGCTGCAACTTGGACTTCAGTGCACATGTTTACAAAGCACTACCACTTACCTCTTTACTCTAAATCCAGAGCAGGTTTTGCCACTGCAGTTCTTCAGGGCCTCATAGCCACTCCTAATTCTATTTAGACCCAGCCACCCAACCTCAGCTTTGGGATTCAACCCAAGTGTAATGACTGCAACAGTGAAACACGATGAACATAGTACAGTTGTGTACCTATCATAAATGTAGATGTTCGAGTGTATTCACTGTTGCAGTCCAGGTTACCCACCATCCCCCTTTCTTTGCTGGGACTTATCTGTACTTCTCTATTCTATACAACCTATGTGGTGTATTTGCTTGTAGATGAAGGTAATTTTTATGTTACTGCATGCTTTTTTATAAGCAATATTTTTAGCCTAATCTTTTGGGGGCACCTGACATCTGGGGCAATAAAAACTGAAGAAAATGGCATCGGCTGCATCTTATATACCCCTGGCGCACTGACGTCAGGGAAGAGGTGACAGCAACCGACGCTGGACCAGGACTTTGGAATTCAGGTCGACTGCGGGTAGCCTGCCAGCAGGATAACCCAAGGGTAATGACTGCAACAGTGAATACACTTGAACATCTACATTTATGGTAGGTACACAACTGTACTTTACAGGTACCAGCTGTTGTAAAACATTTAGAAACAGTAGCATTTCATATTAACTCAAGTAAGTAATTTACATTTTTTAATCTGTTAGAAAGAAACGTGTGCATTATCAGATAATTTTCACATGATGATTTCATTGTGTAAGAAACAATAGCTTTCTGAGAATAAGTTTTGTTTCAAGAAAAGAACTGTATAACCACATTGCAACTAGGCTGCTGTAAAAATATTATCTGTTGGCAAAAACAGACAAAGCAGCTTAAATGTGTGCTTTCCTACCTGAAACCTTAGATGCGCAACTGTAGAAGGAGTTAGAGTTTTGAGAGAATAACAACTATGAATCCCATAAGGTAAATTACTCATATTATGAAACAGAATTACAACAGACCCTAGGCTTTTCAAGGTCTGCTTCTAAAGAAACTACATGTAAGAACTTTCTTAATGGATTTTTGTAACTAAGATAAAAGAGGCTATTGGGCTACACCGATACTGAATTTATATCAGAATGGTGAAACATACCTAACTAATCTCCTTGACCTTTTAAAATTCAACATATAAAATAACAACTACCTATGCAGAGCAACACAGAAGGCACTCCAGAGTAATGGAACCCCAGTGGCAAACTGCTGCAAAGATCACATCTTCATTGAAAAAGTTTATTAAAATATTAAAACTGAAAAGAGTAAAGTTTTGTGGTACAGCATGCAACTGGCCATCAATTTCTACTTCTATTCTATAACACTCTTCATAGGATTTACTCTGCTCAATTTATTTATGACTGAAATAATGGAAGTGATGCAGCATTTAGTCACGCTGCCTCGTAGAATAGCTTTCGATGTGAGTGTGTGTGTGCACGTGCACAGGCATGCAGGTATGTGCACATCTTACAAGGGATTGGTGTCCCAACTATGGCCTGTTTCTGTCTTGTTCTCTTTGCTTGCAATTATGGGCTCCAGCTCCCCATGACTTTTAAATGGGGATTGAAGAGTGAAAGAATTAAGTAAATCAATTTAAATAAAAGCTTACTGACATTTAGATATCAAAGTCACCTGTTGACTTCAATTTAGGATATTTGATAGTATATTTGTTTTCACTTTTCAACTTAACAGGGATTATTGAACCGCCTCGAGCACCTGCCTGCCAAGTACACAGTATGTTTTAATCAAACCAAGTGGTTCTGTTTGTGTTTCCGCATGTTGGGGTAAAAAGAATTCTGTGTTTTTTCTACAGTTTATTGGTTCTCAACTTTTATTCTCTAATCTTGAATAACTCTATGATTTATACAGAAACAAAAAAGTAAAATATTAAATACTCAAACCAATTAATGTGGCTTTTGGGGTGTATATGTCAACTGTTATGATTTAGTCAGAATTATGATTTTGTAGTTTTATTTATTATTTGTTGATATTTTTTTTGACTGAGGTAGTCCTACTAGGCCTGTGGTCTATTTCATGTGAAATCCAAGATTATATCTGTCCTAGGAAATTTTGCTATGTCACTGGGAAAATTCACTTGCTTTTTTTAATAAGTGCTACTGGATCTTTCACATCTACATGAGCAACCACCAACTCAGGCAGATGAGATTAATATCTCATCCAAAGGGCAACAGACCCATGAGTGCAGCAGCCCCATTACACTGCAGTAAAGTGTCAGTAATGAAAAACATATTGAAGATAATGGCATGGAAATAGGACTTACAGCCTTCTGTTTACCCTGCTAGAGTTACTGACTTTCATCATTAAGTTAGACCTGCTTAAGAGTACATACATTTTAACAAAATAAATTAAATCTATTCAAAGATTCCCCCATCACTAACTTTGTAGGGTCTAGATGATCTTCTGTTGTGAAAAGTAACAAAACGTTCTCCTTTTTCTGAGAAAGGGACAATTGTATGATTTTTAATTTTAAGAGATTGAAAGATGTGGTTTGAGAGTCAAATTTATATGTAGTGGTCTATAAACTGTATTATGTGCCTCACATACAATTAATGCAAAATTTTGTTTAAAGGTGCTCTGTAAAACTGAAGGTTATGCAGCCACCAATATTTTCAAACCCTTTAACATTTAGTACATTATTAAGAGAACTACATCTAAAAAGGGCAATAACTGTGCAACACAAAGTGTTCATCATAATATTTAATATTGTAGCACTGACTCTTGGAATTCCTGCTTGCAGAAGCTAGATTGTCAGCCCAACTTCAACAGCTTCTTAACCCTTCCCTTTTATCGCACAAAAGACTTCCATCTTCCCATTCAGATGTCACTGGTATAACGGGGAGGTCAGCCAGTGCCATTATCATAAGCTATTTGTTATTGGCAGATTATATTGGACAGATGGTTGTTTCATAAAATAGCAGTCAATCTCTGAAGAACCTTTCTTCTCAAGGACACCCTTTGCCAGAGAGATTCAAATATTTTAGACTCACAGATGGACAAATTGGCCTTTATAAACCAAATACCTCCCCTTCCATTCCTAAAATGAAACACAGAGGACACCTTATTCTCTTGCCTTACCTCCGGAGAATGTTTCATGGGGATACCCTTCATACAATAAAGGAGACCTTTAAATGCAAGCCAAAGAGTTTATAGGGCCAAGATTAGACACTAAAATTTTCTAGGCCTGCCTAAATCCAAATCTCTGCCATTCCTTCAGTCCTGGATGTTCAGGCTGCTGCATTTAATAGTGCCTCTTTGGAAGTAGACTCCCAACCTCCTACTCCTCAGAAGCCAGACCATTTGTATAGGGTCCATAACTCCCACAGTCATCTGTATAAGAAAATATTGACTGATTCAGATGCAGTACCCATGGATTCTAGCAAGTATGCTGTATTAGGTTCATAGGTTCATAGGTAGGTACTAGGCTATCGGCCCAAGGGTCTATGTAAGCCTATCCAACAAGGTTCCCTGGCTTACGCCACCCAAGAAAGTTATTTTCCTGTGCCACTGTCGAGCAGAGACACAGAAGTGATCCCCGGGGTGTATTTCCTATTTCCCATCTACTCATCAAGATTTTTCTTGAAGAGTGCTAATGAAGAACTTTGCTTGACATAGATGGGTAGCCAGTGATATGTATTCCCAGTGACAGGGAGAGCAAACTCTTCTACCATTTGAGAAGACGACTTACATGTCAGCTACTTGGTCCCTTAGTCCCGTAGGTATAATAGGTATAATTAGCTGACAGTAGCACATGATGAAATTTCAGAAGTCCGTCCTTTGACAGTTGAGACAGAAGACAAGAGAGAATATAAAAACAAAGGACCTAAAGTGGGAGGTGCTTGACCCATACAACTTCAGTTCCCAGGTCTTACAGCTGCCATTGGGTCAGGTATTAGGAGACGTGCTTTGTATTGTACTGCAGTGGTCAATTTTCTTTCCTGCTGCTGTGGTGTTACTGTTTAGTAACACAATATGCTATCTTGGACTTATACTGCCCTTTATTTTTGTCTTCTACCCAGGGCAGCAACTTAAAGTGATACTGTATTTCTTGAGTACTTACCTTATCACCAAATCTTAAACAGAGTTCAAAGACTGGGGCCAGATAGAAACCAGGATCTACATTTTGCACCCAGCAACAAGCCATTTGCTGTAGGTAGAGACAGCTTAGTGTTGGCAAAGTCCCAAGCTTCTAACAATTTCTTACTCTATAAGCAGTGCTGATTAATGATAGTTATCAAGAGTTTGTTTGGGAATATAGTGCTGATAAAATCTCAGAAGCCATGGACACTGGCTGTTGTTGCAGTACTGGGTGGATTGCTAGGTCCTACTCTAGTGCTAACATGATACCAAAACCTATGTAAATTAGACTGAAAATTCTGTATTTTGTTTACAATATTCCTTGTATCTTTCAGGTTGCGTGATTTACAAACCAAAATTTGTGGTTTCTATTGTTGTTCAACTCTTTGGCTGGCTGTAAAACTGTGATGGCTGCAAGTCTCCTGCTGTAAAGCTACAGATGAAAAAGGAATTTTGGACTTTAATTACTTTAGTTATCATTTGGCTTGATCTTTAAGTAGTGCTGTGATATGAACTGCGAACAATAATACTGTTTGTAAATACATGTAAAACTGTAAATATTATAGAACATTGTTTTATATTTCATAAGTGGATGCACATATACAAATTGTAAAACAGATTTATTAGGCACTTAACGTGGACATGGGAAGGAATGTGGTTTGCTGTGCAAAAAAGCTTTGTAACTGAATAACTCACTTAATTAGAAAGTTCCTCTAAAGACATACTTGTACATATTTTGTTAACAAATGAAAAAAAATGGAATATAATCAAATAAAACAGTCCAAAACAAACCTGTTAGTAGCTGAAGGTGTTCCGTGAAAGAAAAGGCAATACAGTGAATAAATCACGAACAAACCACCATGGACATCTAAAAACTCTTGAAATCCGTTATTAAATCGATCTCTCTGTAAAAAGGAAATATTTGTAGCAAAATCCTTGTAGAAAAATATATAAAAACACAAAAAGGTGCACCATTCAGTCACAATCAAAACCTGTCAGTGATTTTCTCAGCTAGCTTTGAGTCAAGGAAAAGCATGCCCCCCCCCTTCTTTGTTTGCTATTTCTTGTGTAGAAAAATTGTATTGGAATGAACTGGAGAGGTTGACTCATATATGCACTGTGATTGTTTTAGGCTGTTCCATTATGGTCCATGCACTGTGAATAACAGCTTTTATGTGACAAGATTCACCTCATTGAAGCAGAGTGTCAGTTTAGTACATCATGTTTTATCTTTAACTAAGGTGTTACATTATTTTTTGAATCCATCTAAAGAAAGAGGACTGGTATCTGCTCTAGCAGAGTAGTGTTTATTTCAATAACAAATGCGCACCTAATGGAGTGATGTTTTAACTTACACTTGAAGTTCTTCCACTGACTGGATTCTAGGGTGGGTGTAACTTTACCATCATGTCCTGATAGGATGTTTTACCTCTGGCTTACAATGGAGGTGTCACTTTGTGTGAACTTCTTGATTGGTTAAGCTTTTCTTAAATGGAACATTTTTCAGTTGCAGCAGGATCTGAGGAAAGAAAATCCCGAAAACACTTATCCACCCTGAATGGTTAATAGGTTCATAGATATGTACTAGGCTATTGACCCAAGGGCCTAACTAAGCCTAGCCAACAAGGTTCCCTGGCTTACGCCATCCAAGAAAGTTAATTTCCTGTGCCCCTATCAAGCAGAACCACAGAAGTGATCCCTGGGGTGTATTTCCTATTTCCCATCTACTCATCAAGATTTTTCTTGAAGAGTACTAGTGAGGAACTTTGCTTGACATAGACGGGTAGCTTGTTCCAGAGTATAGGAAGTCTCTGGGACAGGAATCTAACCCTCCAGCATGTCCTGTTTATTGTGGTGACAAGGTTTAAGTCCCTACAGTGTGAAGCTTGGAGAGATTGGGATTTCTTTAGGTGTAGCATGTCCAAAAGCTCTCGGTTTAACATAGCTTTATATGTTAGCCAAAGATCTCGTTAGAGCAGGCAATATGCTACAGAGTAAAGCTGGAGTTTTTTTGAGATGGTCAGTGTAGGGCATCTGTTTGAGGCAAGTAATCCTCTTTGTGAGGTACGTCTGTGGCCTTTCCAGCTGCTGCAAATGTCTTGTGAGGTACATTCCAAAAGGGATGTTGTACTCTATAATGGGTCTAATGAGTGCCGAGTAGAGGGGAACAATGACCTCTTTTTTCCTGGATGAGAACCCTTTTGGGATGAGGTGTGCCACATAGAAGGATTTCCTGACTACTGTGGCGATGTGATTATCAAAAAAGAGACTACTGTCCACCTGGGTCCCAAGGTCTCTTATTACACATTCGGCGTTAAGTAGACTGTCGCTTATGTGGTAGTTCATGGTTACAGAGTTTTTACCAAAGGGGATGACAATGCACTTTTTGGCATTGAGCTTGAGGCCATGCCTCTGAGACCAGGCATCTATCTCAGTGAAGCCCTTCTGTAAGATGTCCACATAATTTGGGGACTCAACTATGGTTCCTAGTTTGCAGTCATCTGCAGACTTCATTAGCCAGAGGCCTTCTGTTTTAGTCTGTACTTTAGAGAAGTAGATACCAAACAGGAGAGGACCCAGGACTAAACCCTGTGGTACTCCACTTGTCACTGTTTTGAAGTCAGATTTGGAGTCTGCAACTTTTACAGTATGGGTTTTGTCAGTGAGCCAGTTGGCAACCCATCTTGTGATGTAGGTATTTATACCTAGTTTAGTGAGTTTAGCTATAATTCCAGAATGGGGGATGGTGTTGAAAGCCTTGGCAAGGTCAAGATGGCTGTGTGAACCACCTTACCCTCATCTACAGCTTTGATGACTGCCTCAAAGAAGTCGATCAGGTTCAGAAGGCATGATCTGCCTTTCACAAACCCGAACTGGGTGGCGTCCAGAGTATGGAGGTTACCAATGTCTTTGTTTATGAGTTCCATGATGATACGTTCCATGGCCTTGCAGACCAGGCTCGTCAGGCTAATAAGGCAATAGTTCCCAGGATCAGTGGTGGCTACCCCTTTGTGGAGTGGGATAACTGTTGTTGTGCGCCATTCAGAGGGCACAATGTCTGACGTGAGATTATGATCGAACATGGTGCTTAGGTGGGGAGCCAGTTTGTTCTGAAGTTCGTGGAAAAAGCCTGGGATGTTGTCCGGTTCCATGGCTGTGTTTTTGGTTTTAGAGAGTGCAGCTTTTACCTGCATAGATGTGACTACAGGGACTCTGCATTCTTCCTGTATAGATATAGGTCCTTTAGGGAGTGAGATGGTGGTAAAGGTAGCACTGAGCCTATCTGCCAGGATGTTGGCAATATCAGTTGTTTCTGTAATTTTTGTGCCGTTGTGCTGTAACTCAGAGCAGATCTGGGTGTTGCCATTGAGATTTTTGACATAGCTATAGAATGCTCTGTGGTTGCTCTTAGAATCAGTGATGATTTTGTTTTTGTAGTTAGCTTTGAAGGATCTTATAAGGGATCTCAGCTTCTTACTGAGGCTGACCAGGGAGCTCCTCCGCTCATAGGATTTTACTCTAGTTTGCAACAGTTTCTTCCTTCTGTTGTAGAGTTTGTTTATGGCAGGGGACCACAAGATTGGCTTCCTTTTTTTTGGAGGATGGTGTCTTGGTTCTTTTTGGGATAGCACAATCCATGCACTCATGTAAGTGCTTATAGAGTGCATTTGTGTAGGATTCAGTAGTCATAACTGTATTCTGCATGGGTGTCATGAAGTTTGCCACTTCTCTCTTTAGAAGCATGAAGTTGGTGCTGGAAAAATTTTTTGCCGTGGTTTACTTAATGGTGGGTGGGGCAGGATGTGGATATCTAGGGTGATTAGCTTATGGTTGGATCTGACCAACAAGGAGTTGACTTCAGGTGTGGTACTCATGTTGGTAATGACTAGGTCTAGGATATTGTTGCCCCTGGTGGGAGTGTGGATAAGTTGATCCATGGCATTGGAATTTATGAATTCCAGAAAGCGTTGAATGAAGGAGTTGGTACATGAGTAGTTTTCCCAGTTAATGGTAGGGTAGTTAAAATCGCCCATTATTAGGGTGTTTGGTTGAACCCTAATTTTACGATATATCAAGAAATGAGGAGTGGGAATCCTGGGGCATGGCGGGGGATCTGTAGCAAGCTACAATTTGGATTGCAGTTTTGCCCAGAGTTAGTTGCACTTGGATAACCTTGGATGCATCATGCTGCACAACTAGCCTGGAGTTATGGATATCCTTAATTAATATGGACACACCTCCGCCTTTGGTGTTCTGGTTAAGGTTAGATGGCCGAAAAGTGTGGTATGAGATATAGCCTGGTAATGCAGGGGTGCTCTGTAGAACCTTGAACCAGGTCTCGGTCACTTCACAGATATCGATGTTCTCCATTTTAAGGAGTGCCTCGAGTGAGTGCATTTTGAGATTTAGACTTCTAGCATTGAGTAGCATTACCCTCAGTTTTTGATTGCCTGTTCGTGTTATGGTGGTGAATTTGTCATTTGTACCTTTCCTAAAAAAGGCACTATTGTGGCGGCAAGACCCATAGCCAGAATCCAGAATCCCAGGGCTGACAAGTGCAGGCCATCTCTGGCAAAGCATCATGGTCTGTCGACCATGTCATCCCAGGCAGACAGATACTGGATCCCCTTAGAATGGTGCACCTTTTTGTGTTTTTATATAGTTTTCTACAAGGATTTTACTACAAATATTTCCTTTTTATCAAGGGTTCATGTTAATAATGTGAGTAATGCGAGAGATGCACTTATATAGCCAAACTGGAAGCAAAACTCTCTTCACCCAAGACTGGACTAGACAGTCAAGAGGAGAAGATAAACAATTGCACCACACCACACTCATCACATAGTCCCTCAAAACCTACACCACCAAAACAGACAAATAGAAACACAAAACACACACCTACATTTGCGGAGGCTCTCAATAAAAATTTGCTCAAGCAACAGAGACCTCCAAAGCAGAAATGCAAGCAACCTCCACCCCCCCCAACACAACCCAAATGACACATAGTCCACAAACTCAGTGTGCCACTCAACCACAGCCCATAAGGCATAACAGCATACCCAACACTCTAGTCATAGGTGACTGTATAGTCAGGCACACTGATGTTCCACTCATTAGGCTAAACAAGGAGAATGTTAATGTCAGCTGCCTGTCAGGTGCCAGGATCTGCCACATAATGCACACACTGAGGTCACTCCACAACAATTACAAGTATGACTCTGTCATTGTCCATGTTGGTGTGAATGACCTGAGACATACCTCCCTGGACTACATGAAAAGAGACATGGAGGAGCTCTCTGATCTTGTAGCCCAGGCAGGTATGACCCTAGCCCTGAGTAGCATCCTGCCATCACCAGGAAAGATACCACAGTACAAAGACAAAATGATTGACTTCAACAATTGACTAAGCTTCTGGTGTCATTCTAAGGGGATCCAGTATCTGTCTGCCTGCGATGACATAATCGACAGACCACAATGCTTTGCTAGAGATGGGCTGCACCTGTCATCCTTGGGATGCCGGATACTGGCTAAGGCTCTTGCCACCCCATAGTGCCTTTCTTAGACAAGGTTCAAATGACAAATTCACCGCCGTAACAGGTACAAGCAAGCAAAATCTGAGGGTAATGCTATTCAGTGCTAGAAGTCTAAACCTCAAAATGCATTCACTCGAGGTACTCCTTAAAATGGAGAACATCGACATCTGTGCAGTGACAGAGACCTGATTCAAGGCTCCATAGAGCCACCTAACCAGGACCAAAACACTAAAGGCGGAGGCGTGTCCATATTCATTATGGATATCCACACCTCCAGGCTAGTTGCTCAGCATAATGCATCCAAGATTATCCAAGTGCAACTAACTCTGGCCAAGACCGCAATCCAAATTGCAACTTGCTACAGATCCCCCACCATGCCCCAGGATTCCCACTCATCATTTCCTGATACACTGGAAAATATTAGGGTACAACTCAACACCCTAATTATGGGTGATTTCAACTACCCCACCATTAACTGGGAAAACTACTGATGTACTCTTTTGCTTAACATTTTCTGGAATTCATAAATTACAGTGCCTTGGATCAACTTATCCACACTCCCACCAGGGGCAGCAATATCCTAGACCTGATCATTACCAACATGGGTGACCGATGTTCCACACCAGAGGACAATTCCTTGTTTTTCAGATCCAACCACAAGCTAATCACCCTAGACATCCACATCCCGCCTCCACCCCCCATTAGGGAAACCACTATAAAAAAATTCTCCAAAGCAAACTTCACACTTCTTAAGACAGAAGTGGCAGACTTCACGACACCCATGCAGATGGACAATAGAAGTACGACTGCTGAATTCTACACAAATGCACTTTATAAGCACTTACACGAGTGCATGGATCGTGCTATCCCTAACAGAACCAAGATGCTATCCTCCAAAAAAAGGAAGCCAATCTGGTGGTCCCATGCCATAAACAAACTCTACAAGAGAAGAAAGAAACTGTTGCAAAAAAGAGTAAATTCCCATGATTGGAGGAACTCCCTGGTCAGCCTCAGTAAGAAGCTGAGATCCTTTGTAAAATCCTCCAAAGCTAGTTACAAAAACAAAATCGCCACTGATTCTAAAGACAACCACAAGCATTCTATAGCTATGTCAAGAATCTCAATGGCAACACTCAGATCTGATCTGAGTTATAGCACAATGGCACTAAATATACAGAACCAACTGATATTGCCAACATCTTGGTAGATAGGTTCAGTTCAGTGCTAACTATACCCCCCTCTCACCCCCGTAAAAGGCCCATCTCTATACTGGAAGAATGCAAAGTTCCTGTAATCACAGCTGCACAGGTAAAAAACACTCTCCAAAGCCAAGAACACAGCCTCCATGGGACCTGACACAACATCCCAACTTGCATTCTACATGAACTACAGAATGAACTGGCACCCCACCTAAGCACCATGTTCAATCATAGCCTCACCTTAGGCTTTGTTCCCACTGAATGGTGCACAGTGATGGTTATCCCACTCCACAAAGGGGGAGCCACCACGGACCCCGGGAACTACCTCCCCATTCGCCTAACGAGCCTGGTCTGCAAGGCCATGGAACGTATCACCACGGAACTTATAAACAAAGACATTGGTACTCTCCAAACTCTGAACACCACCCAATTCGGGTTTGTAAAAGGCAGATCATGTCTCCTAAACCTGATAGACTTCTTTGAAGCAATCACCAAAGCCCTAGGCAAGGGTAAAGTGGTTCACACAGCCTATCTAGATCTTGCCAAGGCTTTTGACACCATCACCCACTCTGGAATTATAGATAAATTCACTAAACTACTTATAAATCCCAATGTCACAAGATGGGTTGCCAACTGGCTCACTGACAAAACCCACACTGTGAAAGTAGCAGACTCCAAATCCAACTTCAAACCAGTGACAAGTGGAGTACCACAGGGTTCAGTCCTGGGTCCTCTCCTGTTTGGCATCTACTTTTCTAAAGTACAGGCTAACACAGAAGGTCTTTGGCTAATAAAGTTTGCAGATGACTGCAAACTAGGTTCCATAATTGAAACTCCTAACAATGTGGACATTCTACAAAAGGGCCTCACTGAGACAGATGTCTGGTGTCAAAACCATGGCCTCAAGCTCAATGCCAAAAAGTGCATTGCCATCCCCTTTGGTAAACACTCTGTAGCTATGAGCTACCACATAGGTGGTAGTCTACTTAACACCAAAAGTGTGATAAGAGACCTTGGGCACAGGTGGACAGTAATCTCTCCTTTTATAATCACATCGCCACAGTAGTCAGGAATCCTTCAGGAAATCCTTCTACATGGCACACCTGATCACAAAAGCTTTCTCATCCAGGAAAAAAGTGGTCATTGTTCCCCTCTACTCATCACTCATTAGACCCATTGTAGAGTACAATGCCCCTTTTGGTACGTACCTCACAAGACATCTACAACAACTGGAAAATCCACAGAAATACCCCACAAAGAAGATTACCAGCCTCAAACAGATGCTCTATGCAGACCATCTCAAAAAACTCCAGTTTTACTCCATCGATCTCTGCCTAACATACAAAGCTATGACAAATCCAGAGCTGTTGGACATGCTCCACTTAAAGAAATCCCAATCCCTCTGAGCTACATGCTCTAGGGACCTAAACCTTGTCACCACAATAAACAGAACATGCTGGAGGGATAGATCCCTGTCCCAGAAACATCCCATACTATGGAACAAACTACCTATCTATATCAAACAAAGCTCTTCATTAGCACTCTTCAAGAAAAATCTTCATGATTGGATGGAAAATAGGAAATTCACCCCATGGATCACCTCTGTGGCTCTAATCGACAGGGGCACAGGAAAATAATTTTCTTGGGTGGCGAAAGCCAGGGTACCTTTTTGGCTAGGCTTATATAAGCCCTAGGGCCAATACCTACCTATGAACCTATAAAGGATTTTAAGAGTTTTTGGATGTTCATGGTGGTTCATTCATAATTTATTCACTGCAATATAATCAAATAATTTTATACACACCATGGAATATGTTTCTGTATTTAATACTGGACCTTTTTTTTTAATGAAGCAACTCTGTTCATTACAGTACCCTTTGTATTTTTTTCTGGTTGTTTTAGAATTACACATTTATTCTGACCAAGGACCTTTTCATTTGTCTTGGTTACTACGAGTGACTGCTACGTGTTCTTTGCATGCATTACATTTTCTGCACACATGTTGCAACTGTAACTCCAGTGCATGCTGGACATTCCCTGTGCACTGGATACTAGTAGCAGCTTCAGTTCATGATGTATGCTGCCTGTGCACTGTATGCTGGGTGGAGTTCCTGTGCATGCTTTAAACCCTTTGTGCATAGTGTTCCAGGTGCTGCTCCCTCACATGCCTCATACTCCAGATGCAGCTCATATGCATGTTCTGTCTCTGTGCGCAGGTTCCATGTGCAATTCTTCTGCATTCAGTACATTTCCTGTGTACAGCATTTTGGGTGCATTACCTTTTTATGCCTTGCACTACCTTAGCACAGCCATATAGGTGAGTTCCTGCCCTAAACTCACTGTGCATCATGTTCCAGGTGCAGTTCCTGTGCATGTGCTGTACTCCCTGTGCATCGTGTTCCAGATGTGGTTCCTGTGCATGCCTTATACTCTCCATGCATCATGTTCCAGGTCCAGTTCCTATGCAGTTCCTGTGCATGTACTATACTCCCTGTGCATCATGTTCCAGGTGCAGTTCCTGTGCATTCCTTATACTCACTGTGTTCCATGTTCCAGGTGGGGTTCCTGTGCATGGCCTATATGCCCTGCATAGCATGTTCTAAGTACAGTTCCCGTGCAGTTCCTGTACATGTGCTGTACTCTCTGTGCATCATATTCCAGGTGTGGTTCCTGTGCATGCTCTATACTCCCTGTGCATCATGTTCCAGGTGCAGTTCCTGTGCATGCCCTATACTACCTGTGCATCAGGATACATGTGCAGTTTCTGCATGCCCTATACTCACTGTACATCATGTTTCAGGCACATTTCCTGTGCATGTGATATACTCTCTGTGCATCATGTTCCAGGTGCGGTTCCTGGGCATGACCTATAGCCCCTTTGCATCATGTTCCAGGTGCAGTTCCTGTGCATTTTCTGTGCATGTTCTGTACTCCCTGTGCATCATGTTCCAGGTGATGTACTTGTGTATGCCCTGTACTCTCTGTGAGCAATATACTTGCTGTATACTCCCTGTGAATTGTAAAGTTAGTAGTCCTCAGGGTGCAGCTCTTGCACATGTCCTGTTGCCCCTGTGAGTAGTAATACTGATAGTGTAACTCTTGAACATCTTGGAATTGCACCTGTTACAGTCTGTGTACACACATTTGAAATGCAGCTCTTGAGTATATTATCTGCTTTGAGTGTATTTATTCCAAAGGATTAAGACTGTGAGCTGTTAGCAAGCTTCATTGCATAGCCTGTGGTTTGATTCCCTCAGATATCCTACTGTGTGGTGCTGAGTTATTAACTTAATCAGGCAGTGATGCTGGCTAACACATGAAAAGATGCATCTTCACCCAGAGACTTTACTCATTTAACAAAAAATAAATGTGCATGGCTTTGGCTCCCTGTATACATATTACAGCTGCAGATTGTGCATATGCAATACACAGCCCATGCATATTTTTATTTTATAAGTACTGATGGAGTCTTTTGATGTTGCTGTTCTGTCTTAGCTGCTATGTACTGTATCTGACTCCTTACCTTTACAATGAAAAGCAATTCACTGAGGTAGGAGGAATGATTCCAAATCTCAACCAGTGTCAAATACTGAAGATGTTAATGTCTTTGTGAACTAAAGTAAGACACAGCTAAGAAAAACACCCTTAAACAGTAAAGTTGTTGTTTATTCCTTGCACACAGTTGTGTTTACCTAAACAGTTTATTGATTTTGATACAAAGAAGCAGGTGAGAAAAATAGTTCCACAGACATAGATGGGGTGGTATTCAAGCAGTTTATAAAAGGAAAACGTGTAGACAAGACAAAGCAAATGAACAAACAAAGGTGACTTACAGCATGTTCCTTTATAGTGTAAGAAGTCTGGGTAGGAAGATGGTGGAACTGAACACACTGATATGGGGGGGGGGGGGTCAACACTGCTGGTATCATGGAAACATGGGCCAGTAACAAGAGAGGTGGGGAATGGAGACCTCTAGCTACAGACTCTTCAAGATTGACAGAAAAGGGAGAGAAAATGTGAAGAAACAATCTAAATAAATAGAGGCATCAGATGTAAAGTCAAGAAGGTGGGGGTGGATTGAACAGGATAAGATATGCTACCAACTAATTAATAAATACTGCTAACTCGATACAGTATAATATCCCCAGATATACCAGTAGAGGATGACTGGAAAAGAGATTAAGAAAGTAAGGTAGGAAGAAGAGGGCTTTTCTCTTAGGGAATCTAAATCTTTTGAGATGAATTGGGGAAATTCATCACTCAATGGTACAGAAAGTAGTGGAGTTAATTCAGACTCTTGGTGCAGTACTATAGCAGAAAGATAGAATTCTGTCACCGTGACACGGAGGGGTAAAGCTCTGACTGTGCCCCAGGTGATCCATGTTTGACTTATGGGTGAGAGGAGATAGGAGAGAGCAGCTAACAATGGCTTACCTATCTGGAAGTGGGAGGGGGCTGCCTAGACTTGCTGTTATAGCAGCATTAAAAGCCTGGTGAGTTGCATACTGCAAGCAGTATACCCCTGTGTTCTTACAGCAGAGACAACACTGTAAGGCTGGAACAGTGAAAATGAGCCACAAATGAGATTCAGTGGAACTGTGCTTCTGTGTGTGTGTGTGTGTGTGTGTGTGTGTGTGTGTGTGTGTGTGTGTGTGTGTGTGTATGCGTGTATACAATATAATCTTGCAAGTATACTGATGATTGCCAGAGCAGTTAAGGTTTCAAAACGTGCAATTTCTGTTCCCACCTATTTTATGAATTAAAAAAATATATGTGTGTATGTGTGCATGTATATTTGTATATATTTCTGTGTGTGTGTGTGTGTGTGTGTTTATGGGTGCACACGCGCGTGTGCATGTGTGTGAACTGGCATATGTTAACAGGATGCCACTAACAGTATATGACTGCTGGGATCACAACTGTGGTTTGTATAAGAGCACACTGGGCTCTGATGTTTTTGGGACTGGCATTCATGTTGTATTCTTACATGAAAGCTGTCATTTTCTGTACATTGGCCTCTCGGAGTATGGACCAGATATCTGAATCTTTAACTGTAGAGTACTATCATTACTAAATTCTTTTAATGCAAGGAATAAAACTGTAAAGTGATTCATAACTTCATATCCATTTGCTTCTTTACTAATTTATGGTAGTTTTTGTTCACATTTATGATAAAAGTAGTGATTATATACTAAAATCAATTAAACAAAAGTCACAGTTACAAATGGTTTTTACTTTTACCATTAAGTTGAACAGTTTGATATGTTTTTCTACAGGAGGTATTCTACTGTTTGGTTTAATTTCCTTGAGAAATGAGTTGTCTCTTTGCACAGATTTCTCTTCCAGCATATGATTTACTCATTTTCTTGTGTAAAGCCAGTCATGCATTAGCTTGCAGTTTGTAGTTTAAGAAGCTGCAGTAAGTGCAGGCACAATGTTAAAAGGCTAGTTTCGCATTAGCTTGCAGTTTGCAGTTTGACAAGCTGCAGTAAGCGCAGGCACACTGTTAAAAGGCTAGTTTCGCATTATCTTGCAGTTTGTAGTTTGAGAAGCTGCAGTAAGCGCAGGCATACTGTTAAAAGGCTAGTTTCGCATTAGCTTGCAGTTTGTAGTTTGAGAAGCTGCAGTAAGCACAGGCACAGTGTTAAAAAGCTAGGTTCATTGGCTGTGGGTATACTTCCATTAAGAATGCCTGCACCGTGCCATATTATATTTTACTAAGCTTTATAATAAAGATGTTGACATTATTTCTTGTTCTTTTATTTATCAAGTTTCATAGTCCTAGGTGGCACCACTTCATACATATATACATAGCTCAGTACAAGATGGCTCATAATACAGTTGATCAATCACCACTACTTGATAAGTTGTTGCTCAAGTCTTTGAAGAGCACTTTGTTGGTGCTTACAGTGTATTGTTTTGTGTGTGCACTCTGTTGGTGCTCACAGTGTATTGTTTTGTGTGTGCACTTTGCTTGCAGTCTCCTACAGAAAGAGCAAGAAACATTTTTTGTTACCTGTTAGCAATTATCCTCTCTGACATGCAACAACCTCAAAACAAAATGGAGGATGTAGGGGCCACAATTTTTTGTCTGTTTACATTTTTGTGCAAGTGCCCAACAATTAAAAACACATGAGTACGTGTGTTTCAAAGTTTAGCTGGTTTGCATACCTAGTTTATGCATTATTTTTACTACCGTTGTGATTTAACTCACATAGTTTCCAAGAAAAGTACTGGCTCTATCCCTTTATCTTCTTGCGTCTATCCATTCAACCACCAAAGTGTAATAGCTTACTTCTTTGTATTTCCATGATGTCACTGTAGTTGATTTAATGGAAGGGTATCTCTTTAATTGTATGTGTTGCATTCAGACTAAAGCCCTGAAGTCTGTAGGTTAAGGAGTCACCCACACATCCTATCATCAGTACTGCCAGTGGTTAAAACTAGTCTGTCATCATACCTTTTTGGAATGTTCATAACAACTTCTGATAACAGTGGTGTATAGGAGACAGGTAACAAAGTATTGTTCCAGTCATGTAGTTTGACAAGCTCCTTTTTATGAGCTGTAGCCAGGATTTATGTCATTTAAAAGTACTTTGACTCCCACAAATGGTAGTGAATTAGGTGCCACAACACCAAAATATGTAGAAACTGGTGCTATGCTGCCCGTGTTACTCTAACAGCTGACTAAAGTTTTCCTGTTCTAGTACACATACTTTACTGAAAATATTTGGCTTTGCTTTATTCCTTATTCGTGTGTGCGTGTGCGTGCGTGTGTGTGTGTGTGTGTGTGTGTGTGTGTGTGTGTGTGTGTGTGTCTGTGTGCATGTGTTTAGTAGGAAGGGAGTCCCCATACTAACTCACTCATCAGAATGCTGAGAGAGGTTAATTAGGCATATTTCCAACAGAGATGCAAGATGGTGCACGTACATATTTGAGAGACAGACAAAATAAAAAGTGACATAAAGCTGTAGTTCTTTATTCCATATTGACGGTAAATATGTGATTTAAATCTCACATCTGCGTTTGAATCTTCTTTGTTAGTTTTTAAACCCATCTCTTTGACTGTGTCTTGACAATTAAAATCTGGCATTGTCATATATTGCTGCTTATTCCTTTTTCTTTTTAAGATGGCATTTCAAATGGAATACTTTAATTAAAACCTGACATTTGCTTCTGTTGAATGGAGTGATCAAGGTAGTTGATGCAGCAGTTAGCATTCTAACTGGGGTTTTGTCCACTTCTAGTTCATCAGTTGTGTCATCAAGTCATTTTTAAATTCTTTTTTTCTCCAGGAATTTTTTTTGTCTTCAGATGAACATCAAAACACATTAGTAATTAGAGTTTAACACCTTCAGTAATAATATGCTTGTGACTATATCTCAGGTAAATGGGGCTTCAGCAGAGGCTCAACAGCTTGACGGTATGGACAGCATCACATTTTTGGTTTGTTCTGCATAACATTTATGGTTTTCTGGCACGTCATTGAGAACTGAAGTCACTAAATAATGACAGCCATTTGAATTTCAGACTTCATAGCTACCAAGAAATGCATGGTAACACAAAAACTTTTATTTAAGCAACTTTCTAAGTTTATAAGAGTAGTGTTTAAAATCTGTCCCTATTTTGGGGTCTTCTTCCCCCATTATTTTTGGCTTTGCCAGATTTATTATGCTAAAAGGTTGAAAAGTCTGCATGCCCATCATATTGGGACAGGAGAGCACACTTTCTGGGGCACATGTTGGTTGATCTTCCTAGCCATGACCAGGTAAACAACTGTCAAGTGACTCCTTTGGGTGAGTGGGACAGTTATGCTGACTTCAAACCCCTGAGGAAGGGAGAAACAGTGCAGCACTGATGCCCACTGTACATCCTGCCTATGGGCTGTCAGTGGGGTGTATGCAATGGAGTAGGGCAAAAAATATATTCAAACTACACTTGACAGCTCCTCCCCAGTAATCTTCGCCCCACTCATGATCACAGAATGATAGGCTGATCGGTTGGTTGGGTGGGGGGTGATGACCATCAGACAGTGGAGGTAACGAGACAAAAAAATCCCAATAGGTTGTCTTGAAATGTCTGAATGATACAGAAGAATTTGGGTACTGCACAGTGTTCTTTTAGACTCAGTAGATCAGCATTGGTAGGATAGAAAGGCAGTTTAGAAATGTTTTGCTCTTTCGGACAGGTTTGCTCAGTTTCAGGTGTATTGTAGTCAGTTAGGAGCTAGTTAATACTATCATGTGTAGTGTGCACATTCTAAACAGTGTAGAACACATGTCTATTACAGGGGAATGCACAAAAGTATACCTCGACTGCAGTTGACACTGGCTGCAGGTTTTTTTTCTTTTTTAAGGTGTCAGATGCCACACATACAGTCATATGTAGTCCACCGACATCTCTACAGCATGTCTGTGTGCAGAGCTATATGTAGTGATCTGCTTTAGGAATTTCAGGAACTGAATTACTTAAGTCTGATGTTTGCCACCATACTTCATTTGTTTACTCTCGCAAAGTGAAAGAGCCCAGACACCTTCATAAAAACAAAACCCCCTTCTACAAAAATGACATTTATTCAGAACAGTATATAGAATACCTGCTAACAAGATGTAACTGAATGTGTTATCTTGGTGACATCTACGTGTCCACATTTGTGTTAATTACAACCATTCAGGCACACACACATACATAGACAAACACACACACACACACGAATGCACAAACATACACTGTTTTCTACAGCCATTCACACACACACACACACACACACACACACACACACACACACACACACACACACACACACACACACACACACACACACACACACACTTTCCTGTATACAGTCACTCATATACACACATTGTCACATCTCCATTCCATCCAGTATCACTAACTGGCTACAGTAGTACTTATGGACATTGATTCAGGGTTCATGATACATATCCCATGGACACTGGCTTTCGAAAAAATGTGTTGTCACTTTTAGAAGGGGTGAGGAATAATGAAGTAAAAGTAACAGGTGTCTGATAAGTGAAGCTAAGTCAGTCTGTCATGAAACAGAATGTGCAGGTCCTCAATTTTATAAAAAAACAAGCAATTTTCATTTACAAATTGTGAATTCTTTTCAACTACTACTACTTCCGAAATGACTAATACATGCACTTCATATGTGGACAGATTAGAGTTGCCAGTCAAATAGTTTATTTTTGCAATGTGGAAGGAAACTGGAGTGTGTGGTCACACAGGTCTAAGGAAAACATGGACACTCCACACAGAGAGTGAGTGAATGGAGGTCAGGACTGATCCTCTGGCCCTGTGTTTGTGATGCTGTATCCCTAATTATTCTGCCATTGTTATGCAGCCAAGCATATGATGGTATCTAAGGATCATGTGTTTTATTTAGTTTGGATTTTTCTTTTTTACAGGATAAAGTCTAGATCTTGCTGTACCTCAAAGGTCCAACAGTTAATACCTTACTTGTGTAACTCAGCCCTGTAATGAGGAGGGATAAAATTCTGACTTTTCCCCAGACAACCTTTGCTTGATTACTGGCTTAGGTGTAAGAGGGACTGAGCAGGGGAAGATGGGAGTGTTTGGCTGATGCCTGCTTGCCCAACTTGAAAGGAGCGTGGGAGATTGGCTTGTTGCATTGGCAAAGCCTGCAGGAATGGAGGTGCATGGCAAAGCCTGCAGGAATGGAGGTGCATGGCAAAGCCTGCAGGAATGGAGGTGCATGGCAAAGCCTGCAGGAATGGAGGTGCATGGCAAAGCCTGCAGGAATGGAGGTGCATGGCAAAGCCTGCAGGAATGGAGGTGCATGGCAAAGCCTGCAGGAATGGAGGTGCATGGCAAAGCCTGCAGGAATGGAGGTGCATGGCAAAGCCTGCAGGAATGGAGGTGCATGGCAAAGCCTGCAGGAATGGAGGTGCATGGCAAAGCCTGCAGGAATGGAGGTGCATGGCAAAGCCTGCAGGAATGGAGGTGCATGGCAAAGCCTGCAGGAATGGAGGTGCATGGCAAAGCCTGCAGGAATGGAGGTGCATGGCAAAGCCTGCAGGAATGGAGGTGCATGGCAAAGCCTGCAGGAATGGAGGTGCATGGCCTGCAGTGATAAGCCTGCTGAGCACATGCTGCAATGGGGTTTGCTGCTTGGTCAGTAGAATACAATTGTGGCACACACACACACACACACACACACACACACACACACACACACACACACACACACACACACACACACACACACACACACACACAGGGAGGAGAGTGGACAGTATACAGAATCTACAGACTAGCCATGCTGTAACACCACACTCTTGGCTCCGTGGGAGGGAGGGAGATGATCAAGCTGTTAATGTTAAATTGCTCAGAAATGAATGGGCTTTAGGGCTATCGCCCAGACTGGTGAAGCCTGGCTTTTACTGCCATAGAGGCATGATGGGCAATAAAGGGTATCCATTGGAACAATCCTGTGAACTCTGTTAGAAAAAAATGGATTTAAGGGTATGCCATGCACTCATGAACTCCATCCGTACTGATCCCAATGTCTCCTTAGATTTTGTACAAACACTCTAATCAGCGACTGAAAAAATGATACTTAATAAGATTGGTTGTCATTGTCCACTAGTTCCTAGTGGCCTGGGTCACCTACCTGTCAAAATAAGTAGCAGTTTGATCAACAAGGCCACATAAGGGAAGGAAATATCTTTAGTAGCAGGAGGATGAAGGAAGTGGAGGAATGGTGCTTTATGCTGTGTTCATTGTGTAACCTGATAATAAATGTGTGATACGTTGATTACATAGTAGTTCAGTATACTGCATTTAGTAACAAAAACAAATCTTAGACGCACAGTTTATGCATTACCTATATAGCTGTGTACTGTGGTACTCCCATCATTTGTTTGTTGCTGCTTAGAGGATGGATGGTACAGTGCACTAGGAGTAACTGAAAATATTTATATACTTTCTGAAAAGAAGGGAATACCAAGTTTAATCAGATTTTCTTAACATTTTTCCCTCGTCTCTGCAACTTGCAGATAAAAAAATAAATACAAATTCACTAATTACAAGAATGCTGAATAGGATAACTTCTGGGTTATGCAACATAGTATTTCTTGTAAGCTTTGCTATCTGTGCAAACATAGATAAAATGGCACAAACTTTATGGCAGAGGCAGTACAAGAGATCTGACAAAATGTTTATGTAGAATGTGTTGCATATATATTTGTACATACAGGCATACACCATCTATATATGTATATATAAATATATATATATATATATATATATATATATATATATATATATATATATATGTATGTATATATGTATGTATATATACACACACACACACACACACACACACACACACACACACACACACACATAGAATCATTAAACTAAAATATGAATTTCAAAAGGAGTTCGTACTCGTATATCATTTTCTGTTTTTTTCTTTGTATGAGCCATTAGGCAAAAAAGTGCAAATTAAGTATAACAACAAAGTAAAGGTGCTTTCAGTGCTTAGAGGTAATTTCATATTACTGCTACTAATACTCAACCTCTTAGCTCATTTAAGTAACTAAAGACAGGACCCCTGGTGATATCTGTGGCATCTTAGGCAAAGCGCAACACTTTGAATCCCATTCGAATGCATTTGTGTTTTGCAAAGCACTATCAAGCTTTGAGTTGCATAATTTGCTGTATAAGTGAAATAGATCTTTTTCCTGATATGCATTTATCACATTCCTGTGGGTCTACTTACTGACAATCAAGTCATAAGCTACCTCCAAATTGTCAAGATGCATGTTTTTATGATGTCTGATACAGGTAAATTGTGCTGTGGGAATGGTCTTTTTGGCACAATATATTAGCAACTCAAAAATGAGTCTTTCTTGTACATGTGGCACTTTTGTTATAAATGAGGTCTTACAGAAATTGTAGTATTTAGAAATGTGTCATACTTCACAGTACTATGATGCAGAAATCATATCAGACAGCTTTCAACAGTTTAAGAGTTCACATGAAGCCAATTCTGTACTCAGTGGGTATGCTGAAGGGCAGCACCAATGTTCAAATGAGTTCTGAAATGCTGTGTGTGGTAAATAATGGGCCACCCTTACAGCTCTCTACTTCTTTGCTGAGGAGAAGGGGCTGTCCATAAGTCTAAGGACTTTCATGCTGATATGCACTGTTGCATAAAACTCCTTTGTATGAGATGATGTGGAACCATAGTATCTGTGATCGTGTAACTTTAGTTTTCATTTAGACGTGCTAAGAGCTGCTTCAGTAATGCTTGGTTCAGTACGTAATACCGACTACATGATGTACTCCAATGGTTCAGTAATGTTTGGTTCAGTATGTAATACCGACTACATGGTGTACTCCAATGCTTCAGTAATGCTTGGTTCAGTACATAATACCGACTAAATGGGGTAGTCCAATGCTTCAGTAATGTTTGGTTCAGTACGTAGTACCGACTACATGGTGTACTCCAATGCTTTGAGTGCCAGCATTCTGCAGGGAGTGACACTAACACACTCATAATGCAGTGCCACTGTGTAGTTTTCTATAGGTGGTATTCACTATAATGCATATGTGCTGTGAATATCGACTTGTATGAAATTGGGGAATATGATTATTGTTGACCCTCCTGTTTCACATATGATACTGTCGTCTCATTTTGCCTGCAGAGTGTAACACTATTAAATTACTTCTGTCTTTTTTTAAATGCAGCACATATTATAGTAATCATCATCATCATCCTGTGGAAATAATAGGATGTGTTGCTTCTGTGGTTCTGCAAAATGTGTGTGTGTGTGTGTTGTGGCAGCCCGGTCACACTGTGTAATGGAGAAGTACTGTAAATCATTCCAGTTTTTAAAATATGCTACAATATGCTGTTTTTTTGTTACCACCTGTTACTGTAATACTGCGATACAGGATAAGCCCCTTAACGATTGAGCAGCTGCACTTGTGATGCATTGCATTATTGAAGCAAGGATGTTCTTGCAATACCTTAAACATACAAAGAGAAACACACACACACACATGCACATATACTACCTGCCGGGAGCTTGATAGGGCTTTTATACCATTGCATTAGTTTATGTTTTAGGGAATTATATGTGTTTACAGTGTAATATTCCATGTGCTGTCAAGATTTTGTTACACATATACCTGTGGGATGGTAATCTTTAACCTTCAAGTTAAAATGTGACACATATTTTATTTCTTATTGATTGCTTCCAAATGAAAAACAAACCATTCTTGGGTTACCTTTACAGTATTTACTAATGAGAAGGTATTCATTTATAATTCCTTTTGTTATGTTGGAATTGTCATGTGACACAAACGTTTGCATGTATGCAATGTCATACTCAAGGACTACAGAAACATTCTGGGAAAGTTTAATGAATGCAGAAGATGGTAGGGTTAATGTATGCTACCACTTCTGCTTCTTTTTATCATGTTCTTTCTCCAAACAAATGGCGCACATTTTTTTACATAATCGTCTAAACTATTTTCATCATGGTACCTTAAGTTATTTCTGTGCACATTTGGGGGGGGGGGGTCATGCTTTGTGATATATCACAGTACTACAAAAATGCAGAAAAATCGTTTTTAACAAAAACTGTTATGTCAGGGTTTTGTTCTCATGTTTAGCCCATTGCTGCTCCTTTTTATTCGTAAACATTTTAGATCATATTAGTCAATGAAGTGAGAAGTCATTTCTGTGTGAAACATAATAGTTATTTCTCTTGTCTAAATCCTGTTCATTGTTAGGATTAAAGGAGAGATTTTAAAACTGTAGTTTAAAAAATCCCAGTTTGGATTAAGCTGCTTTAAAGAGACAATAATGGAAAGGCCCCCCCTATAATCTTCTAGTATAAAATGCTAGTTAATGTAAAACCTGTTATTTATCTGAAAGAGTTTAAGGGCAATATTTAAAGTCTTTTCCTGAGTTTGGTTGTTTGATCCCAACCAATTATTTCTTGGCTTTGTCCAGATTTCTTGAGCAGAGATGTTGAGAGCTTTACCACCGTCTGTGCCCCCCAAATCTCCTGTATCAGCTTTAAGTAAAGAGTAGCTGCAAATCTGCCTGCAAAAATCAAGAGAAGAAAGACCCACCAAGGGAAAGTTAATGTCTGGGATCACCTGATAGGACCCATGAAGGTGATCTGTGAGATACGTCAGGGGAAAGGGGGAAAAATGTTCGCTCAGTTGGTTCTTGGGGGCATAAAAAGTGTCTTGGAAAAATATTTTTTTCTTCTCAATTACTTATTTTGAGAAAAGTTTATTTTTTTTTTTAAACTTGACTTTTTCTGTTTTTCAAATTACTTCTGATTCCGTTTGAGCAAACTATTCCTGTACATTATTTCTGTTTAGACTGGCTTTAGTATTTCCCAAATCCACCTTTGTCTCCTGAGCAAAGCACAGAAGTTGGCATTTCATTGTCCAGTTGTGCAGTGATTTATTCTACATGGCAGAATGTGACACGTAATTCGATCTCTTGGCTTTTTGAAAGTGAGCCTTCTTTTCACGTCAGAGTTTTTTTTGTACTGTCAATGAGGTAACCATTTAAAATGACCTTATGTTTCCCAGTTCCCAAACATTTTTCTTACATATCTGTATAACTGTATTTTATTTATTCATTCCCAAGCACATGTATGTGGTAATTTGATGAATGAGTGAATAATAAAGAATTTAAATTATCACTCAGGAAATTTGTAGCATAGCCTCAATGTAATGTAGTAAGCTTAGATATGTAAAAGTCTTTACGAGGCTGCAGATGTTCATTGCATGATGGCTGTTTGCTTGAATACAAGCATATTAACAAGAGCAGGTCAGTAACATACATACACACACACACACACACACACACACACACACACACACACACACACACACACACACACGCACACGAGGCCTACTAACAATTATGTTTCCCCCTTTTTGCATATCTGAAGCTTGTCAAATCAGAAAGAGAAAGCAGAGTTCTTATGTTATGGGAAATTTTAAATGCTGTGTACTTAGAGTGCAAGTAATTAATTGCTGTTGTTTAGGAACAGTTTGCAAAGTTGCATCCTGGGAAGATGTGTTCATACTTTTATGTGGAATGAAGCAGCTGCATTTGGACCCCAGTGGGTCTGGTCTGCATTGACGTAGGCTTTTCCTAGCGGTGGAGCAGAGGAGCCAGGGGTCATTAGTACCCTACCAGTGCTGCTCATTATTTCTGCAACTGCTTTAATGACAATCCAAGAGTCTGAGCATATCTGCTTCTCACTATTTATGACCTCCACACTGCTAATGTGCACTTAATGAGAACTTCTTGTCCTCTGTGTAAATCCTTCTGCCAGCATTCAATTTATTGACAGATGACTGCTTGGGCCTCTTTAAAATTGCTTCATAAATCTTACAGGATAAAAAGCCCCCAACTTTGGTTGCTTAGGCAGCCCATTCTGTGTTTAACTAGTTCAGAATATGTCGGAGTTTCCATAACTATGCAATATTTGTTTTTCTGACCACTGGAAATGATTTTATAAGCTACTGCTAAACCCCACATCCCTTAATTTTTGTTCAGGGTATTGGATAAATAGGAAGACTTTCCCCAGATCTCAGACTTAGAAATTAATCTTGTTGTCCATATTTTTAGGATGGTATTTGTAAGGCACTGGACAGTTATCATTTTGCTGTAATTTGGCCTAATACAACACTAGGTTTTGGACATCAGACTATACTCTACTACATGGTGTAGGGTCTGCTCTACTGTCATCCTTTCCAGGACTTGTTGCTTTAGTGTAGCTGTAATTCAGGCCCATAGATGTCAGGCCACAGAGGTTACTTAGGGATGTGGTTTGTCAGTGTATATTTCTGAAGATCATAGAAATATCCTAAGGGGAGGAACAAATTGTAGGTTATGTACTATTAGGAGCAACAAGAAGTGTGTTGTCAAGACATGAAGTGCCACTGTCTGAAGGCTCCCATGGTTTTTAATTCCTTTAGAATTTCTTAAAAGGGGAAGACCAAACTTGTGGCTCCTTTTTCTCCAGCAGTGATAGATGTTCATCGTGTTACACTGTTGCAGTCATTACACTTGGGTTATCCTGCTGGCAGGCTACCCGCAGTTGGCCTGAATTCCAAAGTCCTGGTCCGGCGTCAGTTGCTGTTGCCTCTTCCCTGACATCAGTGCACCAGGGGTATAAAAGATGCAGCCGACGCCATTTTCTTCAGTCTTTGCCCGAAGCAAAAGCAGTTCGCAAGTGTCGGTCGGCCGACTCCTGAGATTTTCGAAATTGAATTTCAGATCCGAAGTCTTCAATAAAGCTAAGAACCCAGTTGGGGAAACTTTTTTCTTGCTCCAGACCAATGTCAGAAAAAGTTAACAATTGTATTTCTTGTGGGAAACAAATACCTCATAAGGATTTTCATTCTTACTGTATTCCTTGCTTAGGCCCTGACCACGACGTTGCTTGTTGTCGGTTTTGTGCTAGATTTAACCAACCCACTATTAAGCATCGGTACGATTTTGCATTTCATTACTTTGGCCGTAGGGTTAACTATATAATGCCCTCAGAACAGCCGACCACCGGAGTTCATAAAAAATGCAAGGAAAAAGAAAAGGACAGGCATCCGAGGTCCAAAACCGATGATGAAGCCTCTTCTAGGCCAGTCGCCAGTTCGCCGGTTCTCAGTGAGGCGCTTTCGCAGCCCCTGACACCCGCTACCTCAGAGCCACAGGCCGCCTCTGACTCCCACGTGGAGACAACTAGGCCTCTAGATACTCAAGGTATTAGGCCTTTGGAAATTAATCCCTCAGATGGGTCCGGAGCCGCTGAGCAGGCATCGGCTTCTGAGGGTGATGTTCATCGTGCATACAGCTGCAGTCATAAGAGATGGGTTCTCCTGTCATCAGGCGGGTCCTCGGTCGGCTGAATTCCAAAGTCTAGGCCCGGCGTCAGTTGTCGTCGCTTCTTCCCTGACGTCAGTGCGACAGGGGTATAACGGAATCAGCCAACGCCATTTTCTTCAGTCTTTCTTGCCGCGCGGTGCCCGAAGCAGAAGCAGTTCGCAAGTGCCGGTCGGCCAGCTCCTGAAATTACGAAAATTTTGAAACGGAAGTCTTCTTGAAAGCTAAGTACCCTGTTGGGGGAAACTTTTCTTGCCTCAGACCGATGTCAGACAAAGTTAATAACTGTATTTCATGTGGGAAGCAAATACCGCATAAGGATTTCCATTCCCTCTGTATTCCTTGTTTAGGCCCAGACCACGACGTCTCGGTCTGTCGCTTTTGTGCTACATTCAACAAACGCACCATTAAGCGTCGGGCGGAGTTCGCCCAGCATTATTTTGGCAAAACATTTAACTATATTATGTCGTCGGATACTCCGACTCCAGTTTTGTCTAAAAAGAGCAAAGATAAGGACCGACACACGAGGTCCGCGGCCTCTACCGACACCACGCCAAAGCCGACTACACGTGGTCCGATTCTCAGCGAGGCACCTACGCAGCCCCTGACTACCGACGACACTTCATTGGCGGTGTCTCCTGTGCCCGAGGTCGCAGGCTCCTCGGCCCACACCCCGACTACAGATACCAAAGCCACTCTTGGCGTTGAATCTCAAAATGTGGACAGGTCTACCTCCTCTCAAGGTGTCTTCAGACCTTCCTCTTCTTTTTCCATCAAGGCTTTCACTAAGTGTAAAGCAGCCATGTATTCTAAGAGACAAGCTACACAGGGCCCATATCCAGGCCCCATGCCTAAAAAAACAGATGCTTAAAATGGCTGAGGATTTAATTACTCTTATCAGGGGTTCTCAACCCCCACCGGACAAAAGGCCCAGAGTGGAGGAAGAATCCCCCTCCTCTGATCAGGGCTCCATTATTTCAGAGCACTCTGATGATCAGGAACATTCTTACTCCCCTTTTGAAGACTCTGATGCAGAGGAGTCCATTCCTTCTGTATCCCCCCCCAGAGGATTACTCATTTGGGGAAACTTTGCATACCTTAAGGGAACACTTCCACTGGGAAGGCCAAGATTATTCAGATTCCAAGAAAAGGCTTAGGGAATTTCTCTTGCTACCTCAGCACAGGCCTCTGGCTATACCTCCTGTCTTGGACATTAGATGATGTTTACTCGGAGGCCTGCCTTAACCCGGATTCTCTACCTCCAGCCCCAGTCAAGCCTGACAGGTACTACAGCGTTCCTGACTCACACCAATTTCTATACAAAAGCCATGCTGCTGACCCAGAAACCATCTCACAGGGCCCCAAGGGAATTAAGGCCTCCACTGCTAAAAATCCATTACCTTCCAGGAGAGATTCCAGATCCTTAGAAAGGTGGGGAAAAAGGTATATACCTCAGCTACCTTAAACATGAGGGCCTTAAAATGTCAATTCCATATGCTAAAATACCAACAGTTTTTGTTATCACAATTGAAAAGTAAAATGTCACAACCTGAACAACCAGACTTGAAGGAGTTGCAGGATTTGATGCATAGTGCAGAACAAGTGGGTAAGCATACCTTACAATGTGGTTTTGATGCTCTAGAGGCCTCATGTAGAGCTGCTGTTACAGGATCAGTCATATGTAGACATGCCTGGCTCAAGGAACAAACCTTGCCAGATCATGTCAAAGCTAAATTACTAGATGCCCTTCTACAAAAGGATGTATTATTTGGTGCTAATACTGAGGAGGTATTAAGGAAAATGGAGGAAAAGGCTAAATCAATGCAAACTGTGAAAGATTTTCTACAGGTACAACCCCCACGTTTCAGTAGAAATTGGCCTTCCAAAAATTGGTCCTTTCCAGCCACGGACAGACCCCAAAGAGGTAGATACAGGCGCCCGAGGGGCAGGGGACAATCCCAAGGATCGTTTAGAGGCAGACAATGGCAAGCTCCTACACAAAGAGATGGTGAGGATAACTTTCAACCATTCAGAAAGCAAGCCCAATGACTTTCCCCTTTGCATGCCAAGCAAGACTCAAATGGCAGCACCCTTAGGAGGAAAACTGGCATTATTTTCAAAAAATTGGCATATTGTCACAAAAGACAAATGGATCCTGGTCATTATAAACAGAGGCTACAGATTCCATTTCCACACCCTTCCAAAAATGAGAGGCATGCCAAACCTGCCACACAATCAAAGGGCAGAGGCACAAAGGCAAATTACAGATCTCATAGACATGAAAGCTATTCAAGAGGTACCTACGCACGAACAAGCTCAAGGTTTTTATTCCAGACTATTCCTGGTACCAAGGAAGGGAAAAGATTGGAGACCTATTTTGGACCTATCCATCCTAAACACATTTCTACTCGTACCAAAATTCAAAATGCTCACTCTACAGCAGCTTCTTCCCATGCTGGGCAAGGAGTCTTGGCTGGTAACACTGGACCTCAAGGAGGCATACCTGCATGTCCCAATCAGACAAAATTGCAGAAGATACCTCAGATTTCTTGCAGGTTCAACCCATTATCAATTCTCTGCATTGCCCTTTGGCTTATCTACTGCACCCAGAGTATTCACGAAATGCCTGGCATCAGTAATTGCTACTGCAGACTTCAAGGGATACAAATATACCCCTATTTGGACGACTGCCTGATCCAAGCGGACAGCAAGCACATTCTTCTGAAACATCTGGCTTATGTAATAATGTTGTTGAACTCTCTGGGATACGCAGTCAACAAAAAGAAATCAAGGCTAATACCCTCTCGGAAAATAATTTTCCTGGGTGCCAACTTGGACACAAACACCCAGATGGCCTACCTCATGCCAGAGAAGCAGGGGCAACTAACTCAATACTTCAGAGCACTAGCAAATTGCACCAGGCTGACTGCAAGGAAAATCCTGCAGGCTCTGGGATTCATGGCATCTTGCATCTTACTAATCCCATGTGCAAAGCTGCATATGAGGAAACTTCAATGGTACCTGAATAACCTCTGGTCTCAACACAGCCACAGTTTGGAAACAATAATACCACTAATTCCATGTCTTCAAAAGGAATTTCTGTGGTGGGCTCAAGCATGCCAAACAAACACAGGTCTTCCATTCAGCAAGCCTCAAGCAAATCAAGTCATCACAACAGACGCCTCGGACTACGCCTGGGGGGCGCACATGACAGATCGGTGCATTCAGGGCAAATGGTCCCAAAAAGAAAAGCACCTTCACATCAATCAAAAGGAAATGCTAGCAGTAATAAATGCTATTATAGCTTTCAAAGACCTTCTGCAACCAGGTCAACTATTGATAAGAACGGACAACACCACAGTTATGTGGTACATAAACAAACAGGGAGGAACACATTCATACCCTATATGCAGACTGGCCATGTCACTTTGGAACATGGCCATGGATTTACAAATCGAACTACAAGCACAGTACTTGCCAGGCAAGGAAAACACGCTGCTAGGCAACCTAAGCAGAAATATGACAGATTCACACGAATGGAAGTTGCATCCAAAAGTTTTTACAGAGATAATCCAAGCATGGGGAAGGCCAGACATAGATCTCTTTGCCTACCACAAAAATCACCAATTGACAAAATTCTGCTCAAGGATTTACCATCCAAAGGCCTGGAGAGTGGATGCTCTCTCTTTCAGTTGGACATCAATGGCAGTTTATGCCTTCCCACCTCTTCCTCTGCTGCCTAAAGTTCTATTAAGAACCAGAGCAGACAGACCAAAGATGATTCTCATTGCTTCAGACTGGCCAAGACAACACTGGTACCCACTCCTGAGGAGCCTGATGCATTCCCCACCATGGGCCCTGCCTCTAATGCCTCTTCCCCTGACTCAGCACAGCTTCAAAACTCTTCACAGCCAGCTAAAAACACTCAATCTAGCCGCATGGAAGATTCCTTAGCATCACAACATTCCCTACTCTCCAAGGAGGTGCAGGATGTCATTTTAGAGGCCAGAAGGCCATCAACTAGAAAAGCTTACTCCGCAAAATGGAATGAGAATGAGAAAAAGGGCCAGGATCCTGGAAAACTGAATTTACCTCAAATACTACAGTATCTAGCTGAGCTGCTAAGCAGTGGACTTTCATTCTCCTCCATCAAAATCCATGCCTCAGCCATTTCTGCAGAATACAACACTGATCACACCTTATTCTCTCACCCTCTCTTAAGACAGTTCCTCAGAGGGGCTAAAAATCTAAGACCCCCAAGGAAACAACCAATACCTGCTTGGGATCTCAATTTCATTCTGGAAAAACTGACCCTGCCTCCCTTTGAGCCAGCTGCTTCATCAGATTTGCAATATTTGTCCTGGAAAACAGCTTTCCTTCTGGCTATTACCTCAGCTCGTAGAGTTTCAGAACTACAAGCTCTCATGGCTGTGCAGCCTTTTATCATCTTCCATCAGGACAGAGTTTCCTTACGAACCAACCCGTCCTTTATGCCAAAAGTGGTATCCAGGGAAGCTTTTAATCAGGCCATACACTTACCTACCTTTTATCCTAATCCTCAAAACAAAGGGGAGAGATTACTACATTCCTTGGACATCCACAGACAACTGCGTTATTATTTGGACAGAACAAAGCCTTTCAGAAAATCAGAACAGCTCTTTGTGTCCTATGCTATAGGAGCTCAAGGAAAGCCAATTTCCAAACAGACAATCTCAAAATGGATAGCCCACTGCATACGCTTTTGCTATTCTTTTCATGGCAAAACTGTACCTACAGGCATCAGATCTCACTCCACAAGGGCCACAGCTACCTCTGCAGCTTTCCTCAGAGGAGTTCCTACCAAAGATATTTTGGAAGAAGCCACTTGGAGTTCTGTGCATACCTTCAACAAGCACTACCACCTACCATTATACTCCAAAACTAGAGCAGGCTTTGCCACTGCAGTCTTGCAGGGCATCCTGGCTCCTCCTAGTTCCACCTAGTGCCTACCACCCCTTTCTTAGCTTTGGGATTCTACCCATCTGTTATGACTGCAGCTGTATGCACGATGAACATAGTACAGTTTTGTACCTACCATAAATGTAGATGTTCGAGTGCTAATACAGCTGCAGTCCAGGTTTCCCTCACTCCTTCCCCTCTTGGGACAGGCCTATTGGCTAACACCTCCTCATACAACCTGATTGGGGTATTCATTTATGGTGTATTCGCTTGCAACTACTGCATTTTGATTATATTGCATTGCTTTATTACACAAATTTATGTATTGCCTTCCTTCTGGGGGTACCTGACATCTGGGGCAAGAAAAACTGAAGAAAATGGCGTTGGCTGGTTCCTTTATACCCATGTCACACTGACGTCAGGGAAGAAGGAACGACAACTGACGCCGGACCTAGACTTTGGAATTCGGCCAACCGAGGACCCGCCTGACGGCAGGAGAACCCATCTGTTATGACTGCAGCTGTATTAGCACTCGAACATCTACATTTATGGTAGGTACAAAACTGTACTTTTTCAGACGTACACAGCTTTATATTAAGCCAACTTCTGCATCCAAGACAAAGACTAAAACAGCTTTAAAGCCAAGGAAACATGTACAGCATTCACCAGGACAGACTACCATGCCTAAGAAACAGATGCTCAAAATGGCCGAAGACCTAATTACTTAGATCAGGAGTTCCCATCTCCCACCTGATAAGAGGCCTAGGCAAGACACTGAATATGATTCCTCTGATCAGGTTTCCATTTCCTCTGACTCCTCTTCAGAACATGGATATTCTATTCCTCCCTATGAGGATTCTGATGCTGAAGAATCTATTCCTTCAGCTTCTCCTCCTGAGGATTATTCCTTTGGGGAAACTCTGCATACCATGAGGGAGCATTTCCACTGGGAGAGCCAAGATTACTCAGAATCTAAGAAAAGGCTCAGAGACTTTCTACTACTTCCTCAGCACAGATCTCTTGCTATTCCACCTGTTCTAGACATTGTAGATGATGTATTTTTAGAGTCCGGACTGTCTCCCGACTCTTTACCTCCTGCACCTGTTAAACCAGACAGATACTACAGGGTTCCAGATTCTCATACATTTCTATATAAAAACCCTGCTGTTGACCCAGAAACTATATCTCAGGGTCCCAAAGGGGTCAAGGCCTCTACTGCAAAAAACCCTATCCCCTCAGATAGGGATTCTAGGGCACTGGACAGATGGGGGAAAAAAGTTTACACTTCTGCTACCTTGGCTGTAAGGGCTTTAAATTGTCAGTTTCATATGCTTAAATATCAGCAATACTTAATGTCACTGCTAAAACAGAAAATGTTGACAAATTCTGAATGTCCTGAGAACAAGGAAATGCAGGATTTATTGCATGCAGCTGAACAAGTTGGAAAGCATACTTTGCAATATGGTTTTGATTCACTGGAGGCTTCTTGCAGGGCTGCAGTTACAGGTTCTGTCATTAGAAGGCATGCTTGGTTAAAGGAACAGAGTCTGCCTGATCATGTTAAAGCAAAATTATTGGATGCTCCATTACAGCATGATACTTTGTTTGGTGTTAAGGCAGAAGAGGTGTTGATGAAAATGTAGGATAAAGCTGAATCTATGCAGACAGTAAAGGATTTCTTACAGGTACAGCCACCTAGATTTAGCAGAAACTGGTCATCTAAGAATTGGTCCTTTCTAGTGTCAGACAGGCCACAAAGAGGCAGATACAGACACCCTAGAGGCAGATAACAGTCCCAGGGCTCATATAGGCCCAAACAATGGGGTGCTTCTACCTCCAAAAGTGGAGAAGACAAATCACAGCCTTATAGGAAACAGTCCCAATGACTTCCCTCTGCCAATGCCAAGCACTTATCTTTTGGAAGTACCCTTAGGGGGAAAGCTAGCACTTTTTTCACAAAATTGGCACAAGATCACCCAGGACAAATGGGTCTTAAATATAGTTTCTCAGGACTACAGGTTCCACTTTCACACCCTTCCAAAGGCAAAAGGTATGCCAGACCTGCCACACAATCAATGGGCAGAGGCACAAAAACAAGTTTCATCTCTCATGGATATGAGGGCTATTCAGCCAGTGCCACAACAAGAGTAGGGACAAGGATTTTACTCAAGACTTTTCTTAGTACCAAGAAAGGACAAAGCCTGGAGACCAATTCTGGACCTGTCTATTCTAAATACCTTTCTGGACGTTCCAAAATTCAAAATGTTGACTCTGCAGCAGCTTCTGCCCATGCTGGGCAAGAAGGCTTAGCTTGTAACTTTGGACCTCAAAGAGGCATACCTGCATGTCCCAATCAGACAAACTTGCAGAAGATACCTCAGATTCATAGCTGGGTCAATGCACTACCAATTCTCTGCACTGCCCTTTGGCTTATCTACTGCGCCCAGGGTCTTCACAAAATGCCTGGCACCAGTAATTGCATTTTGCAGACAAAGAGGAATTCAAATATATCCCTACTTGGACGACTGCCTTATTCAAGCAGAGACCAAAGACATTCTACTAAAGTATCTGGCATTTGTAAAAAGATTACTAATTTGCCTAGGGTACACAGTAAACAAAAAGAAATCAAAACTAGTGCCCTCTCAAGAGATAATATTCCTGGGTGCAAGCTTAAATACAACTGCCCAGATGGCTTATCTCATGCCAAACAAACAAAGGCAACTGACTTCTTACTTTGAAAGCATGGCAACAAAGACCCAGTTAACTGCAAGAAAAATTCTGCAGGCTCTGGGCTACATGGCATCCTGCATTCTACTAATTCCATACACCAGACTGCATATGAGGAAACTACAATGGTATCTAAAAAGTGTTTGGACTCAACATTGCCACAGCCTGGAAACATTAATTACTCTCATTCCCTGCCTGCAACAGGAGTTTCGATGGTGGGCACAGGCCTGTCACCACAACAAGGGACAGCCATTCAGTCTACCCACAGCCAGGCAGACACTAACAACAGATGCATTAGTTTATACCTGGGGGGCACACATGGCAGGAAAATGCATTCAGGGCACATGGCCCACAAGACAAATGCATCTTCATATCAATCAAAAAGAGATGCTAGCTGTACAGAATGCCCTGACAGCCTTCAAGGACCTACTTCATCCAGGACAACTGTTGATAAAGACGGACAATACTACAGTCATGTGGTACATAAACAAGCAAGGAGGCACACATTCCTACCCCCTCTGCAGACAAGCCATGACTTTGTGGAACACAGCATTGACTTATCAAGTACACCTGCAAGCACAATTCCTGCCAGGAAAGACAAATACTTTGGCAGACTAACTAAGCAGAAACCTCATGGATCCTCATGAGTGGAAACTAGATCCACAAATCTTCAGCATGATAACAGGGAAGTGGGGATGCCCAGACATAGATCTTTTTGCCTCCCCTCACAACTGCCAGCTACAGAGATTCTTCACTCGGACGTATCACAAACAAGCATGGAAAGTGGACGCCCTTTCATTCAGCTGGAAAGCCCTTACAGTATATGCCTTCCCTCCTCTGACTCTCCTCCCCAAGGTACTCCTAAAGGTCAGACAAGAGAAGCCAAAAATTATCCTGATTGCCCCAGACTGGCCACGCCAGCACTGGTACCCAATCCTAAAGAGCTTGTCTCAAAGTCCAGCTTGGACATTACCTCATATTCCTCATTTGCTGACCCAACAAAACAATCAGATCCTGCACAACCAACTCAGAACGCTAAATCTGGCTGCATGGCGGATAATGTAACCATACAGAATGCACCTCTCTCTAAAGCAGTTATGGATGTTATTTTGGAGGCCAGGAGGCCCAGTACCAGAAAATCCTATGCAGAAAAATGGAAGAGATTCTGTACTTGGAACCAGGCACAAGGAATTGACATGCTTGTACCAAATATTCCTCAGATTTTACAATACCTAACTGAGATGCTGGACAAAGGTCTATCTTTCTCATCAATTAAGATCCATGCCTCTGCCATTTCAGCTCATTACAATATGGACCCACCTTTTTTTTCTCATCCACTGCTAAGGCAGTATCTCAGAGGGGCCAAAAACATAAGACCTCCAAGGAGAGCTCCAATACCTGCATGGGACCTCAATTTTGTCTTGGAAAAACTCACACTACCTCCTTTTGAGCCAGCCAATACAGCTGAAATAAAATACTTATCATGGAAAACAGCTCTTCTCCTAGCAATAACTTCAGCAAGAAGAGTCTCAGAGTTACAGGCACTAATGGCTGTGGAACCTTTTATTATTTTCCATCCAGACAGGGTTTCTCTAAGGACAAACCCAACATTTATGCCTAAGGTAGTGTCCGGTGTGGCTCTGAACCAAACCATACATTTGCCTACCTTTTATCCAAACCCACAGAATAAGGGGGAGAGACTTCTGCATTCTTTGGACATACACAGACAGCTACGCTTTTACTTGGACAAAACTAAAGCTTTCAGAAAGACTGAGCAGCTCTTAGTGGCATATGCTGCAGGATCACAAGGAAAACCCCTTTCAAAGCAGACTGTTTCAAAATGCATAGGCCACTGCATTCGTTTCTGCTATTCACAACATGGCAAAGCAGTGCCTAAGGGCATTAGGCCACATTCTACCAGAGCAGCAGCCACTTCAGCAGCCTTCCTCAGAGGGGTACCAACCAAGGACATTTTGGAGGCTGTAACCTGGACTTCAGTGCACACTTTTACAAAGCACTACCACTTACCTCTTTACTCTAAATCCAGAGCAGGCTTTGCCACTGCAGTTCTGCAGGGCCTTATAGCCACTCCTAATTCTGTTTAGGCCCAGCCACCCAACCTCAGCTTTGGGATTCAACCCAAGTGTAATGACTGCAATAGTGAAACACGATGAACATAGTACAGTTGTGTACCTACCATAAATGTAGATGTTCGAGTGTATTCACTGTTGCAGTCCAGGTTACCTTCTCACCATCCCCCTTTCATTGCTGGGACTTATCTGTACTTCTCTATTCTATACAACCTATGCTGTGTATTTGCTTGTAGATGAAGGTTATGTGCATGCTTTTTTATGATTATAATTTTTTAAGCCTACACTTTTTGGGGCACCTGACATCTGGGGCAAGAAAAATTGAAGAAAATGGCGTTGGCTGCATCTTTTATACCCCTGGCGCACTGACGTCAGGGAAGAGGCGACAGCAACCAACGCCGGACCAGGACTTTGGAATTCAGGCCGACTGCGGGTAGCTTGCCAGCAGGATAACCCAAGTGTAATGACTGCAACAGTGAATACACTCGAACATCTACATTTATGCTAGGTACACAACTGTACTTTTCATTTTGTCCTCAGTGGGTATTACTAAATAATACAAGCTTCCATCTGTGACATGTAATTATTGGATCAGTAAATTCAGTATAATAAGTTAGGGACTTCTTCTGTATATTAGTAAACTTTTAGCAATATTTAGCACCATATTTTCATACTGTCGTTACCTTTCTCTTTACTTTTGGAGTTGTTTCCCCCTTAAAAAATATTTGATACTGTTTCCTCATTTTCCCTTTTAGGTAAGAAGAAAATACAAGGGAAACCAAATTCGCCAGATTTTGCTGCTTATAAAGATTTAATGAGTGCTTGTCTTTTATGTGTGTAAGATTTCTAATCTGAAGAAGGCTTCCACACATAAAAGATGAAAGCTCTCATTAAACGAATGCCCATGTTTTTATGTTGGCAAGACCTCCAGAAGACTTAGGGATCAGATGTATGAACATCTGCTGGACATTAGGAATCAAAAAACTAATAATGCCCTATCTAGACATTTTTCTAAATGTGCCTTACTTCAGCTTAAATTTGTTGTCATGGATTCCATTAAAAAGGATCTGCAGGGGAAAGTGACCGATGAACACTTGAATTACAGAGAAATGCAATGGCAAATTAGGTTAAATGCAATGATGTTCCCTGGACTAAACAATAGTTGTTCTTTAATTCCTATTTTAATTCTAAGACATTACATTATTTGAAATTTTGATAGACGTACTAGTTGAACTGTGTTTTAACATTTTAAATTTTATTTTTAATTAAATGGTGAAATGGGTCATGTGACTGAAATTAGAGTATATTATGAAGGAATGCATGGGACTATTTGTTCTGATGAAGTTCCGAATTTTATGAATAAAAGTGCTAAATAAAGGTGAATTTTGGCTCTTATATCCTCATGGCTGGTACTTCCTGTGTATTGGCAGTTATCTGTGTAATTCAATGAGTCTTCAGCTCTCATTAAATCTTTATAGGCAGCAAAGTCCGGTGAATTTGGTTTTCCTTGTATTTTCTTCTTACGTGATTTTTCCTTTTTAGCTAGGCGTTTCTTTTTCATGTGATATGTACTCTAACAATGAATCATGACTGTGACAAATGTGTGCCAACAGAAGCACTCATTATTTATGCTGCTTAAGACCACAATAAAACAGTTTTCATTGCTCTAGCATTTCTAGAGTTAAAGGCCCACTTAAAGTGTAAGACCATGTCCACATTTCAGTTTGCTAGAAACTCTTCTGCCTCAACCTCATCAGTAGCTTCTTCATCTGTATCTGGACACAAGCATAAAACTGATAAGAGAAGCGACTACAGAGTCAAACACTGGAGTGGGGAGGAAGGTGGCTACAAGGAAGATTTTCTTTATCTGTATGCTTTTGCCATCCATGCTTGCTGACCTTCAAGCCTCCCCAATCTGATTTGAGCCCATTCATTCCCTATTTTTGTGTGAGTGACATGGGGGGGCTACATTTATCACTCAGGCAGCAATGAGGGTTGTTTATGTCCTCACCGCCATCTCGGCAATGAGGAGATTTACTTATTAATCTACCTCCTCCACTTTGCTGAGGGACATGTGGCACGACACAGGGACCACAATCCCTTCCCCTCTGCAGGTGCAGTGTCGTTTTGGTAAACCATATGCATGTCCTTAAGTTGTGGACCCCCCTTCTTCCAAAGGGTTGCTACAACCCATGATCATCTACACCCACCATTGTCCATCCCAAACTGGACATATCCAGCCTCCCACCCACCCTGACCCTGCAAGCTATGCCTCTAGCTGAACTTGAGTTGCCTGGGCCAAACAGAGGGCTTTATCCTTCAATGGTGTCAGAGCTGGCTACCAAGGAGCATTTGGTTTTAAATCCTTCACAAAATTTGAAAGCAAAAGCTTGGTCTTATAAAAACGTCAGAGTAGAAGTTTCCAGTAATGCCTTCATTAGACTGAATACTCACCTTGATTGATCCCACTGATCACTGATTCTACCTGTACTGCTCCTAAATGAATCAGTAAGGAGTCCTTGTAGGCAGGAGAGAGAAATAAATTATGTTACCTGTAATTCTTGATGTGGTGTCTATGAAAGGAGTGCCTTGAACTTTAAAGGCAGAACCCAACTTAACTAGGTTGCAGATGGCCCTTGCTGCCACAAATAGACTATGAACAACTAAAAGAAACAAGTAAAGGAAGAGATAATAAGGCCCAACTACAGAACATACTCCAGACCCTTGGTTCCAGGAATGTCTTGACACTGGCCCCTACCTATTCATGAGAACTTTACAGCTGCACTTTCTCACACTGGTGTTAATGTCATCAACATTTATACTGACCTTACTGACACTGACATTGAGTTTTACAGCATATAGACAATCACTTGTTTCACTTGTGATGGACATACAGGCATCAGTCCAATTGAAAATCTTGTACCAACACCAGTCATGCTGATGTGAGTGAAACCAGTGTAGGTTCCACCTATGGAGTACCCATTGTCTGTTGTCACTTACTACGTGCAACCACTGTCAATTTAGCTGACATTAGTTATACTGATGTTGTTGGTAATCGGCTAGCCAAGAGACCTGCAAATGTATCAGGAAAGTCACCAAACTGAGCTCTAACTTGATTCTCCTACAGGAGGTTTGTATGAAAAAGAAGGGGCTTCTTCCCCCTATTTTCCTCTCAAGATGACTGAGTTCAGTTATTTTTTTGTAGCCGATGCAGCTGAAAGAGTCATGGTCTAGACACTACAGCACATATCATCACATCAGTGATGCCTGCAAGAAGAAAGCAAACTGCCTCAACAGCTAAAATAGATATACCATCATTGGTGGGCATCTTGAAAAATGCAGCACTGTTGACTGGGGATGTTCCAAAATTGTGTCCCAGTACCAAAGAATAGAGAGGAGATTTTTAGTGTGCCTAAGGAAGGAACAGTTTGGATGGAGAATCCAAAAACAAATGTAACAGTCTGTGCTGCAACACTGAGTTTAGACCCCCTCCCACCACACACACACACACACACACACACACACACACACACACACACACACACACACACACACACACACACACACACACACACACACACACACACACACACACACACACACACACACACACACACACACACACACACACACACACACACACTCACACACTCACTCACACTCACACACACACCTTTAAACCCATCAGGTTTTCCACCAAGCAGAACGTTTGTACAGATGGACTGCTCTGGGAAGCCTGTGCTTCTACTCTGAATCTGGGGGCTTTTTATTGAATCCACTTACATGATGGATTTCCAGGGTAACTCTTCTGATGAGCTGCAGCATGTAGTCAACAGACTTTTGATGGCCCCTACAGAATGGATTAAAACCCAGGTATCAGCAGCATTGAAAACCCTCATGGTATGCATGGTAAACAGGCTCATATAAGGATCTATACATGCAGCAAGATCTTGTATTGCTATCTACAGACATTCCTGGCTTACCTTTACAGATACTATTTTTGAAGCCTTCTGTTGTTTGGCACAGCAATGAGTGTTTGAAAGGAATGAATGATAAAAACAGATCCTTGTGGCTGACAGGGTCCTTATCCATTCACCACAGTTACTTTTTGTTAGGATGCAAGGGAATCGTTGTCAATTGTACTTTTGTTACAATCCCCAGCTACAGTGGCAGCAGTGGACAGAAAGAGGTCAGGGTCTTTCTCTCTCATGGCAACTTAACAGAGTCAGTGTCCCAGAGAGCAGGGTCCCTGGTAATACTGCGGAAGGGCTGTGTCTTCCTCCCCCCAGACACAGTCAGGGAACAACTGTCTGTCTGTCTTTTCATGTGCCTACTTGGCTGCATATCACAGAGGAAAAGAGGAGCAGGAGATCATCTCAACGGATAGATATTGTATTTCTTTCTTTTTCTCAGTCTCTCTTTCTTTCCTTCTTTTTTCTTATTCTATTATTCCATTTCCATCCCTGTCAGATGTCCATCCCCCATCAAAAACACAAGTAAAGAAGGAAGTGCAGAAGCTTTTCAACAAAATAGCCATCCAGCACCCCCCCCCCCCCCCCCCAGGTACACAAGCACTTGAACACCATCCAGGATTCTTTTTGATAATAAAGAAAACAAGTAAACTTATGTCTTCCACTTTGTCATCACCCCCAAAGATTCCTTTAGCACAATCACCCTTCAGTCCATCATTTTATGCTTGTCAGGAGGAGATTGAATGTGCTGTTTAAGTCTGCAGAATGCAGACTCTGCATCAAGGATGTCTTCCTTGATGAGTCCACACAGTTGATTAGCTGCGCATTCTCAACCAAAGTCTAGAGAAAAAGGATGACTTCCTAATCCAATACAAAAGTTATGGGTATTTTGCATAATGCCTGATAGAAAAGACCCCTTGCTGTGACCACTAGCCCTGCCTCCATCCCTCTTCCTTTGTTCCTTCAGGCTTTAAGTTCTGTGTTATGTCGCTTGGCTTGCAGGTTTGTCTTTGTCAACAAATGGAGAAGAGCTTTTGGGTGTAATTCACTGTGAGGCAAAGGTAAAAGCTGTCAGCATGGGAAGAGTTTACCTTTTGAACTTACTGATGACATTCATTGGGGACATCTGTCCTAACAGACTGCAGTACAGGCTCCTCTTCTAACATATCTAGTCTCATGGGTACTACCCATAACTTTTCATTCTTGAGCATGTATTCCTTAAAACAGTTGTCTTCTTCATAGCTCTTTTCATATCTTTTCAGTGTTTGAAATGTCTGGTTTACCCTATTTTGTTTGATATGTACTGGCTAGGACTGTGTAGTTTGTGCTCTTGCTGATGTTGTATACAATGTAAATTATTACCAGCCTTAGTTTCTTTTCAGTGATATCCTCTCCAGGTCTAAATGCACTATTTTACATGTGACCTCACAAATGGTATGTCATTTTATAAAGTAGATGTAGACATGTATTCCCAAGTTTGATAACTAAATTTAATCTGAAATAAAGGTTCACTAGAGCCTTTTTGCCAACCTTTCTTTGAGTGATAGCTTAAAGATTTGGTCTTAACAGAAATAATGGCAGCTGAGCTGCTAGCAATTTTTAAACATACTTATTATTTCTAATATATGTTGTGTTCTTCATTTAATTTACCCTTGTTTTAATTGTATTCTTCCTAATGGTGGTAATGATGGAATTTTTCATGTTGTGAACTCTACCTAATAAGTCATGAATAGTCTTTTTCTCATATTATGTTATCATCATTTGACTTTATTCATGCTTATATCAGATGCTGTGATATTTGGCAGGAAGTGCACTATAGGTCTATGTGTAGGAGATGGGATTATTTAGCACCCTGTATGTTTTCTACAAATTAATTTATTCTTTCCTTTATTTCGCAACTGGGTAAATTAATGGATTATTCACTGGGTCTCTCTTGATGGGAGTGAGGGAGAGTCAGCCCACCAGCTGATACTCAGTTTGCAAATGTACACTAGAGGTATGAGGTACAAGATGACAAAAGGGAACCCTTTACCCTATTTCTTTATCTCACCCAAGGTGGACCAACCCCTCTACACCTACCTCCAAGCTAGTATTGAGGTCTCAGCCCCCATACAACATAAGTATAATGATAAATTTAAGTATAAAATATTTGTTGGAAACCCAGTATCAACAGACCATAAAATAATAATAAGAAACTCCTAGCCCATAAAAGCAATCATTACACCCCATCAGCTAGACAAGCGCATTAAATAACTGATAAAGAATTTGAAAACAAAATCAAATCCTCCAAAGCACGTATGACTTTTGAATCACTGTTCGCATTTCCGAAAGGATGCCTTGAACTGCCCATTCTCTGTTATCCTGACAGCTACCTGCCATCTGGAAACCAACAAGGAAACCTCTGTGTAGGTAGCCTAAACAAACTCTTAAATTGTGACTGTTACACTCGTTTCCCTGCAAACTCGACCTCTTGCATGTGTGCTTGCAGCCTTCCGCAGCCATTTATCTCCCACTCCCCTCCCGTAAAGCTCCTTGTATCCTAAAGCGTATATTCTGCTTTAGTGACTAGCTATTACCCCTTTCTGCCACTAGATGTCAGCACTCCCTAAATAAAATATTTAACTAATCCTATTTTGTATTATTGTATCGCAAGAGCTAGAGCTCTAATTCTGCTGTTCCCCAATAGTCCCTCATTGAACCTTGACATTTGGGGCTTAACATTACCCCAAGCACGACACTTACCCCATAACTGCAGGACCAGCCATAGTCCATAGCCTCTCTCTCTGATTATTTTCTCACAGGATTCTCCTCTTCTTGGCTCTACCTACTCCGTTCGCCCTACAGGCTCACTCCACTCCCCTACCCTACCCCAATTCTCACCCACACTCACTACTCCTACATTTATTCCAACCATAATTCTCCTCCCTTTCTCCACCTCTCCAATCACTCAACTCCTCACATTACCCCTCCTCTTCTAATCTCCACCCATTAATTATAAGCCACTCCCCCTCACCTACAGTCTGTATTCTAATCTACACCCCCTTACTTCAACCAGTCTCTAATACCCTACCTACATTATACCTCCCATACTGTACCATCTAACAAACTAATACCAGCTCACTATGCATTCTGCACTAATGCAAACCCTTCTTATCCCCTCTGTCACTATGTTACTTCTAATCCCACTGTACCATACTACCTCCTATTCCTCCACTCCTCTCCCCCCTCCTTTCTGTCCCACTTTACCACTCCCAACCTCCATCCCACCCTCACAATACCACACTTCCACACTATATCCTCCTCATTAGTGCAGCCCAACCCACTCTACTACTTTAAACTAAAAATCTCACCAACTTCAACAAAACATAACTTCCCTAAACCTGTCAAACTCTCCTCAACATTTAAAGGGTAAAGTAAATCTCCTACTACCGCCTTTTTTAACTGCCTATTCCTAGCAGGTGATATAAACCCAAACCCTGGACCTAGTACTACTACTAACTGCATCCCCCCAATCACTAGCATTACCACCATCCTCAAAAGCCTGAAAATAATCACTCTCAATGCCCAGAGTCTAAGAAATAAAGCAACTCTCTTTCATGCCTGGCTAAACCAGAAACTACCTGACATTGTAGCCATCTCTGAGACTTGGCTAAAACCATACATCTCTGTCTCAGAAATCCTACCTCCTGGGTTCCAAACCCTTAGGTATGACCACTTGAATAGAAAGGGTGGTGGGGTAGCCTTAATATTCTCTAATCTACTCTCCATTATTTCATACCCAAATCCCATTCCTGTGTTCAACAATGCAGAACTAGTAATAGGTTTATTAAACGTGAATAATCATAAAAGCCCTTGCATCATATCCCTTTATATTCCCCCAGGTAACAACACCACAACTCTAGAAGAAATCCCCCAACAGGCCTCAACTAATATTAACCTAGAGACCTACATACTAGGTGATGTTAGCATAGATTGGAACAAAATTAACAACCAGAATCCAGCCATATCCATCAATCTATTCAATTTTACCCAATTTACAAACTCCATTACTAGAACTAACAAAATCAATCCCCCAGGATCAACTCTGGACTGGATCCTAGTTACCCACCCAAACAATATCTTACACTCAGGCATCCTTCCAGACTCTATTAGTGACCACCCGCCTGCTTTTATCTACTGAGCAACCCATTCTTCACCTCGCCAGCACCAGTACATACATATATATACATAACCTTACAAACTTCAACCCCGTAACTTTCTCTTACTCCCCCAAACAAACAAACTGGAACACTCTAAAAACACTTTCTTTAGACAACTCAGTTGATTACTTTAACTCAACTTTCCTAAATGTAATCAATTCCCTAGCTCCACCACGAACAATAAGAATAAAATCCAACTCTGCCCCATGGTTAACTAAGGAAACCAAAAAACTTATGCAACAAAGAGATAAATGCTAGAAACTTTATCAGCACAATAAACAGACTGAAACCCTTCTTAAATATAAGCAACTCTGCAACCTTACTAAAAGACTTATAATCAAAGATAAACAATCCGACTATATGAAACTCCAAGCCAACCACTCCAAAAACCCCAAACAATTCTGGAACTCCATTAAGTCACTTCTCAACCCAGGTACCAAAAACAACTCCTGCCCTGACACTACTAAGTCTGATCCAGAAATCGTCTCTCTATTTAACTCCTTCTTTACTAATTCTATAGCCGAACTAACCAAGACCTTCCCAAATAATAACCTGTCTGCACAGGTCAGTCACTCTTCCCCAACCTCTAAACCCAACTCACCCCCAACTTTTGAACTTAAACCTATTTCTACCTCCTACATAAAAAAACTTCTTTGCAAACTAAAACCATGCTCCAATGCCCCAGGTAACATCCCATCTCACTTCCTAAAAATTGCTGCAGATGGAATCGCCTCCCCATTAGCATCCTAATCAACAGATCCATACAGGAATCTTAATATCCCCAAGCTGAGGCATGCTGCCTTTGTACATCCTCTCCACAAAGGTGGCAAAAATAATAATACCTCTAACTTTCGCCCCATAGCCATCCTCTCCCCAATATCAAAAATATTGAAAAATGCATTCCCATCCAACTCATGCCTTTCCTAACCAAAAACCACCTTATCTCTCAAAACCAACATGGTTTCCATCCTGGCCATAGCACTATAACTGCTCTTCTCTCATTCCTAGATATAGTCAACCATATCCGTGACTCTGGAAAAATAGTATCTACAATTCTATTCGATCTCTCCAATGCTTTTGATACAGTCTCCCATACTCATCTCCTAAGCCACCTTGCTAACTTTAACCTCTCTCACAATACCCTATCCTGGTTCTCAAGTTACCTATCTGACAGATCTCAAGCTGTAAAATGGAGAAAAGGCACCTCAAATGTCCTTCCCACCCCCACTGGGGTTCCTCAAGGATCCATTCTTGGCCCAATGCTGTTTAACATCTTTGTCAATGATTTCCACTCTGCCATCCCAAATACCAAAATCATACAATATGCAGATGACTCTACTTTAATCTGCTGTGCCACCAACCTCCCCGAAACTCAAACAAACACTCAAACTGCCTTCTCCACCACTGAGAACTGGATGCTACAAAACCACCTATCTCTAAATGCTAACAAATCCAAAATATTACTTTTCCCTCCCTCTAAATCCTCCCCTCTTGATAAAAATTCTTTCCAAATTAGAAGCCATAACAATTCAACCACAGAAATTGTTCCCTTTGCCAAACTGCTTGGGGTAACTATAGATGAACACCTAAAATTTGACACCCATATTAAACTAAACATTAAGAAAACACATAAAAAACTTGGCTTGCTATACAGAAGCACCCATTATCTCTCTCCTTCTAATAGACTAACTCTCGCCACTACCTATCTTTTTCCCTCACTAATGTATGGCGCTCCTCTACTAACTAATTTATCTGCTCCCACCTCTTCCAAAATGGAAAGTTGTTATAATAACATTTCAAAATTCGCCATCAAAGCCAAATACTACTCCCACCATTGCTGTACCCTCCACGTACTAAACTGGCTAGAACTTCCAAACTATCTAGACTATCTCCAACTTATTACTTCCCACAGGCTATTAACCCTACTAAATGTCCTGCACTATCCAACATCCTACAACCATGCACCCCTCACAGGACACTTAGATCTGCTCACCTAAACCTAATCACTGTCTACAAACCAAACCGCCCTGCTGGACAGCTTCTCCTGTCTTTTTCCTTAGCCAAAAATGGAATTCTCTCCCTCCTTCATTAAAAACCACAGAAAACGTTGACAACTTCAAATCCCAACTCCATTTCCACCTCTCCTCCAATTGGAAGTGCAGTTGCACTTTCTCCACCTAGCCTTCTTTTCTCTCTACTCTAAATTGTATTTCTATACTCCTTCTATTTCTAAACACCTTAGCTCCCACTGGATACTAGTTAATCTAGCAATGTTATCTTGTATGCATAATGTAAACATTATAAATAGTCTACTTTCCCTTTTCTGCCCTCCCTAACATTGTACTTATACTGCCATCACAAGACTCAGATACTATGTAACCACTGAAATACTCAAGTCATCACATGACTCAGATGCCATGTTACCAATGTACTACATCATGTCTCTGATTTACAATGTAATTGTATCTTTAAATCTTTTATTTTAATTTTTTGTATCTTAATGTTTACTATGTAATGTGGAGCTTTTCTGCCCGGGCCTCCACTGAAAACGCGCTCCTGAGCCCAGTGGATTTCCCCGGTCATCAAATTGAAATAAATTAATAAATATTAATGATAAGCATAAAGCTTTTGTCAGCTGTTTCAGGAAAGTAAGAAATACTAGCCAGATGTCCTCTGAGTTTATACACAGAAAGATGGTTAAGTGCTGTCATCTTAAGTAAATGGACTTCTTTAGAACCGTCTTGAAACACAAAAAGCTCCTTTTTATAATCACTGAATTAATTACAAATCACATGGTCAATTAGCTAAATAATTTGGTAAGCACAGTTGGAATCAACTCAAACAAAACCAAATGGAAACATACAGAAAAAAAATACAAGAAAAAAATCTTGCTGTAATTATGTTAAAAGTAGTTGTTTAAAATCTTATATGCAATAAATAAACTATTAAAATACAACATTCAAAAATGTCTTTACAGTTCAGCAGCTTTGTAACAGGTAGTATGATACTGCAGTCACTAAGACGTTTGTCATTGGCAGTATTTAATCTAAGCTGCCAGAACAATTTCCTTATTTCAAGTTGTTTCCCAATCCCCCCCATATCCTGGGGAACAACTTCCACTATACCAATCAAAAACTTAGTAAATCCTAAACAATCCTGTCCATGCCTGCATAAGGCATTATTTTTGTTGCGTCTATTAATTGCATAGATGTGTTCATATAGTCTCCTTTGAAATTGGCGCTCCATTTTTCCTATTTAAAAACTAAAGCATTTTTGGCAGACTGCAATATAAACCACCCCTTTAATTGACCAGTTGCCTTATCCCAGTACTATGTTAACAGGTGAGTGACCAACTGATAACACTGCCTCTTCCAAAATAAAAGGGCATTGGTGAGATGCAACACATTTCTTAGTACTCTTTTTAACATTGTTAATAAGATATAAAAAGTTACAATGGTGTTCAAATATTTAAAATTACGGCCCATCTTAAAAACAAAGGTTGGTGTAGTACCCAAAGTTTTAAGAAGTGTTTCTTTGGTCTTAAGAATACTCCAATTCCTGTTGACAATCTCTTTAATAAGCTTCGCATAATTGTTATAATTAACCACTAAGGCATCTGTATATTAACCATGTTAAGATCCAAAAATGTCTCCTGTGGACCAGAAGTAATTAAGTTATCTTGCACTAGAAGTGGCTTATATCTTTTGCCCCACAGTTCAGTCACGTCACTTGCAATTTCATTTAGAAATTCTGTGGGATAACCCCTTTCCAAAAATAAGTTGGTTAAAGTGTCTACTTCAGCAGTAAAATAGACTTGATCAGAACACATATGGGCAGCACTTACTAATTGCCCTTTAAAAATGTTCCGTTTGATGTGCTTAGGATGGCAACTGTGGTAGTCCAAGTAATTATTAGAAAGTTGGTTTTCTGTAAACTTTGGAACATAAAATACCCCTTATATAGTCCTTAAAAACACTGACATGCAAATAATTGATGGAATCTGGCGCAAAATTTCCAGTAAATGACAAAAAAGATGTTATGTCATTCTTCTTCTTCTTTTGGCTGCTCCCGTTAGGGGTCGCCACAGCAGATCAGCTGTTTCCATTTCTTTCTGTTCTCTGCATCTTGCTCTGTCACACCAACTACCTGCATGTCCTCTCTCACCACATCCATAAACCTTATCTTAGGCCTCCCTCTTTTCCTGTTACTTGGCAGCTTCATCCTTAGCATCTTTTTCCCAATATACTCTTCATCCCTCCTCAGCACATGTCCACACCAACGTGATCTTGCCTCTCTGACTTTGTCTCCATACCTTCCAACCTGGGCTGAGCCTCTAATATACTTATTCCTAATCCTGTCCATCCTTGTCACATGCAGTGCAAATCTTAACATCTTCAACTCTGCCACGTCAAGCTATGACTCCTGCCTTTTTGTCAATGCTACCGTCTCCAACCCATATAACATAATAGCTGGTCTCACTACACTCTTGTAGACCTTCCCTTTCACTCTTACTGGTACTCGTCTGTTACAAATCACTCCTGACACTCTTCTGCACCCACTCCATCTTACCTGTACTATCTTCTTCCCCTCTCTTCCACACTCACCATTACTCTGAACTGTTGATCCCAAGTATTTAAACTCATCCACCTTCACCACCTCTACTGCCTGCATCCTCACCATTCCTCTATCCTCCCTCTCATTCACACACATATATTCTGTCTTAGTCCTGCTGACCTTCATTCCTCTTCTCTCTAGAGCATATCTCCACCTCTCCAGGGTCTCCTCCACCTGTTCCCTACTCTCACAACAGATCACAATGTCATCTGCAAACATCATAGTCCACGGGGACTCCTGTCTGATCTCATCTGTCAACCTGTCCATCACCATTGCAAATAAGAAAGGGCTCAGAGCTGATCCTTGATGTAATCCCACCTCCACCTTAAACGCATTTGTCACTCCCACCGCAGACCTTACTGCTGTCACACTACCCTCGTACATATCCTGTACCACTCTTACATACTTCACTGACACTCCCGACTTCCTCATACAATACCACAACTTATGTCATTAAGGTCATTAATAATGCCTTATGTAGGCATGCACAGGATTGTTATAATGACGTGCAATCTTTAACTAAAGTGATGGGCTTTGGTCACGTCAGTGTGAATGGAATGATCTTTGATAACTGAACTTTTGCTTTTAACCTTGTACAGGATTCAATGACAGTTTCTCAATGGACTAATGGAGTTAATGCTGTTTCAACAATTATGCAAATTGAGACCAGTGAACAAAAGGGAAGACCATTCAGTTTCGTAAGGAATTTTCTTTGTCTACAAACTTTACTGAATCTTCTTTTAACAACTTACAAAGTGTTGGATGGGTTTCAGACTAGAATGTTAAAAGTATGCAATCTTCAAGTGGATAATTTATACTTAATTGAGTGTTTACATAGAAAAGTTGTTCCTAAAGGTCTACGTATTGTTAAATTTTCAAACAGGCTTGTTGCAGGCACAGATGCGCATGAAGAATGCACACACCTCCAGACTGTAGCCCAACATAACGTATCTGAGATACTTCAGGTGCAACTAACATTGGGTAAGACAGCGATTTAGGTTGTAGCCTGCTATAGGTCCCCAACCATGCCCCAAGATTCACACTCCACATTCCTAAGCACCTTGAAGAATATTAGGGTCCAACCTAACGCTCTCATACTGGGCGACTTCAACTACCCCTCCATTAACTGGGAAAACTACTCATTTACCAATACACTTGCCCAATGCTTTCTGGAATTTATTAATTCCAATGCCCTGGACCAGCTTGTTCTTACCCCCACTAGAGGTAGCAACATCCTTGACCTGGTCATTACTAACATGGACGACCGTTGCTCTACACCAGTAGTCAACTCCTCCCCGGTTAGTGCCGATCACAAGCTGATCACCTTGGAAATTCAAATCCCTCCTACCCCCAACCCCCCAACAAAGGTAACCGCCATGAAAAACGTCTCCAAAGCTAACTTTGGGCTCCTAAAAACAGAGGTGGCTAACTTCACGGCACCCATGCAAAAGGAGAATAGTTGCATGACTGCCAAATCATACAGCAATGCACTGTACGACCACATACACAAATGCATGGATCTCGCCATACCCAATAGAACTAAGACACTGTCCTCCAAAAAAAAAAGGAAGCCAATCTAGTGGTCCCCTGCCATAAACAAATACTACAACAGATGGAGGAAACTGATGCAGAATAAGGTGAAGTCCCAAGACTGGAAAAACTCCCTTATCAGCCTCAACAAAAGGTTGAGATCCCTCATCAAATCCTCTAAAGCTAGCTATGAAAACAGAATTGCAGCAGATAGTAAAGACAACCACAAGGCCTTCTAAAGTTATGTAAAGAATCTCCATGGCAATACCCAGATTTGCTCTGAGCTACTGCACAATGGTACCTCCTATACTGAGCCAACAGACATTGCAAATATACTGGCGGACAGATTCAGTGCTAACTTTAACCCTCCCTCCCTAAAGGACCAATCACAATAACAGTAGATTGCCAGGCACCCAGTATTACTGCTGCACAGGTTAAAACAGCACTGTCCAAGGCCAAGAATACAGCTTCTATGGGACCTGACACTATCCCTGGCTGTGTTCTACACGAACTACAGAGTGAACTGGTACCTCACCTGTGTGCCCTGTTCAATCACAGCCTCACCTCAGGCTTTGTCCCTACCGAATGGTACACTGCTACAGTCATCCCTCTCTACAAAGGGGGAGTGACTACAGACCCTGGGAACTATCACCCCATTAGCCTGACTAGTCTGATATGCAAAACTATCATCATGGACCTAATAAACAAGGATATAGGGAATCTCCAAACTCTGGATCCTACACAGTTTGATTTTGGGAAGGGTAGATCATGCCTGCTCAACTTGGTCGACTTGTTTGTGTCAGTCATCAGAGCTGTGGATGAAGGTAAGGTGGTTCATACAGCCTACCTTGATCTGGCCAAGGCCTTTGATACCATTCCCCACTCAGGAATCATAGAAAAACTTACTAAGCTAGGCATCAACCCCTGTATCATTAGGTGGGTTGCAAACTGGCTCACAGATAGAACCCACAGTGTGAAAGTAGCTGACTCCAAGTCAGACTGCCGACCAGTCACGCATGGAGTCCAACAAGGTTCGGTCCCGGGTTCTCTCCTGTTTGGTATCTACTTCTCTGAAGTCCAGGCCTACATGAAGGGACTCTGGCTAACAAAGTTTGCAGATGATTGCAAGTTGGGAGCTTTTATTAACTCCCCAAGTAATGTTGACATCCTGCAGAAAGGCCTCAATGAGACCAATGACTGGTGCCAGAACCATGGCCTTAAGCTCAATGCCAAAAAATGTGTCTTCATCCCCTTTGGGAAAAACCCAGTTCCCTTGAATTACCACACTGATGGTAGTCCACTGAACACAGAAGGTGTTATAAGAGATCTGGGAACAGAGGTTGACAGCAACCTCTCTTTGACCACCACGTTGCCACTGTGGTCCTTCTATGTGGCACATCTCATTACAAAGGGTTTTGCATCTAGGATGAAAGAGGTCGTTGTCTCCCTCTACTCTTTTTTCCTTAGGCCATTCATCGAGTACAATGCCCCATTTGGCATGTACCTCACTAGATACCTGCAACAGCTGGAGAGGCCGCAAAAGTACCTCACAAAAAGGATCCTAGGCCTGAAACACTTGTCCTATATGGACAGACTCAAAAACTATTCTCTGTCTCATATCACCTACTTAGAGGCAATCTCTGCTTGACTTACAAAGCCATGTCTGACCCAGCTCTGTTAGAAAAGCTACAGCTAAAGAAATCCCAATCGCTCCGCACCACATGCTCCAGAGACCTCACCCTCATTACCACAATCAACAGAACATACTGGAGGGACAGGGTCATAACCCAGTCAAGCAGAGCACCTCACTGGCCCTCTTCAAGAGAAATCTTGATGAGTGGATGGGAAATAGAAAATTCATGCTGGGATCACTTCAGTGGCTCTACTCTACAGAGGCACTAGGAATTAAGGTTGGGTGGGACGATGCAAGTGTAATCCTATAGGCTAGGCTTGTAAACGCTCCAGGGCCATTAGCCTAGTACACACCTATGAACCTACAATAATTCCAAAACTTATCCTCTTGCAGGGTGCATCGATTGCATACTTAAAGACTGTATTTCACCTGTGTATATCATATTTTAAAAGACTTGTGGGACTTTCTTGATAAGATCGAAGCACATGTTTTGAATATTTGTGGTGTTTTTTCTACTATTAACATAGTGGATTTTTTTTCCTCTATCCCTAACTCTATAGGCTTGGAATTATTTCCTGAAGTCATTATAGACATTACCTCATTAGATGGTTCTACTATTAATTTCATTGTTGATCTTATGGAATTAGTTTTGAGGAACAATTTCATTACATTTGAGGGTGAATATTATAGGCAAATCAAAGGTGTAGCTATGGGGGCAAGTTGTGCCCCCATATATGCTAATTTAGTTTTTTACAGTTTGGAAAAGCAATTTCTTTTGACATGTTCTTATTCACTTGGATGGCACATTTATTTCATATATTTAGATGACATATTTATTCTATGGAAGAATGTGAGTTAGACATTCATACTCATTTTTTGTCAAACCTTAATGACATAACATCTTTTTTGTCATCAATTATTTGGATGTCACTATTTGTAAGGACTATTTAAGGGGTGTTTTATGTCCAAAGTTTACAGAAAACCAAACATTTCTAATAATTACATGGACTACGACAGTTGCCATCTCAAGCACATCAAACGGAACATTTTTAAAGGGCAATTAGTAAGCACTGCCCATATGTGTTCTGATCCAGTCTGCTTTATTGCTGAAGTAGACACTTTAGCCAAATTACTTTTGGAAAGGGGTTATTCCAAAGAATGTTGTTGTTTGTCTTTTCGGCTTTTCCCAGTTAGGGGTCGCCACACCGGAACTCTGGTCCACTAATGATTGGCAGTTGATTTTTATGGTGCAGAGTTGCCAGCCTGATGCCCAACCTTCAGCGAAGGCACGTTCATTCACGCATGTCTTTCGTAGGCCACTCTACCATGGTGAGGACATGCAGACTCCACACAGAAGGGTTATTCCAAAGAATAAAAGTGTGTAATTTTATTACTTTTACATTGTGTCCTGGCTATTTACGGTGGATTTGAGACACTGTGGAATTTTTTTTTGCACGAGTGGTTCATTGTTTATTTTTATTGAGCTTCTTGGTGAAGCGGCACAACGAGAGCTTCTTTCCTGTGTTTTCTGTTGTTTATTTCCTTCTTCAAGGTTACATGCCATTGGTTTGGTTACATACATACATACCCCCAGTGTTGTCCCTCTAGTCCTTATGAAACTAAGTTGGTGTCTGGCATTAATTCATGTCTCAGTAAATTGGTGGAGTCATTAGTTAGGCTATAAATAGTCCCCTGGATCAACAGCCTAGTATAAATCTATGTTCCTATATTACCATGAGTGTGTGTGTGTGCCTGTAAGACAGATGGGGGTGCAGTGAGAAGTGTGGAAATTCTTGCCTCAAACAGAAGATAATAGTCAACATTTCACCTTTAGCTGTCTTCTTTTGGACAAGAGTGATTTTTGGTCAAGTGAATTTTAGTCACCTTACTTGACCCTTTCTGGGCCCTACAGAGGACGTCTAGTGGGAAGTAGTGGGAAGGAACTAAATGAGCATATGCACAAGTGGGAAAAAAGTAAAACTGACTTCAGTTAATAAACAGCATAGTAAGCACAGCATAGTAAGCAGTAATACAGACAGTGCTATTTTAGATGGTGGCATGACAGTGCATTCTTTAACTGCACATTAGGCTATACCAGCCAACTTCTGCATATGCTGTAAATTGGCTTTGTAAAGATACTGAATGATGTTAGTGCAGTTGGTTCCAGACATTTGGAGCAGGATAATTAGAAAGCCTAGGATCTGCCTTAGTGAACATGAAGGAAAAAGATAGGATGACCAGCTGAATGAGAGGTCTGTAAAGGTGCGTTAAAAGAAATCAGAAGTGGAGGTCTTTCAGAAGTAGGCCAGACACCATCCTGTGATAAATGATGGCACACCTGGACCAATTACATTACACAATGTGACACACCTGGATGAATTGCCTTATGCAGTATGACACACCTGGACCAATTACCTTACACAGTGTAAGCACAGGCAGATTTGTTTTGTTAAGGCCAAGGCAGTGGTGAAGCTAAGCTGGATAGCTAACACCAAGCTGAACTTCTTTTTAATACTAGCAGTCACTTTTGCCATGCTTCTGTGTCTTCAGGTCAAATAACAGACAAGTTGCAAAGGTCAACAAGGGCATGAAAACAGCGTGTGCTGTGTTCTACCAGTATTTATTAATTGCTTTTTGTGATATGGCAATTTTGTCTCCCTGTGCATTATTTGAGACTGTATGTATCCAGAAGGTCTATTTCCATACAAGCACCATCAGTGATCAGACTTGAAGCACACTGGCATCATGAGTGACTTCTGTATCCAAAGGTGAGACATTTATTTGCCAGCCATAATGTCAGAATCAATGATTTCACCATTTGATGTAATACAGTCATGGCCAGTTAGAAAAATCTTCATTTTAGAAACTGCTTCTGACTTACAGAGCAACAAATCTGAAATCCAAAACAATTATCAACATTTTCTAATGTTTTATTATTCTTAATTTGCTTTGCCAGTGGGTAGACTACTCTTTTGCATTTTCTTAAAATTTAATCATAAGGTTAAAAACCATTCTAGAAAATAAAAAAGTTTTTTTTTTATGTCAACTTTCATACTAAAAACTTCTGGCACCAAATGCAGAAATTAATGAAAGTTGAGTGCTTGGCCCTCTCTGAACAATGTATTTATTAATACCAAAACATTGGATTTGTTTGCTGTAATGAGCATTTCATCTGTGTGCTGTAGAATGAAATGCCACTTAACCTAATGTTTGCATCTTTAAAAAAAACATTCCTGGAGAATGTAACTCAAAAGTGTACATTTCTGCACATCTTTTATTTCATGTTATTTTTAAACAATACTTCCTGTAAAGTGCTTAGGCCCCTGGAATGGGCTTGTGACAGTGCCCTGGTCAACTCTAGTTGGCAGTAAAAAAGCTTGATTTCCTGTTCTGGAGAACCATATATCACTGACGTTCCCATCTGTGCCGTTTGTCTTGACAGAATGACAGGTGTCATTTATCATCGGAGCTTGCTGAAGCTGTGGGAAGAGGGATTGAAATTTTTCTGGAAACAGTCAGTGTCTACAGGCTGCCAGATCATTAAAAAGGGGCTTTCCAAAGAGAACTGCTGTAATATGATTGCATTTGATGTCATTGACAAGCTAAAGTGAAGTTAAGACCAGCGGCCTTTAAAGCTGCAGAGCAGTAAATGAATGTGCTATTTTGTTCTGTTTCATGAATGCACAGTAATTCCTCAGGGCATTACAGACGATTTTACAGTGATTATTTGTCAGCCTTAGGAGGAAGCCATTTTAAACCAGACTTATGGTAGATATGACCACACAGTACACTACATTTTATGCAGTACATTAATAGTTGTATCATATCCGTATAGATCCATATTTGTTTCATCTGTGTATGAGAGATTATATGGGCCCATCTAGTCCACATATTGACAGAAAAGTTCATTTTTCTGTTTTTTTTTTGATATCTTTATTTATTGATTTTTTTTCTGTCACCAGAATTCAATGCATTTCCCATTCTTTGATTCAGTATCTCAAGCATGCTAAAAATCTCAACAAGATTCTTGCTAAAACCATTTTCTCTGACCAACAAGCTGAAAATGAAACCAGCTCCCATTTCGTAAATATGTGAAGAAGCACCCCCCCCCCCACACACACACACACACTAAATTCTATCATTTTATTATTTTCTTCTTATGGACACTTTTTTCACATATCATCTACTGTGCTTGGTCATCCAAACTGGTTCTTTGCAGCTGCCTTCCATGTCTCATCCTATTAAACCTTTCCAGTGGCCACGTCATCTACTAATACTTTCCAGCTCTTCTTTGAGCCATTTAAACCACGGCTGTCTTTACAGAGAAATTGTGAAATAAATTGCCACTGTATTCAGTACATCTGGGCATGTATCTAAACATTACTCCTTTTTCCCGGAGTAAACACTTGGATTATATTATTATCCAGTACAAGGCTAGAGGCGTGGTTCTTAGATTGTTGCAATGGCTTATACAAGGAGTATTGCACTTTGCAAATGTTTAATGTACTGTTGTAGAATGCTTTTATGGATATTTATGTATTTTTTCCACAGATATGTTTTAAGCATATGTTTGTCTGTTTGCACAGAAGATTCAAGGTATAAGCTATTAACAAACTGTCCATGTAGTCCATGGTTTGTTTCCCTCACATACCATTTGCCTACTGTGGGAATATGAGCAAGTCACTTAACCAGACAGTGTTGTCTGGTCACCCCAGAAAAGGGTTATCTGCATCTAGTATATGGTTACTCAATATAAACATACAGTAAAATAGTCTCTGTATGATGTTAGAACAGCTGTAAGAAAGGTAAAGGAAGATACAGAACTAAATTTTATAAATAAATGTAATGGTATTTGTAGAACTCTTTTAAACTTGTTAATGCTTCTAGATCAATGAAAATTCTTAAGGTGAATTATTGTATAGCGGTGTCTTGGTTGATAATGCTATGTATAACTTTGCTGAACGGTGCAAGCACCTGAAAGGGGTGTATGGTATGGATATACTTACTGGCCCATTACTTTATTGTCCTATGCACTTGAAAACTCACTAGCCATAATAAAATCTCTCGCAGGGATCTTAAGACTCTTACATATCGGAATAAAACCATTAGAACATCTGATTACATTTATTTATTTATTTTACATTTGTTGACCAGGATATTCCGACTGGATACATGTCCATTTTCAGCGAAGGCCTGGGGAGAAAAGCTCCAAGGTAGAACATACAGTAAAAATCACAAAATGATTACAAGTTACGCACAGTTTACAGGCTCCAGTTGAGCAAGCAGGTAATATAATCATACGTTTTTAATTTTTTTATATTGTGAGTATATTGAAAGAACTGTACCATCTGATTGGAAGAAAACCAAAATTAAAGTTCCTTATAAAAACAAGAGTGACAGATCTCTCTTCTCACTTTATAGATCTATAAAATATTATACCTTATATCAACAATCATATGGAAAATCTTGTGCTAGATAGATTGATTTCTGAGTCAAATCATTTTGAATACATGAACTTTTCCAACACGAATATGTAACAAATAGTTTAATAATTACATTTACTTTAGTTTTTTACACTAAGATACTTCGGTGCCTTAGAGCATACCCTTCAGACAAATGCTATTTATATTTAATTTTTCCTCAAACATGGTACTGTTAGTCATAATCTCCATATTCTATAGGTGCAACTGAAGAATCAGCACTTGATTTTTCACTTGATTAGAAGGACTCATAACTGGCTAATTGATCAGGAGCTAGGCATAGACATTGGTGGTTTAGTTTCTTAACCATTTCCACAATCAAAGGGCATCTCTTTAGGATAATTTTTTAACCCACTCCTTAATTTATACATCAGTGAATTGCAATCTCATAGTAGCACCTTTTTAAATATTTATACTGACAATATTAAAAATAGAAAGGCCATTAAGTGTCAAGTTGATGTTAGTTTACCTTAAATGGCTTTCGATGAACTGTTAAATTAACATAAGCAAAAAAAAAATCGATTTACAGTCTTGAAGGGCAGTTGGTGGAATATGCTCAAGGGTCTTGGAATTCTTATCGATAATAAGTTGACCTTTACTAATCACATATTGGATGTAGAAAATTGGGATTCTAAGTCCTTGGGCTTTATAAGAGACTAAAGGCTTTAAATATTTTTGCATTGTTGTATAGAAGTCTGAGAGGAGACCTAATAATGTTTTTAGGACTTGTAAGGATCCATCTGTCTTTGAATGTCTTGATCATGAAGCCTGACAAAGACTAGAAGACAAGTGTAGAATTGTTAAAGCTGCAACACTGGTAAAAGTGGTTTTGTGTCAGGGTTATTCATCAATACAACATATTTCTGAATTAAATCAATGGCAGTCACACCAGTGAATGTTTTAAATTATGTCTGAATGGGAATTGTGCTAATCTGCCGAACATACTCTTTCTGAATGCTGTTCAGTCAAATACTAATGATCACAAAAACACTTTGACAAAGAGAATTTTTTTTTGCATATGGCAGTCACATGCTCCCCCCGCACACACATGTGTGTGCAGGCCCGCACACCCAACTTATGTATACCAGTACCGTCATCTCAAAACTGTGGGGAATAGTGCAAACTCGCTGAATACCAAAAGTCATTTTCATCCATTACTGGTCAAGCAAATGGCATTCAGGAAGAATGCTTTTGGCAGCGCGATTACCTCCTTAGAAATGAGTACTATGATGTAAAATTCAGGTTTTACCTTGGCCAGCTATATGTACTTTGTGATCATCCTTGTGTCTTGAGTTGATATTCAAGTGACTAATCATATTCAAGTATTCAAATAGCCTGCTAGGTTAAGTTTGTGACTGGTTTGTCGTGTGCATGTGACTCTTCACTTCCTTATTATTAATGTTGTAATATAAAGAAGAAAGCACCACTACATCGCTTTAAATAAATGTTTTGACAAAAAAAACTCAAACTTGTCTCCAGATGCTTCAGTGGAGGACAAGAAAACAAAATTACTTCTACTTTACTACAACTGCAAGATTAAGAATTTAATTTTCAACATTTACACAATCTATATTTTAAAACAAAAGAGAAAACTGCCAAAAGGTCTGGTAAACGTTGTATCCCTATACCAAATAATGTAATAGTAAATGTCATAGAACAAAAGGATAGAACGAAGCAGAATCAGTCTCCGGTAATACCAAATTGCATGGAAAATGCTCAGAGTTCCAAAAAACAATCCAAACCAAGCAAAACGAATCCAGAAGTGTACAAAAAATGTGGATGGTTCAATCCACACAAATATTTATTAGAGAATATCCGGACAGAGAAATGTTAGCGCTTTCACTTAAAAAGCTTCTTCAGACATAAAATACATTCATCTAATACCAAACACTTATATATAACATTCAAGTTTTGAAAACAACCAATGAGACAGTGTCAATTATTGAGGCATTAAAGTGACCTCGCACTAATAGCAACTCCAACTAAAACATTTGATAGACACCCTGGGTAGCTGTTAATATAAAAACCAATGAAAGCAGTAAGATAACTAGTAAGATAACTAAATGAATGCATCCATAACGTATAATTCAAAATACATTCAAGAAATATGTATACATGTATATAAAGATATATAAATAGACATATATAAATGTATCTTATGAACGTCTCAGAGAATAAAATATACACTAGCTTAAAAATATATCCATTTACAGAACACATAAAAACTTTCACTTATTATTCCTGCGCTTCTTAAGAAAGGGCTTCATAGAAGCCCTTGCATTCAATCCCTTCCCTTTATCTGCCCTTAACCGGGTGATCCAATCACTCTCTGTAGTCTCCGTATAATTCCGACTATCACCCTCCCGTGCACTGGGATGAATCACTGCCAGTGCTCTAAACAAAAAATTATGTGTGGTATCACATTGAACCACGTGTTTAGCTAATGCATTACATTGTGAGCCTTTCTTGATATGGTAGATATGCTCACGTATCCTGTCTTTGAATGGCCTGTTGGTTTTGCCAACGTAGAAAGATGAACAAATCTGGCATATAGCTAAATAAACTAAGTGTGGGGTCATACAGTTAGCTGACACTTTCGTTTTAAATGTTATATTCAGATCTGGATGAAAAAACTCATCTTTTATATCTATGTAAGGGCAAAAGTTGCATTTACCACATGGTGTGGTATGCATCTCTCCAGATACCAAATTCTTATCTTTAGGATAACAAAGCAACCTCTTCAGATTCTTCTTGTTCCTATATAGGAAACGTGGTTGCTCACCTACAACCATTTTTATGTCCTCATCTGTTTGTAAAACAGGCCAATGCCTTCTAATAATCCCTCTGACCTCCTTATGGTCACATGTATAAAAAAATGGGAACTTGACCGAGGAATGAATAGATCTAAAACATGTTTTTAAATCTCTGGCTTTGGGGCCAAAATAAGGAGCAGCTATGTCAGACCTTAAAGCGGGAATGCTACATAATTGTTCATCATCTTCAAACTCCTTATAACCTCTCTCCAATAAATTCATTCTAAGTTTCACTAATTCTTCAGCAAACCCCATATCCATGGGATTCATTCTGGAGGACCGTACACCCTGACCTCTAATGATATTCTTGAGAACGTAGGAGGGGTGCATACTGGACCTCAGTAAGAATGTATTGGCATAACAAGATTTCCTATATATACCAGTATTAATCACCCCACAAGGCAGTTTTTCAATATAAAGATCAAGAAAGTCTATTCTATATGCAGAATATTCTATAGTAAATCTAAGGAAATCGGTTAAACTGTTCATATTGGTGAATAGTACATCTAGCTGTTCTAAACTTCCATCCCATAATATAAGCAAATCGTCGACGAAATGACGGTAGAATTTAACATGTGCCTCAAAAATGGGTAAGTGAAACAAAATGGACTCCACCCATTGTGCCAAAAACATATTAGCTTAACTGTTGGCACAAGGGGTACCCATGGCTACTCCATCCTGCTGTTTATATATCTTATCCTGGAACATGAACAAATTATTCTCCAACACAAGTTCCAGAAAATAAGTTATAAGATCTCTTTGCACTTCCGAGTATTCACTATGTTTTTTCAAGTATTCCAATATGTACAATACTCCCAGTTCATTTGGTATAACAGTAAAGAGGGACTGAACATCAAGGGTTACAAAGACCAAACCTTCAACATTATCAAAGCCTCTTAAACATTCATATAGGTCTACAAGGAACTGCTTAGAACCTTTCAATACAAACATATTATGGTTCAAAATCGGTCTTAAATGTTTCTCCACATAAATGGACAAGTGTTCTGTGACCCATCCCCCACCAGCAACTATGGGTCTCATTGGGGGGTCACCTATATCCTTGTGAATCTTGGGGAGGCCTTGTATCACAGGAATCAATGGAGTTTTAACTAACAGGTAGTCCAACAATTCTTTGTTAATGATACCTCCTTGATGTATATCAAACAGTGTATTAATAACATAGCTCATGATAGCATGTAATTCACTCTTACTTATCACACTATAAAATTTATCATCCAACAGTTTATCCATGGCTATATTATACTTTGTAGTGTCCATAATCACTACCCGTCCCCCTTTATCAGCAGGTCTGATAACAATTGCTGTCTCTAGCTGCAAGTTTTTCATGCACTGTCTCTCTTTGAAAGTGAGATTGTCCCTTCTCTTGTATTTCCTATGCTTGCCCAAACACTCATAATACTTATGTAGCTCCTCTTCTGTGAGTTTAAAATATGCTTCAACCAATGGATGGTTCAACGGAACAAACTCACTCAAATTCCTAAAACTATACACTCTGTCTTCTTGTGTATCTATATCTTCGGTACATTTTTTACCATAAAGCAGTCTCAACATAACATTTCTGCAATAGACCTTAAGGTCTGTAATAGAATCAGTAAGGTTGCTATAGCCACTAGGTATGAAATTCAACCCTTTATTTAATAGGCTAAATTCATCAGATGAAAGTGTATATGAAGAAATGTTGCAAACTAACGGTTGATACCCTTGCCCCACATCTTTTTGATGGTCTGGTGTGGTATAAATTCTTCTGAAAGTTTCCTTTTGTGACGGCCACGACTCATGGATCGTGGTCGCCTGATACCCTTTTCCGTTTGTACTGGTAAAGGGAAAGGAACTCTTTCAGTGAGTTCTAATGTACATTCAGGGGGTTTGTGTAATACCTTGGGTCTAACTACTGGCTCAGCTGATTTCTGAGCTTGTAAAGATGGATTCTTGATTACCTGAACATCAGGATATAAGTTAGTATCCCCTGATACAGTAATGTCTCCATCCTGATCCACATCCAAGCTATTTATGTCCTGATGTGGATCTACTACATGCAACTCATCACCTTGTTTATTATGAGAAGGCACAGTTTCATCAATATCACATGTGGTTAACACCTCATTATTCACATTGTTACTCTTAGTGCATCTTTTAGTAGAGCTAACACTAAGGCCAGTATTATTATTCCTAACAGTCTCTTGAAAAGTCTCCTTAGAAGGGCCTTTGTTATTCTCAATAGTCATAGTCTCTCCTCGTCTAGGCCACATAAAGACGTGGCCTAATTTAAAGTCGTTAATGTCCCGTGCAATTTTGTTCTTTTTCTGAAACAGTAATTTGCGTTCATAAGCCAGAACGCCATCGAGGAGACTCTCAAATAAAGGCTGTACCAATGCATACGGAAATGTATCGAAAATAAAATGTTGCTTGGATTTAATAGATTCAATTAGTGCAACTTCCTCTGGGCGAAAGAAGTCAATTAACAATTGCAAATATTGCTTGCTTACCTCAAGATTGATTAACTGCCATCTCGAGAGCAGCTCCGGATACTGAGTGCCTTGACTGGGCATATTAAAAACCCGCAGTCCCCTGGGCACAATCTTTTTATCAAGGCAATATTGTAAATGAAGACATTGTAGCTGTAATATTTTCAGCTTGAAAACGTCTGTCTTCATTTCCTCAAGTAGCTTCTGCATTCTCTCAACATCCGCCGACGCATCGCTGATGTCATCAGTAGGTGTAGTTGCATCCAGCTGCCAGGAAATACTCCTCGAGCAGTCCAAGTATTCAAGGAAGCGTTTATGTAAAGCTTCATTAGAAGTTTCCCCTAATTTGGGGACATAATCAAGTTCTATATTATCGATCCTTCGATCCATGTCAATGTCTAAACTGCTCCAAACAATGGCAGTAAAAAGTACAGTCAATAATAAAACAAAAGAGAAAACTGCCAAAAGGTCTGGTAAACGTTCTAGCCCTATACCAAATAATGTAATAGTAAATGTCATAGAACAAAAGGATAGAACGAAGCAGAATCAGTCTCCGGTAATACCAAATTGCATGGAAAACACTCAGAGTTCCAAAAAACAATCCAAACCAAGCAAAACGAATCCAGAAGTGTACAAAAAATGTGGATGGTTTAATCCACACAAATATTTATTAGAGAATATCCGGACAGAGAAATGTTAGCGCTTTCGCTTAAAAAGCTTCTTCAGACATAAAATACATTCATCTAATACCAAACACTTATATATAACATTCAAGTTTTTAAAACAACCAATGGGACAGTGTCAATTATTGAGGCATTAAAGTGACCTCGCACTAATAGCAACTCCATCTAAAACATTCAATGGCGTTCTGGCTTATGAATGCAAATTACTGTTTCAGAAAAAGAACAAAATTACACGGGACATTAACGACTTTAAATTAGGCCACGTCTTTATGTGGCCTAGACGAGGAGAGACTATGACTGTTGAGAATAACAAAGGCCCTTCTAAGGAGACTTTTCAAGAGACTGTTAGGAATAATAATACTGGCCTTAGTGTTAGCTCTACTAAAAGATGCACTAAGAGTAACAATGTGAATAATGAAGTGTTAACCATATGTGATATTGATGAAACTGTGCCTTCTCATAATAAACAAGGTGATGAGTTGCATGTAGTAGATCCACATCAGGACATAAATGGCTTGGATGTGGATCAGGATGGAGACACTACTGTATCAGGGGATACTAACTTATATCCTGAGGTTCAGGTAATCAAGAATCCATCTTTACAAGCTCAGAAATCAGCTGAGCCAGTAGTTAGACCCAAGATATTACATAAACCCCCTGAATGTACATTAGAACTCACTGAAGGAGTTCCTTTCCCTTTACCAGTACGAACGGAAAAGGGTATCAGGCGACCACGATCCATGAGTCATGGCCGTCACAAAAGGAAACTTTCAGAAGAATTTATACCACACCAGACCATCAAAAAGATGTGGGGCAAGGGTATCAACTGTTAGTTTGCAACATTTCTTCATATACACTTTCATCTGATGAATTTAGCCTATTAAATAAAGGGCTGAATTTCATACCTAGTGGCTATAGCAACCTTACTGATTCTATTACAGACCTTAAGGTCTATTGCAGAAATGTTATGTTGAGACTGCTTTATGGTAAAAGATGTACCGAAGATATAGATACACAAGAAGACAGAGTGTATAGTTTTAGGAATTTGAGTGAGTTTGTTCTGTTGAACCATCCATTAGTTGAAGCATATTTTAAACTCACAGAAGAGGAGCTACATAAGTATTATGAGTGTTTGGGCAAGCATAGGAAATACAAGAGAAGGGACAATCTCACTTTCAAAGAGAGACAGTGCATGAAAAACTTGCAGCTAGAGACAACAATTGTTATCAGACCTGCTGATAAAGGGGGACGGGTAGTGATTATGGACACTACAAAGTATAATATAGCCATGGATAAACTGTTGGATGATAAATTTTATAGTGTGATAAGTAAGAGTGAATTACATGCTATCATGAGCTATGTCATTAATACACTGTTTGATATACATCAAGGAGGTATCATTAACAAAGAATTGTTGGACTACCTGTTAGTTAAAACTCCATTGGTTCCTGTGATACAAGGCCTCCCCAAGATTCACAAGTATATAGGTGACCCCCCAATGAGACCCATAGTTGCTGGTGGGGGATGGGTCACAGAACGCTTGTCCATTTATGTGGAGAAACATTTAAGACCGATTTTGAACCATAATATGTTTGTATTGAAAGATTCTAAGCAGTTCCTTGTGGACCTATATGAATGTTTAAGAGGCTTTGATAATGTTGAAGGTTTGGTCTTTGTAACCCTTGATGTTCAGTCCCTCTTTACTGTTATACCGAATGAACTGGGAGTATTGTACATATTGGAATACTTGAAAAAACATAGTGAATACTCGGAAGTGAAAGAGATCTTATAACTTATTTTCTGGAACTTGTGTTGGAGAATAATTTGTTCATGTTCCAGGATAAGACATATAAACAGCAGGATGGAGTAGCCATGGGTACCCCTTATGCCAATAGTTACGCTAATATGTTTTTGGCACAATGGGAGGAGTCCATTTTGTTTCACTTACCCATTTTTGAGGCACATGTTAAATTCTACCGTCGTTTCGTCGACGATTTGTTTATACTATGGGATGAAAGTTTAGAACAGCTAGATGTACTATTCACCAATATGAACAGTTTAACCGATTTCCTTAGATTTACTATAGAATATTCTGCATATAGAATAGACTTTCTTGATCTTTATATTGAAAAACTGCCCTGTGGGGTGATTAATACTGGTATATATAGGAAATCTTGTTATGCCAATACATTCTTACTGAGGTCCAGTATGCACCCCTCCTATGTTTTCAAGAATATCATTAGAGGTCAGGGTGTACGGTCCTCCAGAATGAATCCCATGGATACGGGGTTTGCTGAAGAATTAGTGTAACGTAGAATTAATTTATTGGAGAGAGGTTATAAGGAGTTTGAAGTTGATGAACAATTATGTAGCATTCCCGCTTTAAGGTCTGACATAGCTGCTCCTTATTTTGGCCCCACAGCCGGAGATTTAAAAACATGTTTTAGATCTATTCATTCCTCGGTCAGGTTCCCATTTTTTTATACATGTGACCATAGGGAGGTCAGAGGGATTATTAGTAGGCATTGGCCTGTTTTACAAACAGATGAGGACATAAAAATGGTTGTAGGTGAGCAACCACGTTTCCTATATAGGAACAAGAAGAATCTGAAGAGGTTGCTTTGTTATCCTAAAGATAAGAATTTGGTATCTGGAGAGATGCATACCACACCATGTGGTAAATGCAACTTTTGCCCTTACATAAATATAAAAGATGAGTTTTTTCATCCAGATCTGGATATAACATTTAAAACGAAAGCATCAGCTAACTGTATGACCCCAATTTAGCTATATGCCAGATTTGTTCATCTTTCTACGTTGGCAAAACCAACAGGCCATTCAAAGACAGGATACATGAGCATATCTACCATATCAAGAAAGGCTCACAAGGTAACGCATTAGCTAAACATGTGGTTCAATGTGATACCACACATAATTTTTTATTTAGAGCACTGGCAGTGATTCATCCCAGTGCACGGGAGGGTGATATTCGGAATTATATGGAGACTATAGAGAGTGATTGGATCACCCGGTTAAGGGCAGATAAAGGGAAGGGATTGAATGAAAGGGCTTCTATTAAGCCCTTTCTTAAGAAGCGCAGGAATAATAAGTGAAAGTTTTTATGTGTTCTGTAAATGGATGTATTTTTAAGCTAGTGTATATTTTATTCTCTGAGACGTTCATAAGATACATTTATATATGTCTGTTTATATATCTTTATATACATGTATATATATTTCTTGAATGTATTTTGAATTATACATTATGGATGCATTAATTTAGTTATCTTACTAGTTATCTTACAGCTTTCATTGGTTTTTATATTAACAGCTACCCAGGGTGTCTATCAAATGTTTTAGATGGAGTTGCTATTAGTGCGAGGTCACTTTAATGCCTCAATAATTGACACTGTCTCATTGGTTGTTTTCATAACTTGAATGTTATATATAAGTGTTTGGTATTAGATGAATGTATTTTATGTCTGAAGAAGCTTTTTAAGCGAAAGCGCTAACATTTCTCTGTCCGGATATTCTCTAATAAATATTTGTGTGGATTGCACCATCCAGATTTTTTGTACACTTCTGGATTCGTTTTGCTTGGTTTGGATTGTTTTTTGGAACTCTGAGCATTTTCCATGCAATTTGGTATTACCGGAGACTGATTCTGCTTCGTTCTATCCTTTTGTTCTATGACATTTACTATTACAATCTATATTTTGTTATGGCACTACCTAACAGAATCTGCCACATTTTCAAATAGATTTGTAAAGTAAGTATAAGCCAAGCCATACCCCTTGAACATACACATGCACACACACACACACACACACACAGTCATACACACACACACACACACATACATACACACTTACATGCTGTACCTATCTGTATTTTGCATTAAAAACTTCTCTGATGATGCATGATGACATTTTGATTTGGTGTGCATCCAGTTTTCTGATTGTAATGCTTGTAAACTCTACTCATCAGGTCCATTTCCTTTGGACTACAATATTTGGTTGAAGTGTATTTGCCCAAATAAAGTTTAGATTAAAAAGGCATGCTCTCAAATCGATCTGGAGAAATTATATTTTATGGTGGGCTGCACCTTCCACATCCACCCTTGCGTGGGACTTTGACCTTGTACCCCAATAGCGTCACAGTCAATGCCAGCAACACTGCATCTTGGAGAAGAATAAGAAATATCCTTTTGCCAAAGCTTCCAGTTAGAAAGTTTTGGAACTTTTTCATTAAGGTGTCATAAATTGTATTAGTCTATGTCCTTTGGTAGAATCAATTACTTCCCTGTTTTCCTGTTGTTTTCATACCATGTTGCTTCCAGATCCTGACAAAGAACATGAGTCTTCAGAGAGAGAACAGAAAGAATGCCAAAATTATCTTCATCTTTTGTGCCTAGGAAACATCTAAAAGTGCAGTTTCCAAATGGTGAAAGGTATTTCTCCAAATTATTTTCAGCATTGTACCGTGGTAAGTTTGCTTGTAGAAAATGATCTGTCCGCTTTGTCAAGTTGTCTGGTACATACCTCTCAACTTCTTTGCTCAAGAATTCAGTACAAAAACAAAAATAATGGTAATAAAGGCTGAAAATCTGGGGTAGTATTTAAATATTACCCTAATCCACTTAAACGATTAATAGAGCATCACGCTTACCGTATGAACAATAAGAAGCATAAAACTCTAACAACTGTCATTATTGTCTAAGTGGTTTACCAGAAAATCAACAATTTTATGAGGGACAGGGCAAAAATATGAAGCAAAATTAGAGACATTCCGCAAAACCAGAGACAGCTGAGAGGTATGGTCAAGTTGTACTGCTTGTCTTTGAAACTGGGGTGAATTTTTTTTAAATGGGAAAGGGGGGACTTACACAGACAGAAACAAACATAAGGAGTCTACTTTGAAACATCTAAAACCCATAACATCTAATTTCATAACATTGAGGCCAGAACATATAAAACCCAAAACATCGAATTTCATAACACCTAACACTACATATCACAAGAAATAACATCCCCTCCACATATAACAACACCAAACTACCAAATACACCCCCACATCCCCCCTGTAAATTAAATATACCAACTCCAAGATCGCACTACAGTGGGGGGAAAAAGTTAATTTCCTAACCCCACTCTATCAAGCCCCCTTGCAGAAATGTAGTGTGTTTGGTAGTTTGGTGTCATTATATGTCATTATATCTGGAGGGGATGTTATTGTCATGTGATGTGTACTGTTAGATGTTATGAAATTCAGTGTGATGGGTTTTAGATGTTCTGGTCTCAATGTTATGAAATTAGATGTTATGGGTTTTAGATGTTTTGAAGGGACCCACATAAGTCAGTGTTTATATCCTGATGCCCCTGTCCCATTGACTTTGTAGTTCATTATTCATAACCCCATGTGCTGTCAATATAAATTGCTAGTGGTACACCCACACCTGTGTGCTTTGGGTGTACTCTGATTCAGTAGTCACTGGCTACAATTCATTCCAACATCCCATAAGTCTCAACAGACTAATCAGTTTGTGTCTATATATGCACTACATTGACCTCTGACATCCTATGCATCTCACTAGCATTTCCTTTACTTTAAGCTACTGTTGAACTATCTGCAGCCTATATCATATAAGCCTAATACTGGCCTTTGTTTAATTTGTTTTCTACTTGATGCAGCTAGTTAGATTATACACTGCTGCCTATTAGTGTATTTTCAACTCTTGCATTCCTTCTGCTGTATATGCTTTATTAAATACTGCAGTATTGTAACCTTTTTTTTCTGTCTGTGCATTGTGTAATACTTTAATCATGTAAGCATGTCCTGTTACTTGTTATTATTTTCCAAATGTTGGTGGCGATGTCCGTCTAGGCCTCTACAAAAAAAAAATATATAAATATATATATGTGTGTATCAAACTAGTATTGAAATATTATTTTCAACATGCGTTATAAAAGCAACATCCCCGCTGGTACAAAAATAAATAAAAACAAATGGTTGCTACAAATCTTTGTGAGTACATTGATGTCTAGCAAAGCATGACTGATGCTGGGCTAGTTAACTAAGGTGAGGCAGCCCCGACCATTTCTTTATGGATTTATTTATTTATTTGAAGTTTGGTAACTGAGTAAATGAACTGGTCAATTGACCCTTTTCAGCTGGGTCCTATGCTCCAGAGGAGCAAAGTGCATACAGTAAAGGAATCAGAAGCAAACGTGCAACTATGTCCGGTATCACGTGGTAACACGTGTATATCAAAAGTAAATTTACATAGAAAAGGGGTAACAAGAAACAACAATATTTCAAACAATATTGAAATATGTATAATATTTAAGTATTTACAGGGTGGAGTTCTCTTAGCAGAGTGATACCTGTGTGTAATACTTGTAAATATTATAGTAACAGTAAGTTTACAAGCCTGCTGCAACTTATCCAGTGTTACAGAAGCAATTACAGTCAGTTTCTTCTAGGAGATGTTTTTTCACTTTAGCCTTAAAGCCATCCAGTGTTATTTGAGCACACATTTCACAATCCATATCTCATAAACCCTGAAAGCTGTTGTGTGAGAGATTATGTTTATACTCTGAGGTCTGGTTCATTGTCTTTTTATGTATACCTGGAGCATTAGGGTTGTGAGCATCCCCACCCCATTTGATATCTTTGCTGTTCATATCCCCCAAGAAATCTCTGCAAATTCCTAAAGGTGATGTACAAGCAATATGTTTTTTTTTCTGTTTGCTTGGTAATAAACTGGGTGAGGATTTAAGCTCCTAAACAGCATTCAACAGGACAGTGTGCCCATTCTGTTACTGAAAGTCTTGCTTCTCATAGGAGATAGAATATCAAAACAACTGAAAGTCTCTGTACTACTCTGTGTTAGGCTAATTTAAGGGCATCAGCTGAATGTCCATGCAGTCACTGTCATGCAAGGCACCTTCATTGTGTAAATCTAACTTCAGCTTTTAGAAGCAGATTTTGCAGAATACTAAAGTGCAGCATACATTTAAAGATACTACAGTCAGACAGAAGTAGCCAGTGGACTGAGTGAAAAACTCTGTATAGGTCATGAATTTGCATGCCTAGAACATAGGCCATAAATGGTAACATTTTGCCATTTCCCCATAAAATTCAGGAACCTTGTATAATTCTTCAGATCATGGTTAAATAGTGAGAACCTGCCTGAAATATAATACATGACCCCCAGATGTATAGTAATTTACAAAAGCCAAACTAAAAACATTAACAGAATGATGGAGAACTGTGCCTTATACTCTGCAAGTTATGATTCTCATAACAAGAGTCCTGTACTGATGGTGAAAGGAACACTTCCTTCATTGTAATGTGCCCTCCATATCCTGATAGATAGCCTTCCTTCCCAGTTCACACCTCAGTGACTTCACAACTGCCCACTTGTTAACCAGCCAGTGAACAAAGTTTAAAAGTGTGTAGTACTTAGCTGCTAGTTGAGGTGCTATCGGGGAGTGATGCAGAGACAGAGAGTGAGAAAGAGTGCCTTCATTAACCAGATAAAAATAACTAGTCTAATACTGGTACAGAGGGACCCATGGTACCACAAATGGCAATTCAGCTGGCTGTACTTCCCCTGACGTTACCTTGATTACAGTTAAACTCCTTGGCATCTTGTTAAAAATTTAGGGCCAGCAATAAACTTTCACTGCTGCAGAATGTGATGACATCTGTAGAACATCTGTAGAACTGTGCCTTTATCGTATGGTATTACCCCATGAAACTGTGAACATGGCATCATGGTGACAGAAAGCAGATGCTGATTCTTAAGGTTCTCATTAATGCCAGGTGTTAGTGAAGTCTCACCTCTCTGAACATATTAATACGTGTATATATCTTTTAGTGAAACAGTTGTTTGAGATCTCTGGTGCATGTAATTTGGAAAAAAAATAACATTCTCTCTAAGCGAGAACACATCTAAATGTATTTTTAAGTTTTACAAGTTTACCACAAAGTGTATAACAACCCATTTTGTTTGCATATGTGTATACTGCTATTTGCATATATGTCTGCTGAGATATTTGCAGTACATCAACAGAAAATCAATGTATTGTTTTAATCCTTTGAGAAAGCATCGGCTCCATGAGTATTGTGCAATTTTTTATGATCGACTCTTATAAACTTGTAAGGCTGGACTTCATGCAGCATAGGTGTAATTACTTCCTTTCCTATTCAGGATACAAATTTGCTATGAAACAGTTTAAAAACTTAATAATGGATATAAGTATGTCATTCACTGCAGAATCTTACTGGAGGTTTAATGCCATTTAATAAAAAGTAATAATATTAATAAAGTCACTAACTTAAAGCATCATTGACATACAGCCGACAAGAGTGAATCAGATTTAAGGCACTTTTGTCTCGGTGTTTGGCAAGGTTGATGGGGGGTATTCTAAATATTGAACTCGCTTTTACCTAAACTTAAAACTTGGAGGGTAGCCATGAGAAGTAGGCCTTTTATTTTCTGGCAACAACATGGTGTTACAGCACATATCCTTCAATGACACACCCTTCTTTTTTAACACACAATTGTCACTGATGATTGCTTTGGCAGGCCAGCAAAGCTGTTTGAAAAATATCTGTAGTCTGGTAACCTTATTTTCTTCTGACCTTGAATATGCATATGTTGGTTGTTAAAAAAAAAAATAAACATTACATTATCTGTTTTATTAATTGAAACCATTACATCGAAGTACACGTTTTCCTAGCTGATGGGAGATTTTTAGCCTGCTTAAGTATTTTACCTAGTGTCTCACTTACAGTGCTGAAAGTGAAGGGAGTAGCAGTTTATTCGTTTACTATTTTACTGACTACTTGATTGCTTGTACTGAGCTCACTGTAGTTGTCACATTGGTAGTTACTTCCTCTAAGATTTATACAACAGCAGTGAATGTTTAGATTAAACATTACATTAGGACAATGCAATTCCCTGTAGGGATGACAGACTACGTGGACATAATTTATGCTGGTTAACAACTATAATATATGTATACTTTATACAGCAAATTAACACATCAGCAGCTGAAAAAACAATATACCAAAATGACCTGCATGTGTGAAACGTATTACTGTGGTATGAGCTGTATTACTGTGTATTTTATAATGTTTATTTGTACACTTGCCTAATATGTGGTGTAGCTTGTATGTTAAACATGCTTCCTACATGTGTGAGATTTGAAGTTAAGTATTTCAGTTATTTTTATGAGCTATGAACTTTTTCTCCTTGGATCCTACTCTGAAAATAGGCTCAGGTCAGCATGGATAATCCATATAATAAAATTATAAATAAACAAATATACCAACAAGTATGTTAAAGTGGGATAGGGGGTGTAACCAGTTCCATCCATTGAGTGGGTTTTGGCACCTCTCCATACCTCTTAACTGTCCAGATTTTTGCAGAATGTCCAGATTTGTAGCTCTTATTTTTGGTCTGTTCCTCGTAAAAAAAATGTTGGGGGGGGGGGGGTTGGCAAACCACTGAGGAGTGAAGTCACAAAATAATAACAGTATTTTGAGTTTCAGACTTCATATCCTTTAGGAAATGTATGCTAACACAAAACCTGTCATTCTAGCAACTTTCTAAGTTTATAAGAGCAGTATTTATATTCTGATCCTATTTTGGGGCCTTTGTCCAGATATCTTGGCTAAGAGGTTGAGAGGTATGCACCTCCCTATACTTGTTTCCAGGTGTATCACTTCAGGAAACCCTTTAAATGCAGAGTCAGTGACTAGGTGCTACAGACATTTGTTATGAGGGTAAACTGCAAAACTGCTGAAAGCTGTAGTTTCCACTTTGAAGTTTTCCAGAAAGAATTGAAAGTGAAGTGCCCATATGTATGCGAGCTACATAATGAGTCAAAAAGCTTGTAAGTTGGTATAATAGGCCTGAACGTATATCTCAGCCATCAAGATTTTCACAGAATGTCCAGATTTTTGTCTCATATTTTTGGTCCACTGCTTAGAACATTTTGGTTTTCTGGCAAATCATTGGCAGATCATTGAGAGTGGAAGTCAGAAAATAATGACAGGCATTGTAGTTTTCCAACTTTCTACCCTTCAGAACAACCTCGCTATTGGAAAATCTGTTATTCTATCAACTTTCTCAGTTTCTAAGAAGAATATTTAAAATGTGTCCCTGTTTCTGGGTCTTTATCTCCTCATTAGTTATGCCTTTGTCAGATTTCTTGCTGTGAGAGGTTGAGCGGTATGGTTGAGAGTTTGCAGACAATGACACCACTGAGGTAGTCCCTAGCTGACACACTACCATTTTCATTAGGGGGTCATCTTACTCTGTTTTGGCAGTAGTGTTATGTGGGATTCAATATTTCTTAGGGTCACTTTTCAGAAAGATAGTGAGATGTAGATCACTGTAATACTGTAATGAAACTAGCAGAATTTATGCAGTGAGAGGTTCTGCCACAGTCTGCAGGGCTAGGAACACAGTCTTCAGCCAAGGGAACGCTAGCGATGTGGAGATGCTTCTGCAGTGGTTTCCAAATGTCCTTAGGCTACAGGAAACCACAAAGTAGGCTTCACATACCTCCAATATCATGGTCAAATTTAAGAACCACATCAGAGAAAAGGGAAGAAAGAAAAAAGAAGGAAAACTCTTCTGTAGGAGATAGGCCAAGACACACCAGTCCAAGGAAATATTTCAAAGACTGAAGACACAGAAAAGATGTGAGAGAGAATGATTTCAGTAAATACTGGCAATGAATGGCTCACTGCAGAACCCACATAAGTTAATGGGCTGAGGTGACTGTGAACACTGTGATTGTTATGTTTCCTGGAAAGCACAAGAGAAGATGGGCTCAGATGTGAGGTTCTAATTTGATTGCCTGAATTCCTTTACTCTCTTTAAAGGGAGGAAGTATGGTTCTAGCCAATGTCTAGAACTACACATAAAATGAATGTATTGCACTAGAATCCGGGGCAGGGGGTTATGTCTCAAATGATGATGCCCAAAGCAGCTGCAGCCAGGGCTATACCCACAGTACAACTGAATGAGCAGCCCAACTGTTAATTACATGCTATATATATATTAAATTAGAGGGAACCATGTGTTGTGAGATGCTGTCAGCACTAGCTGCTTCTTGCATTCTAATTTAAACTGATCACTGATCATGGATGCTTCCTGTGTAACATGATCATGGATGCTTCCTGTGTAACATGATCATAGATACTTCCTGTGTAACAAGTTCTTTGCTATCAGTGCTCTAGTCATCAACATGAGCTCATTAAATGGACACCTCAGTATACATTTCTCACTTAAGACCAGGTTTGCCTTGTTTGCCTGTAAATTATCATGGCAATCCTTCACTTATCATCACTAGCACACAGCATTTGGAAAATAAAACCTTTTAATGACTTCCTGCAATCCTTCATTTTAGAAATGTCATGTTTTTCCTAGGGAAGGCCTTTCTGGAACCTGCACTTGTGGAGTGGTCAGCCTCTAATTACCACACTGATACTGATGACACGTCTTTGTTTTGTTAGACTTCTGTGGCAGAGGTGTAAAAACATGACCTCTTTATAAGAAATGATTGGTAAACACTAGAAATGAATCACACAAAATATCCCAAAATTAATCAAGTCCAACAAATACGAGTGGTGAACTTTCCAAATTGTCTATTTTCATGATGACTGGAAATCTTGTCTGGACTGATACAAAGAAGGAAATCAGAGATAAAATGTACAGTATGACACATCAGGCAACTCCATGTCAAACATTTTAGAAACAACAAGGTCCAATATCTTGGTGACTCCCAAGTTCAAGAATGATGACCTTAGGTAACATCAGGTCATATATTTTAGTGAGCATTAGGAAAAAAGTCTCAGTGAGTCCACGATCTAACATCTTAATGACTGCAGTCAACTTCAGGTCAGGTGTATTAGTGAATCCTAGGTCAAGACATCCTCCCATTACTCAGGATTATGATTATTATCCCACTATCCATTACTGATGGATTTATTGCACATCAGCAAGTCAAATAGCAGCAGAAATACTTGGTCTAGGGATCCAAACCTCTTCTGCAACATCAACAGAACAGTTTAGAGGGACAGGTATATCTCACAGAGGATACAGCTGCTATGGAACAGACTCCCCAGCCACATAAAGCAAAGTTTGTCCATGTCCATATTCAAGCACAACTTAGCTTTATGAATGGGAAACAAAATTTACCCCAGGACTGTCACCTGTACTACTAATGGACAGAGGCAGCTCCTAAATGCTTTATCCCATGCATGGGTCTTCTCAAATTATCTATGGTATGATCCCAGTTATTTTCATTAGGGGTAATATATAATTATCGACCATGGGATGGGTAAGGCCATTCAATAACCAAATGAGATAGGTTGTTTCAAGCACAAGAAGGGAAACTGGCTAGGATTAAAATGGCTGGCAAGGCATCTAGCCTAGTTCTTACCAATGAAGCTATAAGAATCTCATTGGTCATAAGATCAAGTCTACTAGTGAGTCATAGGTCAAGTGTTTAAGAGATCCCAATGACAATGATCTTAGTGCACAGAATTAACTCTTTCTTGCCCATTATCTTAATAACCTAACAATATTTTAGCACATTATAAGTATACGTCTTGCTTCTCACATGTTTTAAGCAAGCAATAATGCCCAACAGGGTGTGCATTACTGTGTAAATAATGCCTTTCCAGGGGTGCTTCCACCACATACTCCTGGAAAGGCATTATTACGTTTAGAGAATGAGCTGTCTGTAAAATTGTTGTGTTTTACTGTAGTTTTTTTTATTACTATGTTATTTTTTTAAATATATTTTTAATGTAAAATATTTTCTCCACCTAATGTTTCAAACTTCAAACTTAGTGTAGTACATGTAAATAGTGTTAGAGGAAATATTTTGCATCCAAAATATAAAATTTTCAAAAAATGTCCATAATCCAGATGTTTACCCTAACTCCAACAATCTGTGTTTTTTTAGCAGTCATTGAAGATTAAAGTCACTAAGTAATGACACATATTTGAGTTTCAGACTTTATTTCATTCAGAAAATGGTTGTTATTCAAGCAACTTTTGATTTTATAAGAGTAATATTTAAAACCAGTTCCTAGTTTTTGAGCCTTTGTTCCCACTTTATTTTAGGCATTATTCAGAAGAGGGCGAGAGGTATGCAAACCTCTTAACTGCTTCTGCTCTGCTCAGTCAATTGATGTCTCTTTCTCTCTCTCTTACACACACGAAAACACTTATAAACACATGCATGTACACACATGTGCTCTCTTTCTTTCTTATGTTTTTTTTTTATTTTTACACTTGATAAACAGCAAAACTGCTGCTTAGCAAATGTAAAATAATGGCTCGATCATTCTCACTGTCACTTTCATCCATGCATACACTCACACACAGAGGCATACACACACACACACACACACACACACACACACACACACACACACACACACACACACACACACACACACACACACGCACACGCACACACACGCACACACATACACACACACACACACACACACACACACACACACACACACACACACACACACACACACACACACACACACACACACACACACACACACATACACGTTTCTATTTTTTTTTTTTTAGTTTACACTTACAGTAAAAGCGCTGCTTAGTGAGCATAAAGTAATGGCGGCCATTAGCTTTGCTTCAGTCCGAGCTCCACAGCAGCTTATTATGCTGCCATGGAGTGGCGGACATGTTTTTCAGCAGTCATTACCTGTACATTAACACCCTCCTGATGAACATTCATTCTCCGATCAGAGTGGCGATGTACAGGTTCCCCACTCTCTAATATACCCTATCCACCAAACATTTATTGTTTTTTATACCACTTGGGTTGTGTTTCAATATACCTTATTGACTTGCTGACTCACTTTTGATTATAAACTTTTTAGCTGCATTATTGAACTACTGCATTTTGGTTCATCTACATCTTGCCTTATAGGTGCATATGTATTCATGTGTTGGGCAATACTGTATTGCAAAGGCCTAAGGCAGTATTTTTGTTCAGAATATTATAAACATGAGTCTAGTCTATGGAGGTTGCCTTTTATCCATTGTTTCACTTGTTAATTTGCGATATTTTATGCACTTGAACAGCATATAAACAAGTACTGTAGTGTCATCTGATAAATGCTATAGATGGTCACTGAAATGCTTGGCCACTGTATCAAAGACCATTATGTTATCTGGAGTCTGTGTTGCTATCCAGTCTGCTATGCATTCTATGCACTTATCTTGTCATCAGTCATGAGGTTACTTAATCTATATGATTGTACGGTGAAGTAACGTTTTGCATACTGTAAAATTTGTTTCAGGATCCTCTGTTATTGAATATAATCTGGCAGGAGGGAAATTATTAAGGCTATGAGATGTTGGTGAGCTACTTCCTGTGATCTGGCATTTAATTCCTTTAGTCTTTCTTTGCCTCCAATGTGATTCTGAGCAAGTCACTTAACCAGACAGTACCGCGGTGGTGCAGTGGTGGCGTTGTTGCCTCACAGCAAGAGGTTCTCCCATTCAATTCTCGGCTGGAGTGCGGGGAGTGCCTTCTGTGTGGAGTCTGCATGTCCTCCCCACAGTTGGGTGGCATTCGAAAGACATGTGTAAATGGGCATGCCTTCGTTGAAGGTTGGACGTCGAGCTGGCACCTCGGCGTTCGTGAAAATATACTGCCAATCATTAGCGGACAGGAGTTCCACTGTGGTGACCCCTAACTGAGAAAAGCCGAAAGACAAACAACAACAACAACTGTGGGGAAACTGAGAACTTGGACTAGGCTCGGCAATGGTCTCCTGGAGTTCATACCTGGTGTGTAGCTATCAACCTATAATGTGAAGGTCCTGTAACAGTGTTCTTCAACATATGAAAAAAGTATAATTGAGTGTTTTTTTTCTGACTGCAGAAAAATGCATCCTATGTTAATATTTTGCACCACAGATATGAACAGTAGTAATCAATGCACAATATCTCAGGCATGATATGAGATTGCATGGATCTCCGACATCCACATAGCACCCTGGTTCGGTTTGTGTCTCACAAGGCTCATTTGTTGGCCTACTTCTCTTTACCATCTTCCTCAATAGTATGGCATTCTACACAGGTAATACTGAACACACCCAGTTTGTGATAACCAACAGTTGCCATTTCTGGTTCTACTCCTCACTTCTTCAGTACTTGCTTGTTGTTACCCTTTCACACAATCAGCACATAGCTAATTTGCACAGATCTGCTCCTAAATGCCTCAAAGACAAAAAAAAAAAGAATGATTTCTATCCTATACTTCCCTCCACAACCATCCAGTGCTAAGCTGACCTTGACACTGTACATTTCTTGTCAGGTAACCCTCTCCATATCACCTTATTCAATCTCATCCCAGTTGGAAAAGTTGAAACAACTGTGATTCTTGGCATCACCCTCAGTAATCAATTTAATGTCAGTTCTCATGCACACGATACAACTACAAAAATATCCTCATTATGAGCAAACTGCACAAGGCTATGTCTTTCTTAACAACCAAAACTAGGGTCTCTACAGCTAGATGCTACATCTTACCCTGTGCCATTTGCCCCTGCTATGTCTTTAATAAATTAGCCTCACTACTTCATTGCAAACCTCAACAAGTATACAATAGAATTACTCATTTTTCATCAAAATGTTTGCACCCACTACCTTTCCGTCATTGTCTTTCTCTCTGTTTCTGTGTCTGCATGAGTTCATTCGGCTTAACTATAACTACTACCTCATTTCTAGACATATATGCTTGTCTCTCAAACACATCTCAAACTGACTCTCAGACTGTCTAAGGTTATTAATTGGAGGGCTTCTCTATGAAACATTAGACAGTCCACTCACTGCTTAGTCTGTATTCCCATGATCTTCTGTAAAATCATTCACTCACTTGTTTTCTACCTCCATTAGTAAAAATTGGAATAAGCCTTCTCCTGACATAAGAACCACCATAGAAAAATTAACATTTAACTCATTACATCTGAGTGGTGCCTCCAGGTGCATCTGCAGTTAATTCCTACTGACGCCTCTAGGGATCAAATATTGTTTGTTCATATTTGCATCAATAATCCCAAATCCATGCTATGTACAAGGTTTTAAAAGATTTTGTCTTAAAGCTTACACAATGGCAAACTCAATTGCATTAATATTTGACCTCTGTCTAGTGCAGGTAAAGAGATATTAACTGTTGTTTTTATGATATTAGTTTATATAAATATAGTTTTCACATTTTTCTAAATATCTCAACAACCAAGTAACACAGGCAGAATTCCTTAGCCTCATATGGAAGCTCTCAGCTAGATGAATTAAATGCTGCTGACAGTATGTGTGTAACTTGAGTGGTTGCTGAGATATTGTAAATTGTTTACAAAATATTACAAACATAATAGTTACTGTGTTTACTATGACTTATAAAATTCAGTTTAAGACCAAGAACCTAAAAATACTACCACTACAACATAGTTTGTGCTGAAGGGTTTGCCATTTATACTTCTCTCATAACCCCTATGGTTCCACAGATATGAACATTTGTTTGAAATGAGAGTACATAATTTGATTCTGTCAAAAGGCTTAGGCTCCACCCATTGGAAGTTACAGTGCAAACTTCCTGAGCTCCAGTGGAGTGAATGAATTAAATCCGTTGTTGCCTGCCACCTCAGTACAATTTGTATATACAACTGTGACATCACCTGAGGGTTTCATTCCCTCACATAGCTACCTGCATATAACCCTTGCCAGAGCAATATCTATGTCAAGGCAAAGAAGGTTGCTGCACTGGGCATGAGCTCTTGGAGGAGATGGGATCAGCCACTGATGGTTGCACCAGAGTGCAATACTGGCATTGCTGTATTTGTGGTTATAGCAGAAGGACTCAGTATGTGGTGGTTTAACTGCAGCAAGCTGATTTTAACATTTGTAGCAAGCAGATAGCTACACTTTCAGAGAAGAAGAGCTCCTGTTTTAGTCTTCATCTTTCTGAACACTTTGTTTTCCCTTCAGGGGTGCTACTCTGTCGAACTGGACATGGTGCCAGATGAGCTAACTATGGTTCTGAGCCTTGTTATGTAGCTCTCCTTTTGTGCAGTCTTAGATTTATCCACTGATGTAAGCTATAATGAGTCCTTTTCACTTACTTTTAATTTGGATCAATATTTCATTTAGAAAATGTATGTAATTTAGCATGTATGGGTGTATAATATTTATGTAGCTTACTTTTTCTTGTTGCTGTTTAATTGTTTATTGTCTTGCAGTTGTTTTCCTGGGACTTCCACTATTAAAAATTGGGCCTCCCAGTTAAGCAATTCCCAGTTAATAAATGTAAGTAAATAAATAAATCAAAATGTGGTACTTTGCTGAAAAAGTCTTGTGAGGGTTATATGGAAGTATATTTCACAGTATCCTGGCATTACTTTAGTGTTACAGCTTAAACATGTCTGAATAACGTAATTTTACTCTGGGTCACATATTAGGCATCCATGGACAAGAAATATGGTACAAATGAATTAGGAGGCACAAAACACTCTATCTGCACCTAAAATGCTCAAAATAGTAACATGAAAGGGCTGTAATGCCAACTATCACAAATGCATTAGACCACTGCATTGGACTATATCTTCATGTCCTATGTAAATGCAATACTGCATCTTTGTTTTAACACCAAACAGTAATTAAACATCATACAGTGGGTATATTATCTCCTCAACTCCTCTCCTTCTGGGTTCCCATCTGCTGCATTTATCATTGCAGAAAGGCTTCCTATAAGTAAACCATACAATTATAAAGTAAAAATTAGGAATAACAGCACTCTGTTAAAAAACAACTGTCAGAGAGCTAGAATCAAACTAATTTCACAGTTATTTTAACTGTACTTTCCTTTTTTTATGTTCTTACACCTTCTTGTGATGTCCTTGAACATGTGACCCTCCTGTTCAGATGGGAAAAGAAATGGGATCCCAAGGACTTATTCCCTTAACCCTAGCACAAGAATATTAGATGTGGGCCCAAGATGAATGCTGTATTCCTTGATTATGGTACCCAAGATTTCAAGAACCACATAAGACGACACAGAAAGATGTGCCCAAGTGTTCAGCCATTCCAGGTAGCCCTCTGATTCATGGATATGACAAATACTTGCATATATGCTGTTTATCAGTCCATGGTTTGATCAGTGGAATTAAGTTATAAACATTGCTGTAAATGAAAGAAGAATGCACAGATGTTATTGATGCGACTGGTGTATTGTAGTAGCACAAAACTGTAAGTGAAAAGAGTCAATTAATTGTTTGGGATTGAAGATTATGTGGAGTCTGCATGTCCTCCCCACAGTTGGGTGGGCATTCGAAAGACATGAGTAAATGGGCGTGCCTTCGTTGAAGGTTGACTGTTGAGCTGGCACCACGGCGTTCGTGAAAATCTACTGCCAATCATTAGCAGACCGGAGTTCCGCTGTGGTGACCCCTAACCGTGAAAAGCCGAAAGACAACAACATACTTAACCTCATGTTAAACAGTAACATTTTATCATAAATGTGCAACCCTTCAGAACCAGCTGTGCAGCTGTAAAAACTTTTTGATTTAATATCACTATGTATCTGTGCATTTGTTAGTAACAAAATAAACTGGAGGCAAGGAGACAACTGACTTTTTCTTTTTTTTTTTTTTTTCTATAACAATAAAGCAATTTGTTTATTTTTTTCTTTTCTAAAAAGCACAGTAAAGACCTCACCAAAGTATGCATTTAATTGCTCTGGCCTCCACTGTAGTTGCATATTTGAAGTCTTTTGGGTGTGTGGGTGGAGTTAGCAGTGTTCTTTGAAGTGATGCATAATATTAGCCAACATTAATTATCAATGAAATGTGTATTTCAGGATATATTGCAATGCCTGTTTTGAAACTTGCAGATGTAGAATACTTTACTTGAGGGAGTTAACAGCTGGGTACTTTAAAGCGTCTTCAGGTTTCATTTACACAGAAAAGAGGATGCTTTTTGGATGCAGAATGGACTCTAGGTAGTAATAGATTTTAGGGAAAGCTCTTTCACTGTTAATTGCATCTTGCTTTCTATAATGAAAAATTAATAATGACAGACTCCACAGGCCCATTACTTGTTAAATTTGTATGCAGATATTTTGAAAGCAGTCATTTTTCCATACTCAGGAGACAAAATGATACATCTTTATTGCATTCTGGAGGAGGAAACTTTTCTAATATTTCCTACCAACAAAAAATATTACAGATTAAGAGATAAAATATTGGCAGGAGCAGTGGCTGCTCTGGAATGGATGCGGCCTGTGAAGAAGTGACGCTCGGATGTAGTGCTGGAATTTTTTTCTTTTCTCTTTCTGTATATGCCATGCTCGTGGGATTCACTTACATTACGTTCTCAGAACCATTTCCTAGCTTTTGTCTCCTGCTTCATGAGTCAGCACTCACCCTTTTCTGGCTTAAACAGTCTAAGAACAGCTCCCTGAAAGCTTGTGAGAGGCCTTTTTCTCTTCTGTTTTGAAGCACTTTTGCACAAGGAATAGCTACAGGTTTCACTGGTCGGGGATGAGTTAGCATTGTACTTATTCCACTCACACACCCAAAAGACTTTAAATATTTACATACCGTGGAGGTTAGAGAAATTAAATGCAGCTGGAAGGTCTCATTTTAATGGTGATGGCCCCAGGAAAGCAACTATAAGACAATACACAATAACTAACAAAAAGAAAACAATAAGTTATAAACATATAAAATAAATAAGACATTGTTTAGGCATAGAATTATATGTGCTACATTAAACACATTTTCTGAAGAAGGTATTGATACAAATTAGCAGCAAGTGAAAATGACTCATAAGTAGAGTGATTTAAATCACATTTCCATATATACACCCTCCATTTCTTTGGGTGTCAGTCTGTGGCTATGGTATACTAGCCTGCATTTCTTCGGGGTGTCAGTCTGTAACTATGGTGTATTGACCTTCTTTAAAAGCTCTTAAAGCTTAAAAGTAAATTAAAATGATAAATACAGCAAACATAGTTTATTTATATGACAAGCTGGATTCCATACTCAAATATTCTCTTATACTGTGATACTTAGAACTGTAAAAGAATGGGCCGTGAATTGAGCAGTCCCTCCTCCACACAGATTCACTAGTCTCAGAATGTATAGGTGCTTTATGATAGGATACTTTGTGTCTGAGAGTATGCATATGTTATAACTCTGCAGCAATGAAAACATAAAAAAGAAATATGGTACAAATGACAGTATCCACAGCTGCAGTGCAGTGCAAGAGAATGCCACATGCCTCAGTTGTTATAACTTTAAATCCACAGCTAAAACTGAATATTTATTTATGTATGTATTTATTTACATTTGATTTGATTACTGTGAAAGTCTGACTGGGTAGGAGCCCATTTTCAGTGGAGGACCAAAGAAGATAAGCTCCAAAGTATTACAAAATATTTTAAGAACAATAATTTTATAATCGTCACAAATAATAAAAAAAATATCTGCAGTTTAAATAATTATATCAATTATCAAATTAGACATAATATAAACAAAAGCGTAGCTGGTTCTATAAGCACTCAGGGGCAGTATTGTGAAACAGCCCCCCCCCCCCACCACACTCCCTGTGCACTTCATTGTAATAAGCCAATCGATAAATTGTGAGTGATTGGCTTATTACAGTTAGATTTGCCCTCCAGGTTTTCCATTGAAAAATGGATATTCCTTTTACTGGCACACCAGCCAGGTGGCCAGATGCATGACATACCCCCCCCTCCCTCCTGCCCCCTTTAAAAGCCAATATTCCATTAATGAAAGATCAAAATCGGCTAGTTGTACCCCCCCCCCCCCAACACTTTCCACCTGGAGCAATTCCCACCCTAGCTATGCTACTGAATATGAAAACATTGGTTAAAAGTAGACACAAGTTATATGACAATGATTTAATATTTAGAGAAATTTTAGCCAGTTTCTAAAGAAATTATAGATAAGGTAGTACAATACAAACAGGAATTACAATAGGAAGTAAAAGAAAAGCAGGCTTGTGGTATATTTAGAGAGAAAGTCAGGGGAGATAAGTTGATAGAAGTACGGAAGTGAGTGAAGAAGGGAGAGTAAGGAGGTGTAAGGTGTGACTAGCTACTTGTTCACATTTAGGGATATCGTTTATCCTGGTGTTGAGCAAGAATAGTGACAGCGTTTTGCTAGGAAGTCTTTCAGAGTGGTTTTGAAGGATGGGAGGGAGGGCACTGACCCGATGGATGCAGGTAAGGAGTTCCAGATATTAACAACATGCTATGAGTACAGACAATATAGATTTGTGGACACACAGGAGTTTTTGGTCACTGGATCATAATGACCAGCTGGGAACATAGTTGTGTAGAATGACATTTGGTGCTGGACAAGCAGATGGATGCTGGATAATTTTATAGGTGGTAAGAAACTGTATACACGTTAGTTGATTGGGTACTTCTAACCAGGTTAGGCTTTTAGTACTGTACAGCGGTGGGTTCTGAAGGGGGTATTTGCTGCAAATTTACCAATTTTGTTATATCATTGTTCAAGTTTTGATTTTTGTGATGGCAGGAGGTAAGGACCAGAATGCCATAAAGAAGTTTGGGGAGGAGATAAGTAGTGGCAAATTTAGTTTTAGTTGTGCTAGTGAGAAAGTTTTTGGTTCTGAAAAGCATCCCTAGGTTTTGATGTGTTTTTCCTTATACAAATGTGTATGGGAAGATCATCATCCCTAATAATTTGCTATGAGAAGTGACATCAATGCTTGTATAATTGAGAGAGGACTTTAAATTTTGTTTTTTTTTCAAAAAGTAGTAATGTTTTTTAAGGATTGAGCATGAGTTGTGAATTACAAAGTCGTGTTCCAGTGACTGTTAATGCTTCCTGAGTAATTTTTTGGAGGTTTGCCATGTTGTCAGATGTGCAATTGAGTGTGGAGTACTGTATTAGGGAGACCTGTTGTGTGGATGTGTGGAGGGTACTGATGAGAATGCTAAAGAGGAACGGAAATAGGATAGAGCCTTGTGGTACACCAGTGGTGACTGGGAGGTAGGGAGAGATGGTGGAGTGCTATTTTGCTGACTAATACCTATTGAATAGGTAGCTTTTGAACAATAGAAAGGTGGGCTGCGACTGGCCTAGTGAGGACATTTGAAGAAGAAGTTTGGTGTGACAAACTGTGTCGAAGGCTTTAGACAAGTCTAGAAATAAGGAGAAGACTAGTTTGCTAGTTTGCTATTACCTCTAGCTTTAGTAACTGTATCTATATAGGTTAGAATTTCAGTGCTAGTACTATGGGAAGGACGGAAGCCATGTTGTGTTGGGGATAGGATTTCTTCCTACAGGGGACAGTATAGCAATTGTTTCTGAATACATTTTGTTAAGTATTTTGGAGAGTGTGGATAAGATTGCTACAGGTCTAAAATCAGTAATGTCTGTTGAATTTTTTTCCTTTGTGTAGAGGGATAATGTGTGATTGTTTACAGACAGAGGGGGGCATAGAATTCCTGGAGTGAGCTATTTTATAAGGACTGAGACAGGATAGACAATGCTATCAGCTGTTATTTTAAGTTACCTGCTTACGGTAATATTAGCTGAAGTTGAGCATTGTTTGAGTTTATTTAAGAGTAGTTTTATATAGCATGTGGGCATAGGTTTGAAGGTGAAAAGTGGATGTGTTGATATGTGGCTGTTGGGCAGGGCTGGGATTAAATGTTGGGGAATCCTTGGTTATGGAAGCTATATAAAAGCAAATAATTGCCCATGAGTCGAAATGGGATTTTATGGAAGTAGATTACCAGGCCTTTCTTCTACACAGATACTACTGCTTCCCAGTTGTTCCCCAGATGGGTTTCAAACCTAGATCTACCAGTTGATAATTCTATGCTTTTAACCACTGTACTATCAGGCTGAGGAGAAGGACAGTATGCCATATATGAAGTAAGAGTTGAGTTTTATTGCAGTTTGAGTGGTAAATTATTGTGAAGGGGTTAGGTTTGAATTTTTTTGCTTGGATATTAGATTTCTTTCACGACTGACCAGAATTTTTCAGGCATGTGTTTACTGTTGTTCTGAATGTTGTTATAGCATAGATTTTTTTGTCTTCATTTATTTATATTTTAGTATAGTTGCAGAGCATTCTGAAAATTTCAAGATATTGTGCTGCTTTGAATATGAAAACACTGGCAGGAAGAATCCCAAAAATCACCAGGCACGAGATGCTTTGTAGAGATATGTAGTTTAATAATAAATAAAACCAAAAGAAGTAAAATCCGTGAGCACTTTCGTTAAAACAATGTTAACTTCATCAGACAAAAGTTAATATGCATAACTACCATTTAAGTACATTAGATCAATCTGATTGGACACAGAGAACCAGCTGAAGTGTTACTAAAAAACTTGAAATGTAGTTAACCCTTTAGTGACTGTTATTACAACCTAAAACATTTGAGCTTTTTTAAAATAAAAACATATGTACAAACATATAATTCTCTGTCTACAAGAGAAAGTAAAGGTAAAACAAAACAATTGAAAGACCTAATGTTAGTATCCTAAAGGTCAGACCTTTACTTCTCTATCTGTAGTGGAGATGCTGTTGGAAATTAGAAGAGCCAGATAGGAAGCTTTTTGAACTAGTGTGAAGACATACTGCTCAAACAATAAGGAATTGTCCACAACAGTTTCTATATCCCTTACAACAGTGTCTGATTGAAGAGCTGTGCACCAGTATGTGAAAATGTTTTGGATGGCAAAATTAGCTAAATTATATTTTTTCACACTTAAGGTGAGACCTTTTTCCTTGCAACTATTGGCAACATGGTCTAATCCATTTTTGAGGTGATTCTGTGTCAGTTGGAGATTGAGTAACATATACCAGTTTACACTTATCTACAAACTTAGATAACCACAGGCCAGGAGAGTTGGCCTGAAGGCCTGATAAATAGATACCAGATAGCAGAGGGCCCAACACTGAGCCCTGTAGTATACTATTAGTAACTTTTTTGCTTTCAGAAGAGGCATCTGATGACAACAAACCATATAGGTTCTGTCAGACAATCAGTTAGTCGTTCACTGTACAGCATATAAGGATTTATGTTCAGATTTACAAGTTTGTTAATAATACCTGCATGGGGAATAGTGGCAAAGATAACCACAGGCCAGGAGGGTTGGCTGAAGGCCTGATAAATGTATACTATTAGTAACTTTTGTGCTTTCAGAAGAGGCATCTGATGACAACAAACCATATAGGTTCTGTCAGACAATCAGTTAGCTGTTCACTGTACAGCATATAAGGATTTATGTTCAGATTTACAAGTTTGTTAATAATACCTGCATGGGGAATAGTGTCAAAGGCCATGGCCAGGTCCAGATATGCTGCATGTACTGCATAACTGCATTCCATTACTTTGGTTACTTTTTCAAAGAAATTAATAATGTAAAGAGGCAGGACTTTCCTTTGATAAAGCCAAATTGCTGATGGTCCAAGGTTAAAAGATTTTTAATGTCCAGATTTATGATTGGCTAGACAGAGGGACCGAGCTAGGAAAGATGTGCAGCAGGTAAAGGTGATAAAGGATAATGAGGAAAACATACTCACAAGCGAGGAGAGTGTGTTGGGGAGATGGAAAGAGTACTTTTAGGGGTTGATGAATGAAGAGAATGAGTGGGAGAGAAGGTTGGATGATGTAGGGATAGTGAATCATGAAGTACAATGGATTAGCAAGGAGGAAGTAAGGATAACTATGAAGAGAATGAAGAATGGAAAGGATGTTGGCCCAGATGACATACCTGTGGAAGCATGGAGGTGTTTAGGTGAAATGGCAGTGGAGTTTTTAACCAGATTGTTTAATGAAATCTTATAAAGTGAGAGGATGCCTGAGGAATGGAGAAAGTGTTTTGGTACCGATTTTTAAGAATAAGGGTGATGTGCAGAGCTGTAGTAACTACAGTGGGATTAAATTGATCAGTCACAGCATTAAGTTATGGGAAAGAGTAGTGGAAGCTAGGTTAAGAAGGGACGTGATGATCAGTGATCAGCCGTATGGTTTCATGCTGGGAAAGAGCACTACAGATGCGATGTTTGCTCTGAGAGTGTTGATGGAGAAGTACAGAGAATGTCAGAAGGAGTTGCATTGTGTTTTTGTAGACTTAGAGAAAACATATGACAGAGTGCCTAGAGATGAGTTGTGGTATTGTATGAGGAAGTCAGGAGTGTCAGAGAAGTATGTAAGAGTGGTACAGGATATGTATGAGGGTAGTGTGACAGCAGTGAGGTCTGCAGTGGGAGTGACAGATGCGTTTAAGGTGGAGGTGGGGTTACATCAAGGATCAGCTCTGAGCCCTTCTTATTTGCAATGGTGATGGACAGGTTGACAGACGAGATCAAACAGGAGTCCCCGTGGACTATGATGTTTGTAGATGACATTGTGATCTCTAGTGAGAGTAGGGAACAGGTGGGGGAGACCCTGGAGAGATGGAGATATGCTCTAGAGAGAAGAGGAATGAAGGTCAGCAGGACTAAGACAGAATATATGTGTGTGAATGAGAGGGAGGATAGAGGAATGGTGAGGATGCAAGGAGTAGAGGTGGCAAAGGTGGATGAGATTAAATACTTGGGGTCAATAGTCAGAGTAACAGTGACTGTGGAAGAGAGGTGAGGAAGAGAGTATAGGCAGGATGGAGTGGGTGGAGAAGAGTGTCAGGAGTGATTTGTGACAGACAAGTACCTGTAAGAGTGAAAGGGAAGGTCTACAAGAGGGTAGTGAGACCAGCTATGTTATATGGGTTGGAGACAGTGGCATTGACAAAAAGGCAGGAGTTTGAGCTGGATGTGGCAGAGTTAAAGATGTTAAGATTTGCACTGGGTGTGACGAGGGTGGACAGGATTAGGAATAAGTATATTAGAGGGTCAGCCCAGGTTGGAAGGTTTGGAGACAAAGCCAGAGAGGCAAGATTACGTTGGTTTGGACATGTGCTGAGGAGGGATGCTGAGTATATTGTGAAAAAGATGCTAAGGATGAAGCTACCAGGTAACAGGAAAAGAGGAAGGCCTAAGATAAGGTTTATGGATGTGGTGAGAGAGGACATGCAGTTGGCTGGTGTGACAGAGCAAGATGCAGAGGACAGGAAGAAATGGAAACAGGTGATCCATTGTGGCGACCCCTAACGGGAACAGCCGAAAGAAGATGATGATTTATGAGGTCTGAGATAATATACTCCACAGGTTTACATATGAGGCTAGTGAGACTAATGGGACTGTAGTTACTAGGATCCCTAGTCGGGCCACCCTTGTATAACAGTATTACCCAAGCTTCAGGAATTTAACAATAGAGAGGTTAGTTTAAAGACATTAAATAGGGGTTCAAATAGGTCATATTTGGCACTGATAATCAGGCAATCTGTTATATTATCAGAAGCCCACTGATGAGGTGTTCTTAATGTTTGAGAGGAGTGAGTCCACTTGTTCCATAATAATAGAAGTTGGTGTCTGGGATTGTGGAATCTGTGGAATAACTCTAACTCTGGGTTTAGTACAATTTGCACTAAATTTGTCAGCTAGGATTTTAGCAGTTTCCTTTGGTAAGTGTGTGCAGTATTATTGTGGACTATGCCTAAGCATTATTGGGTATTAGTTCGCAATCTGACCCAGTTAAAGAAAGAATTGTAATTATTCTTAGTTTTAGTGACTGTTTTATGTTTATACTCAGCTTTGAGTGTCATAATGACACCCTTAGGCTCTTTACTAATTTGTTTGTGTGGTGTAAAGCAGATAGAACGATATCTCTTATATTTGTTGTGTTGTATGTATGCACTGTTGCCATTGTGCTGTATAATATTTATATGACAATGTTATGTAGCTGTGAGGTAAACATGTACCAGTGAGGTGTAACTGTGAGATACAAATATGCTATTGAAATGTATCTGTGAAATGTGTAGATACAATTCCTATGCAGCTATTAGATACATATATAACATCGTTTTAGAGGATTGTAGTGTAAATCACTGTCCCTTACACTGCATTATAACTGCATTCATAACTGAAGGTAGAACTATGAAAACATGTTTGATCTTAAAAACAATGGGTGAAAAACAATGTGAAAAGGAGCAACCCCCCCCCCCCCTTTGCAGCCCACAGTGTCAAATCTCTGATTCCCACACTCCTTACTAGGGAAATCTTCTCACTATAAGGTTGTAGAAACTTGGAGAAGGGATGATGTGAAATATGTTTCCACGTTTCTATATTTGATTGTAAATGTAGTGATGCTTTGCAGTTCATAAAGAAAGTGGATGAACCACTTTGTAACTGTGAGAGATACATGCAGCTGTAGTGCCAGTACAAATGCTCACCTGTTAACCAAGCAGCAGAAGCAAAACAGAGTAATGTATAACAAGCAGAATCAAAAGAGGTCCTTGTATGCCAAGAGATCTGCACTTTTATTCATTTATTATATCAAAAAATGATACTAGGATAAAGGTGGCAGTTGCTGCAGCCAAACACCAACAGTATGAAAATAGCATAATAATGTCATAAAAATGTCCTCATTCATTAACAATGCGAAGAACACTCTGACATATAAGCAAAAATTTACCAATCTAAGCTTGACCAACAAAGATTAAAAACAGAAAGAAAGCAGTCTCACCATTTAAAGAAATGCATTTAATAAGATCTGCGTATTTAGTGAAGGATAGCAAATATTAATAAAGTTAGTGGAAACACAGGCAAGAAAAGGCCAGCAAATATGCACTCAAAACAAGCACTGAACATAAAAGCAAGGTATTCATTCAGTAATGTGACAGTTAGCACAGCAAAAACAGTGGTGTTTATGAGCCAGTTGGAAAAAGTGGACAGTGAGCAATGTGAACAGCCAGCATCTTCAGAGGTTTGCAGTAATTGTGGCACTACCTTGTAGGGACTGTGATATCCAGCCTGTCTTCATATCGGATGGTTGTTGTTGTTTCATAGTTTCATAGTTTAGTACTAGGCTATCTGCCCTAGGGCATTTATAAGCCTAGCCATAGTGTATGTGGCTTTCGCCACCCCATGTAATGGTACAAAAGTATAGATTTAGTTTACTGTGCCTCTGTCTAGTAGTGACACAGAGATGACCCCCGGGGTAAACCTACGATCTCCCATCCACTCGTCAAGATTTCTCTTGAAGAGAGTCAGTGAGGGGCTCTGCCTAACATGAACTGGGATCCTGTTCCAGAGTGTGGGAAGCCTCTGAGTTATGAATCTGTCCCTCCAGCATGTCCTATTCATATTTGTGCTGAGGTTTAGATCTTTAGCTCTCGTGGTTCTGATGGATTTGGATTTTTGAGATGGAGCATGTCCATCAATTCCTGATTGGACATGGCCTTGTACGTCAGGCATAGATCACCTCTGAGTAGGCGGTATGCTACTGAATAGAGCTGGAGTTTCTTTAGTCAGGCAGCATATGACATATGTTGGAGACCCTTGATCCTCTTGGTGAGGTACTTTTGGGGTCTCTCCAGCTGCTGCAGTTGCCGGGTGAGGTACATACCAAATGGGGCATTGTACTCAATCATGGGCCTGATAAGGGAGGAGTATAGGGGTACAATGACCTCCTTTGATCTGGATGTGAATCCCTTCATGATAAGGTGGGCAAGATAGAAGGTCTTTCTAACCACTTTGGCAACGTGGGTGTCGAATGAGAGGTCACTGTCATCTTGGGTCCCCAGGTCTCTGATTACTTTTTCCGTACTCAATGGGTTACTGCCTATGTGATAATGTGTGGGTACTTTGTTTATCCCAAAGGGGATGACTATACATATTTTGGCATTTAGTTTAAGGCCATGACTTCGGCACCAGTTGTCCGTCTCAGTAAGGCCTTTCTGTAGGATGCATGTGTCAGCTGGTGTATCGACTATGGCGTCTAGTTTGCAATCATCTGCGAACTTTGTCAGCTACAACCCTCCCGTGTTTGCTTTCACATCTGAGAAATAAATGCCGAACAATAGGGGTCCCATGACAGAGCCCTGTGGGACACCACTTGTGACTGGCTTTGAGTCTGACATAGCTCCAGCGATTTTGACTTTATGGGTTCTGTCCTTTAGCCAGTTTGCAACCCATCTTGTGACATATGGGTTTACATTTAAGCTGTTGAGCTTGTCTATGATGCCTGAGTGGGGTATTGTGTCGAAGGCTTTAGCCAAGTCCAGGTAGGCTGTATGGATTGCTTTGCCCTCATCAATGGCTGTAGTGACTGTTTCAAAAAAGTCAACCAGGTTCAAAAGGCAGGATCTGCTCTTTACAAAGCTGAACTGGGTAGGATCAAGTGTCTGTAGGTCCCCAATGTCTCTGTTTATGAGTTCCATAATGACGCAACCCGGGATACCATCAGGTCCCATAGATGCTGTATTTTTAGCTTTTCTGAGAGCGGCTCTCACCTGGACATCTGAGATGACAGGGAGGTTACATTCAGCTGGGATAACTATTTCTTCTTTTGGGGGTGAGGGAGGGGAGAAGTTTGCACTGAACCTGTCTGCCAGTATGTTGGCAATATCTGTGGGTTCAGTGTATTTTTTGTCATTATGAACTAACTCTGAGCATATCTGAGGGTTTCTGCCCAGGTTTCTAACATAGCTGAAGAAGGCCTTATGGTTATCTTTAGTGTCCTTAGCGATTTTTCTCTCAAAGTTGGCCTTGGATGTTTTTATGAGTGAACGTAGTTTTTTGCTAGTGCTGGTCAGAGATGCCTTCCCTTTATGGGATTTTGCTCTGTCTTGCAGTAGCTTCCTTCTTTTGTTATACAGTTTGTTTATGGCTGGGGTCCACCAGACAGGATGCCTGCCCTTGGTGGAGAGGGTCTTGGTTTTATTTGGGATTGCATGATCCATGCAATCTTGGAGATGTCCGTAGAAAGCATTTGTGAAGGATTCAGCATTGCGGGATGTGGTTTCCTCTGGCCCAGGGGGCTTAAAGGATACCATCTCAGTCTTGAGAAGTGTAAAGTCGGCCTTTGAGAAGTTTCTCACTGTAGTCTTTTCTGCAGGGGGTGGAGGTGGGATATGAATATCCAGGGTGATTAGTTTGTGGTCAGATCTCACTAGTGAGGGGTATACATCCGGTGTGGAGCATTTTGTCCCCATGTTTGTGATGATCAGGTCTAGTATATTTTCTCCCCTTGTGGGAGAGGTGACTAGCTGTTCCATTGCATTCGAGTTAATGAATTCCAGGAACCTTTGGGCTAGGGTGTTAGGGCTAGAATAATGCACCCAGTCTATGTTAGGGTAGTTGAAGTCTCCCAATATGATGGTATTAGGTGAGACATTCATATCCTCCAATGTCTTCAGGAAGGCTGAATGGGGTTCCTGAGATTGGGAGGGTGGTCTATAACAAGCTACCAGTTGTATAGCAGTTTTGCCTACGGTTAGTAGCACCTGGATGGTCTCCGATGCTTCATGTGTTGCCACTAACCTGGAGGTGTGGGTGTCCTTGATGAATATGGACACTCCCCCTCCCTTTGTGGTTCGGCCCGAGTTCTGGGGCCGAAATGCATGATACGAGGTATAGCCTGGTAGAGTTGGGGTGCTCTCAGGAGCCTTGAACCAGGTTTCAGTTAATGCACAGACATCGATGCTCTCTATACTGAGGAGTGCTTCAAGAGCCTGCATCTTGAGATTTAGACTTCTGGCGTTAAGCAGCATTTGTCTTTCGGCTTTTCCTGGTAAGGGGTCGCCACAGCGGAACTCTGGTCCGCTAATGATTGGCAGTAGATTTTTTTACAAAATGCCGAGGTGCCAGCTTGACACCCAACCTTCAACGAAGGCATGCCCATTTACGCACGCATGTCTTTCGAACGCTACCCGACCATGGGGAGGACATGCAGACTACACACAGAAGGCACTCCCAAGCCCAGCCGAGAATCGAATGGGAGAACCTCTTGCTGTGAGGTAACAATGCTACCGCCGTACCACCGCGGCATCATATCGGATGGTACTTTACGAAATAACTCTAGTTGCTCTTTCAGCTTACAAATGAGGCCATGCTTTCCTTTCAGTCAAAGTTGTAATCTTCTTTACTAATAGTGCTCAGAATCCAGACATGGCTGAAGTTTGTTTTCTTTAGCAGTGCATGTTTTGGTTTAACATGCACACAAACTGTGTGTTACACCTTGGCAAAACTGTGCAGTCAATGCTCCAGGAGTAAGAGAAATGGTGTATAGTAGTCACTGACAGAAGACTTTCGTTATTTCCCAAGTGATCATTTTGGAAATACTTCTTTGTAAAATACTTTATTATGGATGTAATGTTTTGCATTATGTGTAAGTGCAAGCATTTTGCGAACCATGTGGTAGTTAGCTTTGCTCATGAGCTTTGCTCATGTGTTACTTGCACTCCTGCAGCACTTTATATTGCATTATGCAGTATTCAGCATTCAGTAGGCATATGCTGATTCTGTAGACGTGTGAAGAAAGAGATAGATCCCAGAATGCAGACAGGTCAAAATTATAGCTGCTTCCCAGTGCTTCCCCTCCCCATAGCTCTCAGTTACACCCCTCCCATTCAAGTGGAATGTACAGTAGTGGGTGTTCTCTCTTGGGTATGGATAACACTATAGTACTCTAACAGTAATTACAAGCCCCTCCTCAGGAATAATACATTTGGGGGTCAGCAAGGAGTCAGCTTTTAAACAATGCAGCTTCACAGATGGGAGGGGCCATTAGGAGAGGAGTAAATTACTCAATCCAGCTGTTAGCCCTGGTCACTTGAGAGAGGAGGATGACCTTTCCTGCACTTTAAGTGTCTATTTTAATGTAACTGATCATTAATTACATGTGTACCAAGATAATTACACAGCAGCTGTTCAGCAAATTCACGTAAATGGCCATCACATTGCAGCTATAGTGTAATGGTTAACAAGTACCATAGCACTGAGGTCTGCCAAGTGCAAATACGTATGAGGTATTCTCAGAAAGGTACCAGTACATTTGTGCCAAGCAGAGGTGACTGCATCTTTTCTTTGTCTCCATACAAGACATGTTATAAAGTCTTTAATTAAACATCCTTGGTAATGATAAAAAATAGCTCTGGCTACAATGATAAGGTGATGAGTGTATGACTGAAATTAAATGCACAAGAGAGTTTCCCAAGCTTCAACTAAGACATGACTAAATTAAAGAGATTTTTGTCTGATTCCAGAAGTCCATTAACTCACCTTATTTGACCTCTTTTACTGATAAATTACTTTATGTTCTAGTGTGAGTATTCCATGTTATTTGAACAGTAACAAAATTACTGCTTGAGTAACAATGACCTTATTTGTCAGGCATCCTGTGTTCACCTTTGTAAGGTGTGAAGGTGATGTGAACACTAGGGTCTGTTTGTGCTGTTTCTTGATGGATGAAACAGTAGATGGCTGTTTTTATAACATGGGAGGTATGATGGAACATTGCTGCTCAACTCACCCGGGGCATGTGTGATCTTTATCAAGGGCAGACACTGCACATACTAATCATAGTATTCAAATGATGTGCTTTGTCGTAAAGGATTAACTATGGTAGGCTAAGATAGAGTCCAATGAGATCACTAAATGTTGTTGTTAAGTAGCACAAACTCCTCCATTTTGTTATATATGTAGTTACTAGTCTGTGTTATAGCAAGTCTTGCTTATATGCTCATTTCTGATGTGTGTCTTTAGGTCATAGCTAAAAGTAAAGCATATTCTGCCACCCATACATAAATCATCAGAAATTAGCAAATAGATAGATAGATAGATAGATAGATAGATAGATAGATAGATAGATAGATAGATAGATAGATAGATAGATAGATAGATAGATAGATAGATAGATAGATAGATAGATAGAGAGATAGTTAGATAAATAGAGAGAGAGAGAGATAGATAGATAGATAGATAGATAGATAGATAGATAGATAGATAGATAGATAGAAAGAAAAATAGAAAGATAAAACTGTGTTATGACACAGCTTAATGTCACTTTGTTCTTTTAGCAGTAAGCCAGTTACCCTCCCTGTTTGCACAGGCAGAGGCACATACCTTGAAGTCCCAAAACTGTACTGTCTGAATAAAAGCATAAGGTGATGTCTAATAGTAAATGTTCAATTTAAGCACTGTTTTTACCCACAGACAGGAATAAACATGTTAGGCTTCATTGTTTTCCAAGAATGTGCTCCCTTCCATTGCTGTGATGTCTGTTACTAAATCATGAATGCTCTATATTGATCTATGGTATACAAGTGGTCCTCTTGTTGGCAACCTCTCTTAATGGCTTCTACTGTCTTCTGGAAGGGTATGTACCTTGCAAACGCACCAGCTGCTGTTGACCTTATTCATGTTGCCGTAAATGAGCATATTTGCTGCAGGTCAGACACAGCAATCGACACTCTACATACTGTGCTATCATAGGAGGTTTATGTTACACAAGTCCATAGGTGCTTTGCTGTTACAGAAAGCTTACATTGCACAGATGTATAGGTGCTCTATTGCTACAGGAGGCATATATTATGCAAATGTATAGATGCTTCATCACTACAGGAAGTTTAAGTCAAAGTCAAAGTAAACTTTATTTTCATTCAGATCAACAAATGCAGTGTGTCATTGGATGAAATTCCATTGCTTCAGGCTCATGTGCATTGAAAACAGTTTTCACAAGAGGGAAAAGAAGCATATAATGGAAGAAATACTAGACAGTACAGATATAAATACACACATAGATAACTTACCCACCACCATTTTTAAGATAGGATAGCAACATAGCATAATTCACAGTTCCTGTACTTGTGCAAGTAACAATTTAGTTCAGATTGCATAACCTAGGTAAATGTAATAATTTAGTTCTACGACAATAAAAATAATCATATTGCACTTATGATGTTCTCACAAAATGAGGGAGTGTTGACATTGTTAAAGCTAGTTGTTCAACAGTCTGATCGCTCGAGGAAAGAAACTACTCCTGAATCTTGATGTTCTACACCTGATGCTTCTGTATCATTTCCCTGAAGACAGGAGGTAGAACAGCCCATGTGCGGGATACTTGTCCCTTATCAGTTTCACAACCCTGCCATAGCATCTGCATGAGTAAAGGTCCTGTTAGTATTGGGGGTTTGATCCTGTGATTTTCCTGGCCTGGTTTAAAATGTTCTCTAAAGCCTTGCAATCTGCATATGAGCAGTTTCCACACCAGACTGTGATGTTGTTAAGTCAGTATTCTTTCAATCTTGGCCCTGTAGAAAGTCATGAAGATGTGGGAGGGGAGGTTTGCTCTGCATAGTCTCCGGAGGAAGGGGAGACATTGTTGGGCTCTCTTTACAAGGCTGGACGTGTTTGTTGACCTGCTTAGATCATCTGAGATGTGCACTCATATGAATTTGATGCTTTTTACCCTTTCCACTGCCATACCACTGATGGTGATGAGTGCGTGGGACCCTTGCTTCCTCCTGAACTCAGCAGTGATTTCTTTTGTTTTGTCAACATTTAGTGCTAGGTGAGTTGGTTCATTTCCTCTCTGTATGCCCCCTCATCATCATTTTTGATGAGGCCGAGCATGGTGATATCATCGGCCGACTTGATGATGTGATTTGTCTGATGTTTTGCAGAGCAGTCATGTGTCAGTACTGTGAAGAGAAGTCGACTGAGTACACAACCTTATGGGACTCCAGTGTTCAAGGTGATGCATCGTGAGTGATTCTTGCCAATTCTAATGGTTTGGGGCTTGTTGGTCAGAAAGCTGAGGATCCAGTTACAGAGTATATTTTCTATGCCTAGTTCACTTAGTTTACACAAAATCTGCTGCAGTATTACAGTGTTGAAGTCTGAGCTAAAGTCTATGAACAGCATATGTACTAGCAATTTTTGTCTTCAAGATGGTTCAAGGTGTGAGGTAGTGCCAAGGATATAACATCCACAGTGGAGTGATTTCGTCTGTAAGCAAATTGGAAAACATCAAAAGATGAAGGCAGACAAGATGACATATGCTCTTTGACCATCCTTTCAATGATTTTCATCACCACCGGTGTGAGTACAATGGGTTGGTAGTCATTTAATGTAACTGGGGATGACTTCTTTGGCAGAGGAATGATGATGGCAGACTTGAAACATCTTGGCACACTACCATGTCTGAGAGATGTGTTGAAGGTGTCAGTGAAAACAGGTGCCAGTTGATCTGCACAGATCATTACACAGGTACATACATTACATTACACAGGTGTATAAGTGCCCCATTGCTACAGGAGGTTTACATTACAAAAGTGTATAGGTGCTCCATTGCTACAGGAGGCTTACATTACACAGGTGAAGAGGTGATCCCTTACTACAGGAGGCTTACACTACACAGGTGTATAGGTCCTCCATTGGTACAGGAAGCTTATATTACACAGGTGTATAAGTCCTTCATTGCTACAGAAAGCTTATATTACATGGGTGTATAGGTCTTCCATTGCTACAGGAGGCATACATCACACAGGCATGTAGGTGCTCTACTCCCACAGAAACTTCTGTGGTACTTTAATGTTTCTGTGCTGTTGAGATGTCATCAGGCTTCCATACTGCCAGTTCAAAGTGCATGACACTGGAATATCAGACACTCCCCTGGTACTAATACACTGTCTGTGTTAGTAGATACCTACAGGTGCTTGTAGTCATAGTCCAGAAGCTTAATATGTAACCCAGAAAACAGCGGATGTCTGGTAGCCTCACTGAATTGTTCGGCTTTTCTAGAATAATACATGTCATATACCTCATTGCTGTTTACTCATTAGCATTAAATCTGTACATCTCCTATCAAATATCCATGTTTTATTAAAACATATATGTAGCATTAAGATAGTATTCATTAAGCTATACTATCTATATGAAATTAGCCTCAATAATGTTAAGTATGTCATGATCTATAAATCAAAAGTCAAACATCTTATGCATATTTTAAAACATAATTTACTAAATTAGTTATTCAGTCCATAGAGTCATGTTTTGCTCTCGTACAGTCAGTGTATCTGATTATTTGACAGCATTGTTTACAATGAACAGGTTATCCTTCTTTTGGGGCAGTTCTGGCACTTTCTCTAGGATACATGAAATCAGGGTTCACACCCTATAATTCTTGAGTATTGTTAATCTCACAGTCTGTTTTCTTGCAGATTATTATCAATACTTCTGAATACTCTTTCTCATGGAACGTCAGTTTTGAAGTGTTTTGTTTTATGAAGATGTCTCTCTCTTCAATGTGTGTCTGTGACTTCTCCCTTACATGTGAATATACCTTCTCCTCTATGTCTGTGGCTTCACCTCTGCATGTGTCTGTGACATCTCCTCTACATTTGTCTGTGACTTCACCTCTACATGTGTAAATGACATCTCCTTTACATGTGTCTGTGACTTCACCTGTACACATGTCAGTGACATCTCTACTTGTGTCTGTGACTTCACCTCTACATGTGTCAATGACATCTCTTCTACATGTGTCTGTGACTTCACCTCTCATGTGTCAATGACATCTCCTCTACATGTGTCTTTGACTTCACCTCTACATGTGTCTGGGACATCTCCTCTACATGTGTCTTTGACTTTACCTCTACATGTGTCTTTGACATCTCCTGTCTACATGTGTCTGTGACTTTACCTCTACATGTGTCTGTGACATCTTCTCTACATGTCTGTGACTTCACCTCTTCATGTGTTAATGACATCTCCTCTACATGTGCCTGTGATTTCACCTCCACATGTGTCAAGGACATCTCCTCTACATGTGTCTTTGACTTCAGTTCTACATGTGTCTGTGACATTTCCCCTACATGTGTCTGTGACTTCACCTCTACATGTGTTGATGACATCTCTACATGTCTGTGACTTCACCTCTACATGTGTCTGTGACATCTCCTCTACATGTGTCTGTGACTTCACCTCTACATGTGTCAATGACATCTCTATATGTGTCTGTGACTTCACCTCTACATGTGTCTGTGACATCTCCTCTGCATGTATCTGTGACATCTCCTCTACATGTATCTGTGACTTTACTTCTACGTGTCTGTGACAGCTCCACTACGTGTCTGTGACTTTACCTCTGCATGTGTCTGTGACATCTCCTCTACATGTCTATGACTTCACCTCTACATGTGTCAATGACATCTCCTCTACATGTGTCTGTGACTTCACCTCTACATGTGTCAGTGACATCTCTACATGTGTTTGTCACGTCACCTCTACATGTGTCTGTGACATCACCTCTACATGTGTTTTTGACGTTACCTCTACATGTGTGTGTGACATCTCCTCTCTACATGTGTCTGTGACTTTACCTCTATATGTGTCTGTGACATCTCCTCTACATGTGTCTGTGACTTTACCTCTATATGTGTCTGTGACATCTCCTTTATGGGTCTATATTATAACATCGAAGTCTAAAAACATCGAATGTTATAATATCGACCCCATTCAATCGAAACACCAGAAAACCGAACAGTCAGAATAGCAAATTTTTTCCCAGGGAAAAAATTTGCTGTTCCGACAAACATACACACAACTCAAGCACACCAAAATAAATAATCCACAACCCTACACTAAACCAGACATATACCACTAGCTACCCACTAACCTTAACCAAGCCCTTACCCTAAGGTCCCTAACTATCGCACACTCACCTTGCCCGGTCCCTAACCCTAACTCACCTACCCCATCCTAACCCTCACGTCCACACAATCGCACATTTACCTGACCCGCGCCCTAACCCTAACTCACCTAACCCACTCCCAATCACACACTCACCTTCATTCGCACACTTACCTTAACCCAGTCCGTAACCTTCGCTCCACAGTTGAGGAAATAGTGAAGTTGCAGAAATGGCCCACTAAATACTCTCCCTTCACTGTTTCAAGCATTTGCTCTACTGGGTTCGCTATTATAGCATTCAAAGTTTTTGAACTTCGATGTTATAATATAGACCCCTCCTCTACATGTCTGTGACTTCACCTCTACATGTGTCAATGACATCTCCTCTACATGTGTCTGTGACTTTACCTCTACATGTGTCTGTGACATCTCCTCTATATCTGTCTGTGTCTTCACCTATACATGTGTCTACGACATCTCCTCTACATGTGTATGTGACTTTACCTCTACATATGTCTATGACATCACCTCTACATGTGTCTGGGACTTTACCTCTGCATGTGTCTTGTGACATCTCCTCTACATGTCTGTGACTTTGCGTCTACATGTGTCTGTGACATCTCCTCTACATGTGCCTGTGACTGTACCTCTGCATGTTTCTGTGACATCTCCTTTACATGTGTCTGGGACTTCACCTATACAGCTCTGCATCTTCCTCATGAACAACATCTAGATTAAGCTGCTTTTCCAACAACTGAAGTTCAGGGTGCAGACCACATGTACAGTAGCAGTTTTACTTAAATGATTTACACAACTCATGCTTTGCCTATGTATAAACTCTTGAGGGCAGCTTGCACATGATAATTGCAGAACTAAGTGTGTAACATGATATAGGTTGGATTGTTGTACATTATCAGTGATGTTTGTTGTTTTTGAGGATTGTTTTGTTTGCTTAGTTTAGTCACAGTGGGTATCATACTTAGCTGTATAGAATGCATTTAGTATGTAGTGTAGTGAATTTGCTCTTCTGGCATGGGCAATTAAATTAAAATAGCTGTCCTGATTATATTATTGTCTCTGTATTACATGGTTAGTTAAATGTAAACCTCTAGTTTTATTCATGTTTCTATGCAGCACAGAATGTTATGAAACAACATTAATTATAATTAATTACAAATCGGTTAAGCAGCTAAAACATCACTTAACATGCCCACCAAAAGCTTTACAGAAATCCCCAGTGAGGTTTTAAAAGCTATTAACAGCACTCTGAAAAAAAGATGATCAGGAATAGAAAAATCCATACAATTCAAAAAGGAAAAACAAACACTTGCACAACATAGGTAGTGTAGATTTTTCACATCAGTTTTACAACTGATGTGCATTTTCCTTATGTTTCTCTTGTTGTTTTCGCACTGACCAAGTTCCTCCTGTGCCTTTGTTTCTGACTGACTGTAGCCATTTAGAGAAGTGACATTAGGGCATTCTGCAGCAGATAAATAACATTTGAAGCTAAGACTCATAAAGTGTTGCTGATTGTTGGTGCTGCAAACTCTGACTCTAATCAGAATAGTGCAGACCATATGATGCTAAGAAAGAAATGTATAAATCACATGCTTTGTGCTGAGAAGTTGTGTATTATACAAATGTAATGCTCAGAGCAGTACAGAAAAACAAGCAATGTGTAATGTGAAAAAATGAAGGGACCAGAAACAAAGCAACAAATACTAAACAGATTCCAGGTACCATGTTTTATGTTTTTCTTCATTATGCATCTGCTGTTGCTCATCAGTAAGCCATTACTGCATATTTAGTGCAAACATAGACATTGCCACCATCTCACCACCTCATGTATGATGCGCACAGCATCGGAGTGACACTCAATACCCTTGTATCTGCAAAGCAAAATAACTACAGTTCCCCTACATACAGAGGAATTTTAAATTATTTTTGCATACAGTAGCCCTGTATTTGTGATTCAAAGTTGTCAGCTTTAGTATAGACCTACAACACACCTACCTCTATAAAGCTGTGCAGAGAAATTATCAGACATACATTAATGCTGTACACTACCACACTGATACAGACAAATAAATGTATTCATTTCAGTACAGAAAAATTGTAAAAGCAGTGTTATGTCACTGTACAATGCAGTAGCACGGTATATGTATGTATGTATGTATGTATGCAGGTATGTAGAGCAGCATTTTTGAAAATGTTTGAAAGACACAATGATCATAATATAATGGAGAATGTTTGAAGTATACAATACAGACACTCACTACTCCTTCAAGTGTGGCATGGATAAAAATGCAAAACACAGATGTAAATGTGGCACTGAGTGGCACGCAGCTACAGTTATCCCACTCCACAAGGGGGGATCCACCTTGGACCAGGGAACTACCACCCATCAGTCTGATGAGCCTGATCTTCAAGGCCATGGAACGTATTATCATGGAACTTATAAACAAAGACACTGGCAACCTTCAAACACTGGACCCCACACAGTTTGGGTTTGTGAAGGACCGATCGTGTCTCCTGAACCTGATTGACATCTTCAAATCAGACTCCAGAGCTGTGGACAAGGGTAAGGTGATCCACACAGCCTATCTGGACCTCGACAAGGCCTTCGACACCATCCCCCACTCTGGAATCATAGATAAACTTACTAAGCTGGGCATTAATCCCTGTGTCACTTGATGGGTTGCCAACTGGCTTACTGACAGAACCCACACTGTAAAAGTAGCCGACTCCAAATCCAGCTCCAGACAAGTGACAAGTGGAGTACCTCAGGGTTCAGTCCTGGGAATGCTCTTGTTTGGCATCTACTTCTCTGAAGTACAGGCCATCACTAAGGGGCTCTGGCTAACAAAGTTCACAGATGACTGCAAACTGGGAGCCATTATTGAATCCCCAAATGATGTGGATATTCTACAAAAGGGCCTTACAGAAACAGATGCTTGGTGCCAGAGCCATGGGCTGAAGCTCAATACCAAGAAGTGTATAGTTATCCCCTTTGGGAAAAAACACGTACCCGTGAATTACCACATAGGTGGCAGTACACTAAACACTGAAAATGTGATAAGACACGTGGGGACACAGGTGGACAGTGGTCTCACCTTCAATAACCACATCACCACAACAGTCAGGAAATCCTTCTATGTGGGACACCTCATCACTAAGGGCTTTTCATCCAAAAAAAAAGGAGGTCATTGTCCCACTGTACTCATCCCTCATTAGACTCATTATAGAATACAGCACCCCGTTTGGTATGTACCTCTCAAGACATCTGCAACAACTAGTTAGGCAGCAGAAGTACCTCACTAAAAGAATCACAGGCCTAAAGCAGATGGCCTATGCTGACTTTCTAAAAAAACTCCACCTGTACTCTGTCGCATATCTTCTACTCAGAGGCGATCTCTGCTTAACATACAAGGTCATGTCAAACTCAGAGCTGTTGGACATGCTACACTTAAAGAAATCCCAATCCCTCAGAGACACATGCTCCAGGGATCTAAACCTTGTCATCACAATGAAAAAAAAACATGCTGGAGGGATAACTTCCTAACCCAGAGACTTCCCAGACTCTGGAATAGACTGCCCATACATGTCAAGCAGAGCGCCTTTTTGGCCCTCTTCAAAAGGAACCTTGATGATTGGATGGGAGATAGGAAATACACCCTGGGGATCACGTCAGTCACCCTTCTAGACAGGGGTTCAGGGAAGTAAATACTGTGGGAAGAAATAGCCAGGAAATTGTTATGGCTAGGCTTGTATAGGCCCTAGGGCTGATAGCCTAGTACCAACCTATGAACCTATGTTCCTTATAGAAGTCATGGTGAGAAGGGATGACAGTTATGTGGTGCAAACATGCATTAACATCTGTGATAGCAATTGTCATGAAGGCACAGATCGGGGATGCTAACTGTCATATTGTACTGACAATCATACTACTGTTAATAAAAACCTGTTAAACTGAATATAAGACAGCTGTACAGTACTGACATACACTACATAAGCATTACAATGGTATACAGTGTAGACTTACACTACATAAGCATCAGACTGGTATATGGTACTGACATACACAACATAAGCATCAGACCAGTAAACAGTGCAGATATATGCTACATACATACATTACATAAGCATTAGATCAGTATATGGAATGGTACTGACATACACTATTTATTTATTTAGTTATTTGGCATGTGTTTACCGGGAAAGTCCAACTGAGTCATAAAGTATCCATTTTCAGTGGAGGCCCAAAGAGAAAAGCTCCAGATACAAGTAATAAATTGAACAGATGTTAAAAAAGAACAATAGTCATACTCACTTTTACACATGGTTGATACTTATTCATACGCATAGAAGAAACTCTTAGATGTATAAAATAAAAATATTCACATCATGACAGGGGTGATATAAAGTCATAGGAGTAAGAAATGATTTAGATTGCATGGAGATACATTGAACAGAGATACATACATTATATAAAGTGATCATTGTAAAGAAAAAAAATACAAATAGGGCAGAGAATAAGATAAGCACATTAGTCAGCTATAAGATGTGTGGAAAAGATAAAAATAGAATAGTGTAGGTAGTGGTGGTCAGGGAGCATAGTAGAAAGAAGGAAGGAATAGCAGGGAAAGTGAGAGGAGAACAGTATACAGTACCGACAAACACTACATAAGCATGAAATTGGTATACATTGCAGTAACACTACATAAGCATCAGACCAGTATATGGTACTGACATACACTACATAAGCATCAGACCACTGTATGCTACTGACATATACTTCATAAGCATCAGACCAATGTATAGTACTGATATACACTACATAAGCATCTGACTGGTATACAGTACTGACATACATTACATAAGCATCAGATCAGTATACAGTGCTGACATGTACTACATAATCATCAGACCAGTATATGGTACTGACATGCACTACATAAGCATCAGCCTGGTATATAGCGCTGACACACACTATTTATGCATCAGACTGACATGCAGTACTGGCATAAACTTCATAAGCATCATATCAGTATACAGTGCTGACATACACTACATAAGCATCAGACCAGTATATGGTACTGACATAAACTACATAAGCATCAGACCAGTATATGCTACTGACATACACTACATAAGCATCAGCCTGGTATATAGCGCTGACACACACTATTTATGCATCAGACCGACATGGAGTATTGCCATACACTACATAAACATTAGACTGGTATATGGTACTGACATACACTACATAAGCATCAGACCAGTATACAGTACTGGCATACACTATATGAGCATCAGGCCAGTATAGAACACTGACATACACTACATAAGCATCAGAGTGGTATACAGTACTGTCATGCACTGCATAAGCATCAGACTGGTATATTGTACTGGCATACACTACATAAACATCAGACCGGCATATGGTACTAATGTACAATATGTAACCATCAGACTGGTATGCAGCACTGACATACATGCACTACACAAGCATCAGATTGGGATACAATGCTAATATGCACTACATAAGCATCAGACCAATATATTGTACTGAAATACACTACATAAGCATCAGACTGATATACAGTAGTAACATACACTATGTCCACATCAGACTGGTATACTGACATACACTACCTGAGCATCAGACAGGCATATTACTGACAACTACATGATCATCATTCAAACATACAGTACAGGCATACATTACGTTAGCTTTGCACAGGCACGCAATACTGACATATACTGCATGAGAACCAATCGTGTATACTTCTGACATACATTTCATGAGTCTTAGTTAGGTATGTAGTACTGACATACACTACATGATGTCAGAGATACTGAGGAAACTGAGTACATCATGTGGACACCTCCCCAAAAACATCATAGCTTATACAGGCAAGGGACTTCTAACTGTGTAAAATAATGTCTGTGCATAGCCTACTTACAAGTAAAATTATTCCACTCAGCCATTTATAATTGTATGGGACAGTGGTTGAAATTAAATTATACCTTTCATGTTTCAGTAGGGATTAATATTTCAAGAGATATGTAAAGGTTTTTAAATGTTATGCAGGTGAAGAGTTGGATATGACATTATGAAGTTTCAGAAGAAAATAAAATGTCCTGGCTATACACCTAAGGCATAGAAATAACACTAACCACATTTCACAACAACTGTGTTATAGAAATTGCCAAGAGATGTAACTGTTAGACAAGACACAGGAAAAAAATGGTCCTGTGGTCATTGAAACAAAGTCATTATACAGCAGAGTTGTTAAGGTACTGAGCTTGAATGCTGTTTGCATGCTGTGGTTCTGAACCACTTTTTTAACTCCCCTGTACCATACCCCTGAATGGGGACCTGCAACCTCAGTGAGACCATATTAGTAAAAAAAATGTAAAATCTGTATAAACTGCACCATCCGTCCTGCTGCACAGCATTGCTTACATGTTTGAAGATATGTAAAGGCTGCCAGCCTAGCTAGATAGAATTTTGTAGATAATTCTGTCATTTGTAAATATTAATGTAAGTCACAGGCTTGTTCTCTTAAATTTCAGAAAATGGTGTTAAATGTTGAGTGTCAGAAATGTAACAACAGTGCACTCTGCTGGAAGAAAGCTGATAAGTCAGCATTGTATGGCTGTTTGATCTCAAACTCGGAGCCATGATGTCTGGACCAGCAGCTTATTTCTATTGTTTTGAGACTAGAGTTAATTGCTAGATTTTACATATATAATGTTTTTAATTGCTGTGGTTTCCTGACCAGGTGCAAGGTCAAAGCTATGTTAAACTCTGAGTTTCTGTTATCCTGGGAACCAGAGAAAAATGATGTAATCTAAAATGAGTCAGCAGTGATGTATTATCAATTTAAAAGACTGTCTCAAAGAGAGAGAAAGACAGAGAGTGAGAGAGAGAGCATTTTGGATTTTGTCTAGAGCTGACAACAACTCACCAGTACTCTGCTTTTGCACTGTATGTAAGTTTATTTAGAACTGTGACTGCTCTTAGGAAAAGATAGAAAATAGTAAGTTTAGTCTAGCTGTTTTCTATATTTATGTCAGAACTATTCTATAGTATTATTTTATATTTATGTCAGAACTATTCTACAGTATTATTTTAAGCATTTTCCTGTGATGTCTGAACTCTTGACTAGCACTGTGTAGTAAGAAGTATTGTCTTGTGTTTTTATTATTAATTATTAAATATTTTTAAACCATTCAACTGTGGCTGTTTTGTGTAGAGATAATTTAAGCTCTAGAGTACATTGCATGCATAAAGTGATGCTGTGCAAATCCACTCCAATAGTCTTGCTGCTCAATCACACTTACTATTTGGATAATAATATTGCACAGTAAACTTTGGCACCCTTTGGTAAGGGCCTTATTAGTAGCGGATAGTGGTTGGTGGCAGCTGGTACTACCTTATAGACTGGTAGGAAGGGCATAGCTGGAGAACCTGTGCCAGCCTTTCCCAGGAGTGTGTGTGTGTGTTTGTATATAACTCATATCTTAAAGAGTGTGTATGTGTGTCAGCTACTTGGGCAGGGACACAAAGCACTGGTTGAACAGAGAGGGTGCTGGAGGTTTTAGCTTAGCCACTAGTCTGAGATCTGTACCCTACAGCTGTGCCAGTGGGGAGTATTATTGGGGATCTGAAGAGAAAAGGAGAAACCAGCCCCAGACTGACTGTAATCTCTGTGTGCTCTTAAGGGAAATTGTACTTTACTGTGTGTGTAATTGTTATCCTTCCCAATGTGGACACCCCTCACTGGAGTTAGTGGTGAGGATTGAGGCTGTTTGATTACTGGGCCACTGCACAGGTGTCACATATTAATTGGTTGGCAGTGGTGGGATATCCACACCACATATTAATTGGTTGGCAATTGGCTTGTAGTGGTGTGGATAGTGAATTCCTGTAGCTTGTGTACAGTGATCTCTGAAGGTGTTTTGTACTCTAAATCAGCCATGCAGTGAATACTCAGAGTTCAAATCACAATTGTTTTATTAGATTAGTTAGTCAGGGAGAGCAGGTAAGCATGTCAACAACGGAGTATAGCAAGCTGTCAAGGAGCCATTGGCTGAGATGCATCAGGCTAAGGGACCGATGCATGGAAACCTGACTAAGTCAGACATGATTGCAGCTTTGGTCATGGCGGCATCAGAAATCAGCAATCAGGAGGGCGATCAGACTAGTCATGGAGATGCACAACACTCAGAGAATGGACAGCTCAACCTCTGGAGCCAAAATGACTTGAGTTGGAGGCCAGGCATTTGGAAACAGAAGCAGCAGAGAGACTGAGATGTCTACAGGCTGAGGATAATGAGAAACTGCTACGCCTGGAAGCTGAGGAGAAGGAAAGGCAGAGGCAGCACGAAAAGGACATGCTGACTCTTCACCAGAGTCATGGAGGTAATGGGGAAGGGCATAACCTGACCCCAGAAGCACAAAAGGTCAGTAAATTTCTTCCGCAGTGTACATTGGGGGATAATTTTGATGTTTTGAAAGGGTATGTAAACAGTGTGATGTTGACCAAAGGCTCTGAGTACGGTAAAGCTGTAACTGTGTTGTCTAAACTTTATGATCATGAATTTTTGATTATACTACTGTTAAGAATTGTCTGTTAGAATTTTTTAAGCTAACACCTGAAACTTATAGGAAAAAGTTTCATGAGCAGAGACACAGGGCAGAAGACAGTTTGTGTGAATATGTTGCTGAACTGAGCACTTATTTTCATAGGTGAGTGAGTGGATGTCAGGTCACCACTTTTGAAGGATTGGCAGACCTTTTGGTGAGGAAACAAGCCCTTAGCACTTTGCCTGAGGACGTAAGAATCTGGTTAGCTGATAGACAGTGTGCTGCTTCAAATGAGTTGGGGAAGAAGAGAGACCTATACCTAGCAAGCAGGGCATCCCTGCACAGGAAAGGGGACCCCAGTAATGCTCTTGGGTCTAAAGAAACCCATGGTGGGCAGCTCAGATGCCCCAACAGAATCTGCCAGTAGTAGGGGATGCCACCAGTCCAGGTACACGTCTAGGACCTACGGTTAAATGTTTTGAATACAACCAGTGGGGCCATGTGGCATATAGATGTCCATGGAGGCAAGGTGGGGAACAAAAGCTGAGAGAGCCAGTAAGTGGGAAAGACAACATACTAACAGTAGGTTGTCTTGAAACAACAGGGGTACTAAACTACCATCCTGCAGATGTCCTGATAGGGAAGAATTTTGATGAGGCAGCACCATGTGTTTATGCAGTTACACGCAGTCAGGCTAGGAAGCAAGCATGTGGGTCTGGTAGTCTGGGGGAGACCCAGACAGACTGAATACTTGCAGACAGGACTGGTGAGGTGGTTACATCAGGGAGGGAGCTACTCTGTAGCAGTGAGACTGAATGTGAGCCACAGCTGCTTGTGGGTTAAGTTCCTTGGACAGAGTGACTGCAAAGGTAGAGGTGAGTAGTAGTACCCAGGCTGACAGTGGGGCACTGCTGTCAGAGGGTGCCAGACTTCCTGTAGAAGGGGAGCTGGGAAGGGTTACAAAGAGAGAGTTGAGACAGGCTCAGCTCTCAGACCCTACATTGCAAGGCCTGAGGCAGGTAGCTAGTGAGACACCTGATGCTCAAGGGAAGGGGGAATCTGTATAGAGAGACAAAAGGTTACCGTATAGAGAGTGGACCCCTGAGGGAGGGCTAGAAGGTGAGAGAATACAGCAGTTGGTAGTGCCTAGAGCCTAGCATCTGGCGCTTCTAGCCATAGCCCATGATATTCCCTTTGCAGGTCATATGGGCATAAAACATCCAAAGAGACATATTATTGCAGAACTTCTATTGATCTGGAATTTCCAGGGATGTAACAGGGTGTAACAGGGTACTGCAGGACCTGTAAGCAGTGCCAAAAGGTAGGCAAGCCAGGAGACAAGGTACTCCTTTGATGCCTTCGCCTATGATTGAGAAGCCATTCCAGAGGGTAGCTATGGATATTGTGGGGTCTCTGAGTACCCCAAGTTCCACAGGTAAAAAGTATATCCTAGTGGTAGTAGATTATGCTACAAGTTTCCCTGAGACAGTGACTTTGTCCTCCATTGAGGCAGAAAAGTTGGCAAATGCTTTGTTAGAGATTTTCTCCAGGGTAGGTTTCCCAAAGGAAATACTAACTGACAGAGGTGCCAATTTCATGTCAGACCTACTGGCTTGTCTGTGGAAGTACTGTGTGGTGAAGCACCTGAAGACCACCCCCTACCATCCCCAGACTAATGGTCTTATTGAGAGGTTAAACTCTGCAATGAATGCCATGCTATGGGCATTTGCAGACTAAGAGGGAGTGAGACAAATATTTGCCCTATCTGTTGTTTGCTTACAGAGAGGTTCCCCAGAAATCCACAGGTTTTCATCCGTTGAGTTGCTCTATGGGCATAGGGTGAGGAGACCTCTAGATTTAATTCATGATGAGCGAGAAGGTGAGTGTGAACCCCACTAGGAGTATGTTGTGGCATATAACATGAAAGCCTTTGTTTTCTGAAAGCAGTTATTATTATTATTATTATTATTATTATTATTATTATTATTATTAATAATAATAACAATTGATATATTACAATACACTGATATATATTGATATTTTTGATGTTATATTATAATAATAATAATATATCTCATGGTTAATTGATGAGAAAAACATTGTAGTAAGCTTCACTGAGAAAGTTGTTTTGAACTGATAATGTTTTCATGAACAAAGAGCCCAGCTAAGGCACTGTTACACTGTTTCACATCTAATTAATGTGATATGTCTATTAGGGATTTGTCCCTTACACTGTAATTAAGTGGTGGTGATACTGGA